>NC_133929.1:6574123-6942011 GCF_964199755.1 Larus michahellis | reverse complement strand
ACTTTTAGCTACCCCTATATAGTAAGTGAATTGACTTACCATTCTTGCTGACATCCAGTTCCCTGAGATTAATGAGATTTGCAATGGATGCTGGCAACGTGGTTAGATCATTGTCTGTCAAACTCAGCTTGTGCAGAGACTGACAGTTAAAAAGTTGCTGTTGAAACAAAGAAAAAAGTGAATGCAACTCACTCTCAGTTTCCTCTAGAGCTTTTATTTTTAATCCCTTTAAACTTCTGACCTTACAGCTTGAAGGCCAGACTATTTGGAGTCTTTGGCTACAAAATCTTTATTTATTAAACTAGTTTATTTCAAAATTGACTAAGTTTACGATGCTTAGGAAAGCAAAAAACTGCAAGCCAGCAACTATGCTTAACACTTCCTACAAATTCCTTTCGGTATCTCAGAAATTGTGACCTGTAGTTACACATAGTCCTGCAAACATTGCAAAATATTTTCCACGATAAACATGCCGTGTGATACCCCAGAAGTAATTAGTTTCTTCAAAAAAGAAAAAAAACCAAAAGAGATACATTTTTAAAAGTCAAATAGTTCTGGAACACAGAATTTGATCTTCTCCTTTATATCTTACAAGAAGTTTGGGGGTTTTTTCCCCTTCTGTGCTTCCTAGCTCAAGTACACCAAAATCCAACAAAAATTATGATGAAAACTAGTGAAAGTTTGATCTAAGGTTATAACAAACTGTATAACCTCTTTCGTATATATATGTATTATAATTTGTATCAAACATTAGCTCTGAGGCACATCTCCTCCTATACGCAAGGTACCTTGAGATTCTTAACCAAAGCTTTACAAATTGACAAAATAGGGCAAGTAATACTACTAGAACAGAAGAAAAAAATATTCCTCAAGTAATCCTCAAAGCTTATAGATAGTACAAAATAAATATCTGTACGAAAGTGGATGAAAAGGTTCATCTGAACAATTTATGATAAAATATTATTTTCCTAGCAATTTTGGATAAGATCATTCATAAATACCTGGGTTTAGCATTCTTTTCTTACAGAATTCTGAGAAAAGATCAGGAAAAAAAAAAAACAACCAGGAAGTCTCCTACGACTGAAAAAAAAATATATCCCAATCAATACCCTAGTAATGGGTTTAGTTCAACTGAAATTTCTTAGGTCCTTCTCAATTATGAGGCCATTATTTCAACCACAAACCATTGAACAAGCCCCATTCATTTAATGTTTGCATATACCACTCCAGAACAAAAGCAGACAAATTAGCAAGACAGGCAGCTCAAGAAATTAACTTTAACCTGCCTACTGATGTTTCCAATTCCTCAGAAATGTGCACCTGTTAGAACTAGTTGATATCATTAAGGTTTTGAAGAGTTAAAGTTAACCTTAGGATATTATACGGGAATGAGAACTTTGATGAGCTCATGTGTTTTGCAGCCATTCCTTTATTTTAGCACTTCAAGCAAGAATATATACTTAAAACTCATCCCTGAAAACAATAATCTGGACTCCTGGAATCATTAGAAATTTCCCTGATTAGTCAGGCGAAAACAAATGCAGCACAAGGAATTGCAAGATCCCTAAAGGAAAAGGGGGCAGAGGGAGGGGAGTTTTGTAGGGTGCTGACCTCGTAGTGGTTCCTTCTGTTGTTGTTGGTTTTTAATGTTTGCATATTCAGTGATTAAGTAGTAAACACAAGAAGTTATATAAATTAGCTCTATTTTATTACAGAATTCCAATTTCTTCCAAACAGCAAAGTGAGCGGGGAAAAATAAAACTGCTGCAGTTTGAGCTTCTCAGCTCAAATGCACACCATGGCACTTGGGATAAACAGGATACCTGTTCAGATGTGATTTAGCACACAAGATGAAAGCATTTCAAATACCCAGTCACTTTTGAAACAGGCTACAACACCAGTGTTTCAGGTAAAGTGAAGTCCTTTTCTAACACTATCTTACTCCCCATCAGAGTTTGCTCATGCTGCACCCTCAGCCAGTCAACTTAATTGAGGAACTATACGGCAAGAACCAATTTTTGAAGTACACCGGGGTTCTGAAAAGATTGGGTGCAATTAAAAAAAACCCAACGAACAAACAACCAAAAAACCCAAACACATACATTGACAGGCCATTTCAGTGATCTGGTTGACAAGACAGCCCAAAAACAGTTGTGTTGGGGCATACAAAGGGCAGCAAATTGCAAAAGAGGAATAAGAACATACCACCAGGGGCAAAGAGTAAAGTGGAAGAGTGGGAATTTCTTAATCAGGCTTCAGAACACTGGAGATAGCCTAATAAGTACGACACCCTTAATTTGAGAGGATGACTTAATTAGAAGCCTTTTTCATAGTTGAAAGACCAAGTAAGCTTGGGTTAGGGAAAAGGTATACATAGCTTGAAACTCTGGCTCCAAAAGAGCTAGGATCATTTCAAACGTTATAGGCCTTCCCTTACAGACCTTCTATGGATAGCTTTAAGATTACAATTTCTATCAAATGATTAAATAAAACATTTTTATTATGTCTACTACTCCCTAATGTCTTCTTGTTTCCTTTATGGTATTTGAATTTACATATGGGATGGTTTTTTTCTTATGAAAATTGAAAAGGTAGTAAAAAATAATGACCAAAATAACTTAAAAGCTAAAAAGAATGCTTAGCTTCTCAAAAATAAGCCTATAAGGATGATTTATTACAATGTACAAATATATTAACATGAAGCAAGTGTAGGGTATTATAAGTCCCTGCAGTCCAGCAAAAAAAAGGAAAAAGGAATAAAACGCAAATGTTCTTTCTAATTGTGTGGATAATTTAATCTTAGACTAGATCAAGGCAAGTAGTAGACTGCCCACCTTTCAGTTTACTCATGTATCAAAACTGGATTTCATATAGGAACTGATTCATGAAATCAAATCACGTGTAACAGAAAAGGAAGACAAAGCAGACTAACAACCTCTTCTGGTCTAGAACACCAACGTGCATTCATTTGATCACTACAGTATAGTCTTTCTTTCTCTTTTAAGATTACTATAAGAAATTTTTTAGAGAATTATCACATTGGAAGATGTTTGCTTAGTTCTTATGATTTGGGAAATAAATAAGAGATTTAATGCAAGAAGAGTTCAGAAGATATAATTTTCTGGCTAAGAAAGCGTCGTGGTTTAGCCTCAGACAGCAACAAAGAACCACGTGCCGCTCGCTCGGGCCTTCCCAATACAGGAAGAATCGGAAGAAAAAAGGCAAAACTCTTGGGTTGAGACAAAGGCAGTTTAACAGAACAGCAAAGGGAACAAGGGAACAACAACAATAACACGGACAGAGGAATATACAAACACGATTACAGAACCCGGAACCGCCCCTCACCGGCAGATCAAC
This sequence comes from Larus michahellis, assembly GCF_964199755.1. Classification (NCBI taxonomy): domain Eukaryota; kingdom Metazoa; phylum Chordata; class Aves; order Charadriiformes; family Laridae; genus Larus; species Larus michahellis. The sequence continues at coordinate 6,938,654 of NC_133929.1, read as the reverse complement.
GACCCCGTCCCTGGAGCCCCAGCCCACTCCAAGCAGTGACTTCCTGCCCCCTCCCCCGGCAGCTCAGGATGGGCATGGCTCACATGGCCTGGAATACCAGGGAAAATTAACCCTATCCCCGCTGGAACCAGGGCATTATGTGGACATTCCCTAGTGGTGGAAGACACAGAGAAGGCAGAGCTACTGAATGCCTTCTTTTCTTTGGTCTTCACTGCTAAAGCTGCCTCTCGCGAATCCCATACCCTGGAGGCAAGGGGGAAGGTCTGGAGAGAGGAAGATTTTCCCTTAGTTGAGGAGGACCGGGTCAGAGACCACTTGGCCAATCTGGACATTCATAAGTCCATGGGCCCTGACGGGATGCACCCACGAGTGCTGAGAGAGCTGGCAGATGTTATTGCTAGACCACTCTCCATCGTCTTTGAAAGGTCATGGGGAACAGGAGAGGTGCCTGAGGACTGGAGGAAGGCTGACATCACTCCAATCTTTAAAAAAGGCAAGAAGGAGGAGCCAGGGAACTACAGGCCGGTTAGTCTCACCTCTGTCCCTGGGAAGGTAATGGAGCGACTCATTCTGGATGTCATCTCCAAACACGTAGAGGAACAGGAAGTCATTGGAAGTGGTCAACATGGATTTACCAAGGGTAAATCATGCTTGACCAATCTGATGATAGCTTTCTATGATGTTATAACGGGTTGGCTGGATGAGGGGAGAGCCGTAGGTGTCATCTACCTTGACCTTAGCAAGGCTTTTGACACTGTCTCCCATAACATCCTCATTAGGAAGCTGAGGAAGTATGGGCTAGATGAGGTGACAGTGAGGTGGATCGAGAGCTGGCTGAGTGACAGAACTCAGAGGGTTGTGATCAGCGGCGCAGAGTCCAGTTGGAGGCCTGTAACCAGTGGTGTCCCCCAGGGGTCAATACTCAGTCCAATTTTGTTCTGTATATTCATTAATGACCTGGACGATGGGACAGAGTGTATCCTCAGCAAGTTTGCTGATGATACCAAACTGGGAGGGGTGGCTGACACCCCAGAGGGCCATGCTGCCATCCAGCGTGACCTGGACAGGCTGGAGAGCTGGGCAGAGAAGACCCTAATGAGGTTCAACAAAAGCAAGTGCAAGGTCCTCCACCTGGGGAGGAAGAATGTCAGGCACCAGTATAGGTTAGGGGTGGACCTGCTGGGAAGTAGTTCTGAGGAGAAGGATCTGGGGGTTCTGGTAGACAGTAAATTATCCATGAGCCAGCAATGTGCCCCTGTTGCCAAAAAGGCCAATGGAATCCTGGGCTGCGTAGGGAAGAGTGTGGCCAGCAGGTCGAAGGAGGTCATTCTCCCCCTATACTCTGCACTGGTGAGGCCACAACTGGAATACTGCATCCAGTTTTGGGCTCCCCAGTTCAAGAGGGACAGGGAACTGCTGGAGCGGGTCCAGCATAGGGCAACTAAGATGATTGAGGGACTGGAGCATCTCCCTTATGAGGAAAGGCTGAGAGAGCTGGGACTCTTTGGCCTGGAGAAGAGAAGGTTGAGGGGAGACCTTATTATGGCATACAAGTACCTAAAGGGTGGGTTGAAGGAGGATGGTACCAGACTCTTTTCAGTGGTTCCCAGTAACAGGATGAGGGGCAATGGGCACAAGTTAGAACATAGGAAGTTCCGTTCAAATACATGGAAAAACTTCTTTATGGTGAGGGTGACAGAGCACTGGAACAGGCTGCCCAGGGAGGTTGTGGAGTCCCCTTCTCTGGAGACTTTCAAGACTCGCCTGGATGCAGTCCTGAGTGATGTGCTCTAGGCAATCCTGCTTTAGCAGGGGAGTTGGACTAGATGATCTCTAGAGGTCCCTTCCAACTCTGAAGATTCTGTGATTCTGATTCTGTGTGAAGTTGCGGCAGGGGAGGTTTAGATTAGATATTAGGAAGAATTACTTTACTGAAAGAGTGGTCAGGCACTGGAACAGTCTGCCCAGGGAGGTGGTTGAGTCACCATCCCTAGAGGTGTTTCAGAAACATGTAGATTGGGCACTTCAGGGCATGCTCTAGTGGCAGAGATTGTAGGGGTTTTTTTGTGTGTGTATGGTTGGACTCGATGATCTCAGAGGTCCTTTCCAACCATGAAGATTCTATGATTCTATGATTATCCACCCCTTATTCCATACCATCTATGCCATGCCCAGATCTTACAGGTTCCAATGAATTGCCACCACTTTCCCCTGTCATCTATCTATACACACACATATATATTCATGCAGATACAATGCCCTTAGTTTATGGGCCATCCCTCCAAAGTGTCTGTTGAGTTCTTGTAATCCATGGCTTTGGGCTCCATCTGTTAGAACAGTCTCTCAGGGCAGGTGAGATGCTGGGTGGTGCTGGCCTGTTGCATGCTGTATTTTTGGAGCTTGTGACTGGTGCACCCGGTGTGGCTCATGCACACAGTCCGTGGGCTGAAGATGTAGATCTTGAGGAAATTGCTGGGCGCCAGCTGCTGAGGTAAGTTCTGATCCCACCACCCCTGTGCTTTACTCAATTTTTCATCAAAGTCCATCTGTCCTTAATTTGGGTGATTCTTACTGTAGTACAGCTGATAGCAATTAGAGTAACGAGGACATACAGTGGCAGTGCTACTTAGCAATCAACAACACACAATTTGATTCATTGGCTATTCTCACCCAAAATCAGCTCCCCATGAGGTACACATCGGACCTCCCAATCCTTCCGCCGCAACACCCACCAAGTGCACCCAGGTCCTTGGGCAAAAGCAATCCCACGGTGTCTATGAGGCTGTTTCGGAAATGAGTCCCATTGTCCGACTCAATTCTCTCTGGGGTACCATGTCGCCACAGGACTTGCTTTTCAAGGCCCAGGATAGTGCTCTGGGTGGTGGCATGGGGCACAGGGTATGTTTCCAGCCATCCAGTGGTTGCTTCCACCATTGTGAGCACATGGCGCTTGCCTTGACGGGTTTGTGGCAGTGTGATATAATCAATCTGCCAGGCCTCCCCATGTTTATATTTCAGCCATCGCCCTCCATACCAAAGAGGCTTCAAATGCTTGGCTTGTTTGATCGCAGCGCATGTCTCACATTCATGGATGACCTGTGCAATAGTGTCCATGGTCAAGTCCACCCCTCGGTCACGAGCCCATCTATATGTCGCATCTCTTCCTTGATGGCCTGAGGAGTCATGGGCCCACCGAGCTATGAATAGTTCACCCCTATGTTGCCAGTCCAGATCCACCTGAGCCACTTCAATCCTAGCAGCCTGATCCACCTGCTGGTTGTTCTGATGTTCCTCCGTGGCCCGATTCTTTGGTATGTGGGCATCTACATGGCGTACTTTCACAACCAGATTCTCTATCCGGGCAGCAATATCTTGCCATAGGTCAGCAGCCCAGATGGGTTTGCCTCTGCGCTGCCAGTTGCCCTGCTTCCACTGCTGTAACCACCCCCACAGAGCATTTGCCACCATCCATGAGTCAGTGTAGAGGTCAAGTACTGGCCATTTTTCTCGCTTGGCAATGTCCAAAGCCAGCTGAATAGCCTTCACCTCTGCAAACTGGCTTGATTCACCCTGTCCCTCACTGGCTTCTGCAACTTGTCGTGTAGGACTCCACACAGCAGCCTTCCACTTTCGATGCTTTCCCACAATCCGGCAGGACCCATCAGTGAACAGGGCATATTTCTTCTCATTTTCTGGCAGTTTATTATATGGTGGGGCCTCTTCTGCACGTGTCACCTCCTCCTCTGGTGACATTCCGAAATCCTTGCCTTCTGGCCAGTCCATGATCACTTCCAGAATTCCTGGGCGACTGGGGTTTCCCATTCGAGTTCGCTGTGTGATCAGTGCAATCCACTTACTCCACGTAGCATCAGTTGCATGATGTGTGGTGGGGACCCTTTCTTTGAACATCCAACCCAGCACCGGCAGTCGAGGTGCTAAGAGGAGCTGTGCTTCTGTGCCAACCACTTCCGAAGCAGCTCGAACCCCTTCATATGCTGCCAATATCTCTTTTTCTGTTGGAGTGTAGCGGGCTTCGGATCCTCTGTATCCCCGACTCCAAAACCCTGGGGGTCGACCTCGAGTCTCCCCTGGTGCTTTCTGCCAGAGGCTCCAGGTAGGGCCGTTCTCCCCGGCTGCGGTGTAGAGCACATTTTTAACGTCTTGTCCTGCCCGGACTGGCCCCAGGGCCACTGCATGGACTATTTCCTGTTTGATTTGTTCAAAAGCTTGTCGTTGCTCAGGACCCCATTTAAAGTCATTCTTCTTCCGGGTCACTTGATACAGAGGGCTTACAACTAGACTGTAATCTGGGATATGCATTCTCCAAAAACCCACAATGCCTAAGAAAGCCTGTGTTTCCTTTTTACTAGTTGGTGGAGACATAGCTGCTATTTTGTTGATCACATCCATTGGGATCTGACGGCGTCCATCTTGCCATTTTATTCCTAAAAACTGGATCTCCTGCGCAGGTCCCTGGACCTTACCTCATTTTATGGCAAAACCAGCTTTCAGAAGGATTCAGACTATTTTACTCCCTTTCTCAAAAACTTCTTCTGCTGTGTTTCCCCATACAATGATGTCATCAATGTACTGCAGATGTTCTGGAGCTCCACCCTGTTCCAGTGCAGTCTGGACCAGTCCATGGCACATGGTGGGGCTGTGTTTCCACCCCTGGGGCAGTCGATTCCAGGTGTACTGGACGCCCCTCCAAGTGAAAACAAACTGTGGCCTGCACTCTGCTGCCAAAGGGATTGAGAAGAATGCATTCGCTATATCAATTGTGGCATACCACTTGGCTGCCTTGGACTCCAGTTCATACTGCAGTTCTGGCATGTCCGGCACAGCAGCACTCAGTGGTGGCGTGACTTCATTCAGGCCATGATAGCCTACAGTTAGCCTCCACTCTCCATTAGATTTTTGCACCGGCCATATGGGACTGTAGACAGCTGTTTAACTTCCTCCGTCTCCAAAGGCCCACCAGTACCCTTTTGGGTCCTTAAAATACCCTCTCCTGAGGTAATCTATGCCAAGGATGCATGGAGCCTCTGGGCCAGTCACAACAGGATGCTTTTGCCACTCATTTCCAGTTAGGCTCACTTCCGCCTCCAGTACAGTCAACTCTTGGGACCCCCCTGTCACCCCAGAAATACAAATGGGTTCTGCCCCTCTATAGCTTGATGGTATTACAGTACACTGTGCACCCGTGTCCACTAGAGCCTTATACTCCTGTGGGTCTGATGTGCCAGGCCATCGAATCCACACCGTCCAATAAACCCGGTTGTCCCTTTCCTCCACCTGGCCGGAGGCAGGGCCCCTCTAATACTGGTCAGAGTATCCGTTACTCACTTCTTGCAGAAATGACTTGGAAGTTCCTTCAAGAGGATCAGAAGCAAGATCAGGCCTTCTGCTCTGTCTGGGGAACTGCCCACTGGAAACCAGGGCAGCACTTTTCCTGGAGGGATCCCCTTTTGCGGTTGTCCTTCCTTGCAACTCCTGTGTACCAGTGTCCGCAGGATCCAAGTAGGTTGTCCATCCCACTTCCTCATGTCCTCCCCGTGGTCACGCAGGTAGAACCACAGGGTGCCTCGTGGTGTGTACCCTCTGTACTCTCTCTCTCGAGTGGGGAAATGCCTGCTCCTAATAGCTGAGACGCTGGCCCATGCAGGTGGGGAGTAGGAGATATTCTCTTTGAGTTGCTGGACCTTCCGGGACAGTTTCTCCACAGCTGAGACAAGGGGGGAAGAGAGACTTTCTTCATATCGCCGGAGCCGGCCAGCCACCTCATCCACCGTTGGTCCCTCTTCACCTTTCCAGACCATTGGAGGTGAGAAGCTCTCTAGGTACCTGCCCATGTTCTCCCACATGCCCTGCCACCCCTGACTATCCAGCCTCGGAGCAGATCTCCGGGTGGTAGTCTTAAATAGCTGCTTAACCCTAAACAGGACCTGGAACACATTCAGGAGACATAACAATAGGACCAGGCTGAGTTGAACATCCCAAGGATATTCAAAATTCTCAAAAGCTGTCATACCTGACCCGAAGGAGAAAAGGGAGGCAAAAGAGCTGGGGAAAGTGTCCCCCCCTGTTTCCCCCACAGACTGGGTGTAATTATTAATAAATTCTGAGAGACGGTGCCCAAGGTACGGGCAGGACAGCAATACCACATAAACGCCCCAAAGTAACTGTCTGAACAGTGATGTTATCATATCATAAACCGATATCGCACAGGACAGCAGAATGATAATCCTCGTCCCTCTCCCAGAGGTGATAAACAGCATTGCAGGGAGTACATAAGCCATATAGGAATTTACATAACACAGCCATGAGAACAAACCAAGCAACATGGTGACCAGCGACTATTTACCTAATGAAATAAATGCATACAACAAATTCTTTTTTCCCAGCTCTAGTTGGATTCTGTCATTATCTCAACCCTCCGTGCCCCACGTTGGGCGCCAAAAAGGACTGTCGTGGTTTGGCCTCAGACGGCAACAAAGAACCACCTGCCGCTCGCTCGGGCCTTCCCAGTACGGGAAGAATCAGAAGAAAAGGCAAGACTCTCAGGTTGAGACAAAGGCAGTTTAACAGAACAGCAAAGGGAACAAGCAAACAACAACAATAATGGCAGCTCAGGACCCCAGCTCCAAGCTCCAAGCGGTGACTTCCTGCCCCCTCCCCCTGCCCCCTCCCCTGGCAGCTCAGGGTGGGCATGGCTCACATGTCATGGAATACCAGGAAAAATTAACCCTATCCCCGCCGGAACCAGGACAGAAAGGTATTTTATTCTGGTTTTTTAAGCATTCAATTTTATCCTTCGTAAATAAAGAATGAGAGACAGGAATGAAGTTCTGAAATCATCTGAAAAAAATCTCAATACAAAGTCTTTAGAAGCAAGCTACTAAACCCTAGAGTTATTAGCTCTGTTCAATGTACAAATACAGATTTTCATTGATGGCTTCTCAGAAGCATTTCGGGGGAGGGGATTTCAAAAGCACTCAGCTTTACTTGAATCCAGGGCTTCTGATAAAGCAATTTCAGGATAGTGACTTGACGGTTATTTCCTTATTAGCTTCATTTGTCTTTCAAAAAATCCAAACCAGCAAAACCTGAAGTGATTATAGGAAACTTTCCAGAAATCTAACAAACCATTCCACAGTTGTCCTGCATGACAGTGAAGATTTGCACACAATTGTGACAAAAGAATATTAAGTTTTAATCTAACTATTAAGTCTTTAATTCCATCAAGGTAGGGCCTAGTAATGGAAACAAGTCTACTGTAATGATCACTTTGTACTTCCCAAAAGTCTCACTGGCACAAATTTTCATTCTTTTCTCTAGTATGCTGTTAATTCAGTGTGCAATTTGTCCTCAGATTCCAGAACAAACAACAAATATTAATTTCTATAATAAAGATGTAATCAGCGGCATTCCAGCTCTCTAGTTTTTGAACTTAATTTGAGATACTTCAGAAAGTCTCTTCAGTCACATACCGAAGAAGAAAGCAGGACTTCAAGTGAATAGATACTTAGGACCGTAGTTGTCCTTTGCGGGCACAGAGATCTGAACAAGACATTAATCTTTCTTCTTCTAATCTTCACGTGTTATCAGAGATTCAAAATAATGCAGCAATTTGTTGAATACAGTTAGTCAAATTGAGCAGACACTGCCACAGAAATAAATTAGCCTGCCTCTTCTGCTAGGTACCTCGCTTGGGCTGGATCAGTTATTTAAGCAGTTTCGTCCCAATTCAGTACAGCAAACTAGTCAAGCTGGAATGCATAAACATTCCTCCTACCAGGGTTGCTTCTTCTGTGACCAATATTTACTTAAAAGTGTTTGGCAAACTGCAGCCTAAAAGCTGAACCATGAAACTAGACACTATTAGCTTCTACAATGCTGATGAAGTAACAGAGTTAATAAATGTAACTAAAAGGAAAACCACATACCTTTGGAAGCTCTTCGATTTGATTAGCATCTAAATAGAGCTCTTCCAAGGTCTTTTCAAAAGTAAAAATCTCCTTAGGCACCTGTTCCAGACTGCAGTGAGAATAATCAAGCATAGTGACCATTTCCTCCTCTCCACGAAGACAGCGACATGGCACCAGCCGTACAAACAAATTTCGCTTTGTTGTCATTTTCAGGCACTGTAAAACAGAAATTGGTCGACTTAAAAACCAACAAGACAACTTCAGAAATACTTATGTGGGCAGCTTCTCAAACTTCCCCTGGCTGCTAAATACTTAAAAAAGAAAGAAGTGTATACATACCTGCATATATGTGTGTATGTATATATATGTATATACATATATGAGAGAGGGGGGAGAGAGTTTATTTATTTTCTTTTAAACACAACAGATCTGTAGTGGTAGTAACCGTGGTTAAGACAACTACAGATCCCAGAGGATGAAGTAAAAATTTAGCCTGTAAACTGGTCACCCAACACAGCTCTACAATACAGAGAAGCAGAAAATTTTGAAGCAGCAGTTCTGAAGTGTCAATTGTGTTTTTACAACATAGCTTATCCTTACCTTTACAAAGGTTATTGGGATTATATTTCTGCTTAATATAACAAAATTCACCCTCTACAGAGTATTAAAATTTAGCTATAGGAAATCTAAATTTTTTTGTTGATAAATAAGATTAAATTCATGTACCTTAATTTCAAATCCCTTATTTAAAGACAGAATACAACACAAAGAACCAGCATGGTTTCTACCAACTCTTCTATCTACAGTTCAAAAGGAAAGGTTTCCAAGTGCGCAGATAAAGAAGTTCCTTCAATTTTTGCAATTACGCTCAATTTGGAAAACTTCAACACAATCTTCCTGTGCACACTGGAACTACTGAAATTTCACCTTGCTACGTAAATGTATCTTCCTCTAAACTCAATCATTGTTACAACAGTCCCCTCTACTCTCCATGACTCCTATAACATTCCTCCTCAGCAGGACGAAGCAAATCTAAATGGTGCAAACTGGCTAGCTGATTACTGACTGCATACACCAGCCACGTTCTGCCTCCTTTCTCCTCAGCAAGAGCACAAATTTAGGTCTCTTTCCTCTAATTGTTTCTAAATTTTGTAAAAATTGGTTGCTAATCATCTTCAAAATGTTGTCTCAAGTTTCAAGTTTGGCTGAAATCAAATGACAGGCTCAATTTTTCAGGAAGGACCAACACGTGCAGACAGACAACGTGATCATGTAAGCGTCATTTCCTCCGGAAATTGGTCTAAAAATACGTTCTTTTCCAAAACAGCACTGAATATTTATTTTCTTAGTCAAACTGCCAATGCTCTGCATTAAAATATGCACTTTTTTAAACCCAATTTTTTTTGAATTGCAGAAATTATATTTCAACTTCTGGATTGGTGACAGGAAACTTTCTTCTCCAAGTGCAAAAAAAAGTCTTTCAGACACATTTAGCAGACTCCACTTCAACATACACAGAGTATGTGTCATGGTTTGGGCAAGCCAGAACCCGAGCTATTTAGGCAATATGTCAGAGCCCCAGTCATGCCCCACATTGGGTGCCAATAAATCTGTCACGGTTTGGGCTGGACTGGCCACCGAATGAACGACAGATGCTCTCTTTAACCTTCAGAGAAGGGAGAGAAGAATGAGAGACAGACACTTATGGATTGAAAAAAGAAACTAAACTGCTTTAATGAAATACTCATAATAAAAAAAGAAAATAAGAGATAATTATATTAATAAGAAAAGAATGAAATATATACAAAACCCAGTATTGAGCTCCCAGGATGACGAACACATCACCGGCAGGCACTGGGAAAGTCCCAGACTGGACTCAGCAGCAGACAAGAACTGGATTCAGGAACGCACAGATTGGGATCAAAGGCAGATGAACAGACAGAGTCATCCTCAGACACCGACCACTGAAGAGAGAGGCTGACCCCTTTGATCCCTCAGCTTTTATACTGAGCATGATACAGATGGGTCACCTGTCCTGTCCGCTCCTCCCCGCAGGTGTGACCCCTCTGCGCTTTTCTGCTTCTGACCCTCCAACATGGCGCATAAAGTTATCTGACCTTGGTTCTTATAGCAATAAGTATAAGCAAGAGCCTTTCTGCATACTGTTCATTGGTATTAACTACACTCATCAGACCTTATCACTCTGGTAGCAGACACTGTCTGAAGAATATGCTGTTAATTTCAAAGAGTGCCCTTAGTTAGAAGAGACTTAACTGAAAAGTAAAATTACTGAAAAGAAAACTGGTTCTGTTTTACCTCAAACCAGGACATTATGTTAGGAATACAGGGAGAACATAAAATACCATGGCCACTGTGCTATATGAAGTCACAGGCTGTGAGACCCCTCTTCTTAATAAGACATGAAAAAAATGTTATGCACTTGGATTTTCATCTATGAGCAGCTAACTTGCCACGTACTTCACAGTATGTTTAATTTATACGACAACAGGTCAAGGGGCTGCTGCACTTCAGCGTTTTCATTAAACAGAAGTACATCTTACCACTCAGGCTGGATACAGTCAGATTCTACATCCACCCATTAAAAGGACAAAAGAAAACTCTTCATTAGATGGTGGAATGTCAAGACTCCCTTTTTTAACAATGCATTAATGTTGCTAGGGTTTTATTACAGCGTTGATTATGTATCAAAAGACTTAACACTTCCCATAAAACTCCATCCCTGTTATTTAAATAAAAAGTGATCTAAAAATAAGAATATTTAAGTGTATTGCAATACAAAGCATTTACAGACTGCAAATTCCATGCCGGGGATTTCCACAGAATGGGAAAGTCATCAAAAGAGACAGCATAACCTCCTCCTGCTTCTTCCACAGAAACAAGCTCCAGTACAGCATCCTCCAGCCACCCACAGCCAGATGCCAAAGATGCTACTGAAACTGATGTACTCACTGAGTCAGCTACCTATGCCTTCTCCAAGCCTCAGAGGCCACATGTAAAGACACAAGAGGAATTCCACTGCCAATACTTACAAACAAAAAAAAGCCTTTAACAAAAAGAAATATTGTCTCATTTTGTTCTATCATTTCAGCGATCTGCAGAGCCGTAGAAAAACACACTACTTCAAAAAGAAGCACCACCAGCAGTCTCTTCAAACAGAAGTATAAACATAAGAACATATGCCTTGGAAACAACAAGGATGGGAAGCAGAGATTGTTACGTGTGAGTTGATGTGCTGATTTTGGCTGGGACAGCCTTAATTTTCAGGGATGTTTTAGCTATTGCTGAGCAGTGCTTACACAGAGTCAAGGCCTCTTCTACTTCTCACGCCACCCCACCAGCAAGCAGGCTGGAGGTGCACAAGTAGTTGGGAGGGGACACAGCCGGGACAGCTGACTCCAACTGACCAAAGGGACATTCCATACCATATGATGTCATGCTCAGCAATAAAAAGCTGGGGGAAAGAGGAAGGGGGGGTGTTCGGAGTTATGGTGTTTTGTCTTTCCAAGTAACCTTTATGTGTGATGGAGCCCTGCTTTCCTGGAGATGGCTCAACACCTGCCTGCTGATGGGAAGCAGTGAAAGAATTCCTTATTTTGCTTTGGCTTGCATATACAGTTTTTCTTTACCTATTAAACTGTCTTTATCTCAACCAATGAGTTTTCCTTATTTTTTCCAATTCTCTCCCCCATCCCCATCAGGAGGGAGTGAGCAAGTGGCTATGTGGTGCTTAGTTGCTGGCTGGGGTTAAACCACAAGGGGAAGACACAACTATATCATACTAGCTGCAGCCATCAATAAGTTTGCTTTGTCAAGTTGTTTCAAGTTCTGAGAATTATGTTTTGGTTTCCAGAATATGAAAAAGCTAACTAGATGGTTCATATAAATACAGAAATAAGATACTCTTTTTCATTCAAATCCCTCAAAAAGAGCATACATTACATTGGTAAAACCGTTTGCCCCTTCTTTTTCAGTGGCTGTTGTTTTCATACCTACTCTCAGGTCTCAAAAAGCTCAGGTCTCAAAAGCAAAAATACTCAAGGCCTAACAATGCAAAACACACATATTTAGTTTTCCTATCTTATTCCTTAGTCTGCAAGAGAGATTTTGAGATTTTTGGGTTGGGAAGGAAGGCTTTTTAAAAAGATCACATGCATCCACAGTATTGGAAACATGGATCAATAAACAAATGTCTGTACAACATCACAATGTTAGGTCGTATCTCCAGTCAATTATCATATCAGTTAAAGTACCTAAACTCACAGCTCATGTCCCAAGCCCAAACAGTCAAACTCAAATTTAAGTATCAAATAAACAATCCTCTCCAAAAAGTCTACACAAACAAAAAACATTGATTTGACCAACTTGAGCATACATCTAATTATAACGCTTCAAAAACCAGAATGAACCAAGAGAGCTGCATTTAAGTAAACGTAGGAAACTATGCAACGGATTTGGTTCAAATTTGTCTTATGTTTGTTCATCTTTTACTTCTAAACATACATGAAGAACTGTTTAGCATTGGTGTTCTACAACAGAGATGATTGACAATACTAGGAAAGAGGTGCAGCAGGATAGGCACAAGTATTCTACACCACCATTCTTCTGCAATATCTATATATATAGTCAGACACACACTCTCCTCCTTATCCGTCTACCTATCTTATGATCAGTTGCCCAAACAGAAAACCTGTAATGGAGGAAAGGAAGGATGTACTAAAGAAGAGAGTCCATTGTTATAACTACCAAAGACAGGAAAAAGTGATGTTGCACACGTGCTTTTCTTATATTGCTCAAAATCAGAACTTCTCCATGGATAATTTGGGTAAATACAGAGAAGGTGGAAGGGAACACAAAGTATAGTATTGTTTCCCTTCCCACAAAACGGGGAAGTCTGGCAAGCAGAAAAATCTTAGTTTCATAATATACTGCAACATCAGACCATCTGAAGGCACCAAATCAATGCAAGATCACTTTGCAGAGCTACAACACTATGATGGCTTATTTTTCTCCACCACTAAACAACTCCAAATTCTCAAGAAGCAGATCTACTAAAGAACTCAGAGGAGAGGGGGGAAAAAAACCCACAAACCAAACCCCCTTGTTCCCTAAACCATTAAAGCCTTGACACAAGTTTGCCTCAGGTTCAGTGTTTGTAGACAGAGGAAAAATTAGGGTCTTGATACAGTTGGGTTTTTTACTTCATGAAGTAGGAAGGGAAAAACATCACTCTCTCATCAGCAGCTTTTCTTTGTAACCATTAAAGGCTCAAAAGTTTGAAGGCATAAGGGAGAATTAACTGCATTCTGTTTCTAAAGACTTAATCTACCACATCAAAAAAAATTCAGTGTTAAAAAAAATATGTAGTTGAAATAGATATGTCTGCTAATTATAAACTATCAGATTTCTAATCATATTTTTTTGCTCCATGAATCACTTCTAGCATTTATTTCACACCACCTCTTTCAAGCTTATTTGAGGATCACACCTAAGCATTGGAGATGCTATAGTATCTGTAGTAAACTCAAAAATACATAGGTGGTTTAAACTACACAGATACGTGTAGGAATGTGTCTGAGAGAAAATGGTCACGTGAGCCAGCCTCCCTACCATGAGAGATTAGATTAAGGGCAAAACAGGTGGTAGAAGATGGAATTAGTACATGGGAAAAACGGGAACTGAGAAGGTAGAAAACATGTTGTGCTAATGACTAAGTAATTTACTATGTGGATTCTTGTAACCAATCTGATGTGTGAATGAACTGCATGGACAGCGCGTGAACAGAGACCGTAAGCCAATCATATAGCTGCCGCTAGCGCGTGCTCTTATTGCCTGACTATATCTACTCTGTGAAAACTTGAATAAAGGGAGAACGATCATACTCATATTGAGACTCCATCGTTACTCCGGGTCCGTCTCCCACTCCGACATCTGGTAGCAGAGGATGGTTCAGTGCGACTGAGTTCTCCGAGACTGCGGTAAGCAGCTAGAGGAGGGGAGTGGGAAACTTCGGCTGGGAGACGTGCTGCTTGGGCGCATCAGCGGGAGCAGACAACGGCGTGAGGTCGCTCCTCACCTCCCAGGCGCAGCTATGGAAACAGAAGCTGCGGCCACGCTACTCGCTGGGATCCTCTCTAAGAGAGGGATTGAAACACCAGCGAAACTGTTGCTCAAACTGATTAAGCCGGGGCAGGAGATGGGGCAACAAGTAACAAAAGAAGAAGGGGCTGTATTAAGACTTCTCCTGCATATCCTCTCTAAGAGAGGGGTGAAATACGATGAGCGTATGCTCCGAAGGTTGTTAACCTGGTGCAGAGAGAACGGATTCGCACCAGAGCCCCAGACAGCTTTTAAACCAGAAATATGGGAGGCTGTTGGGAATAAACTGTGGGAAGTGATAAGTAAAGGAGACAAAGAGGCATCACCGTTGGCGACGACATGGTGGTTGGTGTTATCGACCTTACAAGATATGAAGGCGGAGCGAGCCACGGCAGCCGGGGCTTTTGCAGCGTTACAACCCATGGGAGGGGGATCGAACAGGCCAGGTCCGAAGGTCTGGGACGATCCCCTGCTGATCCCCTCTGCTCCACCTGAGGCCGAGGGAGGAGGCAGAATGTCAGCAGAGGAGGACAGAGCCGGAGCTGTTTGCTCCTGCCATTGCCCGCCTCGCCCCCTCCCCTCCCCAGTTGTCTCCCTGAGATAGAAGTGCTGGTTTTGTATGTCTGCTGTGTAAGTGTGTGTGGGCGCCAGCTTATACCTGCTGATCAGCATGTGTGCTACTGTTTGCTTTTTGTTGTGTGCAGTGTCGTTAGGTGACTCCCCTTGAGCAGGTGTTCTGCCCGGTGTGGTACTGTTCTCGTACGCGACTAGGGCTGACACTCCGTCAAGTGAAGAAGTTTGTGTATACACAATGTTTAGACGTAAGGCGAGCGTGCCCCAGGTAGATACACCAGGATGGGCTGTAGAACTGATGGAAGTCCTGGAATATTGGGGGAGTTTTCATGAGCCGACACGTTTACACTCTCGGGAACGGCTCGCCCATGCAGGGCGTATCGCTGGTTGTTTGTTGTTTGTCTATAAGGTCATGGTTGATTGGGAAAAGCAGTTGAGCCAAAATCTATAGGATGCTGTGTAGGAAAATGAGAAACTTAAGGAAAAATGAGAAACTGAGCTCTTGTTGCAAAGGCAGACTTTTATGTCAGTCGTAAGTGATGGAAAAAAAAAAAAAAAAGAAAAAAAAAAGAGGAGAAAAAAAGAGGGGAAAAAAACCACCCCAAAAAAACCAAAAAGAAACCAAACAGGAACAATTAGATGGGAAATGTGCCACGTTAGCACAAAAGTATGCCATACGCGCTATGAGAAAGCATCAGAAAAAGAGAAATAGGACACCTGATTCAAAGCAGTACCAGAGAGATATGGTTTTGGTTTTTCCCTCTATGTGTCTATGTTATTGCATGCCTTAGTAGATTGCTCTGTGTTATACCCTGCGAGACTAAAATGAACCCCAGCAGAAGCGGTCTCTTGAGCAAGGGGGTGGAATATGGGAAAGCAACGGAAGATCGGCGAGGAGGACTGTAAATACACTCAAGGGACTCACACCTGGGTGCTGGAAAACACATACATCACACCAATTGTTATTCAGTCTCGGGTGCTGGCAAGAAAAACATTTGGATGACATAAGCCTGTAATGGACTCACAGACACCTTATCCAGCTGCTTGGGAATCTTGGCCTGTTGTGGAAGAAGATCAAAGCACAGTACCAGCAAGAACAGGGAGTCCGCATGCGCTGTTGCTAACAAGGACTCTTTTGCTGCCAAGGATTTGTGATAACAAGGACTCTCTTGCTGCCAAGGATAAGTTTAACAATGCTACTAGTACCGCTATTCCTGAGTTATTGCTAGATGTAGATAGTATTCGACATGCGATGTTGCAAAACAGAACTGCTACTGATTTTTTGCTTTCAGCTCACAGACATGGTTGTCAAGATTTTAAAGGACTGTGTTGTATGAATCTAAGTGACCACTCCACATCCATCCATGCCCAGCTGCAGGAACTGCACCGACCGAACCAGCAACTTGTGGAGACCACTGGGTGAAATCTCTTTGCTGGATGGACTTGGGGGTGGGGTTGGTTGAAGCAAATTATACTCATTGCCTGTGTGGAAGGAATTTGTCTGTTATGTTTAGTATGCTGTTTGCCGTGTTTAATAAGCATTATATGATCAGCTGTAAATGCCGCTTTGCATCGTACCCTTGTACGAGTTGTAGAATATGTTGCTCTAAAAACTATGTGTGTATCCATGAGAACCCGACCTTCACAGAAGAAGATAACAAGAAGGGATTACAACAATGTAGTCACGTATCAGACAGCCGCTGTTAGCAAAGCTGGATCATGAGTTTGGTGAGACTCGCTGCATGCACTGGCCACGCGTGCAGCGACTCTGGCCTGTACTTTTCTACTCGATCCAGTGCAGGAGAGTCTGGTGGGACTCGCTGCGTGCACTGGCCATGCATGCAGCGACTCTAGCCTGTACTTCTCCACTCAATCCAGTGCAGGATATAAGGAGGCTGTCTCGGGTCAGAGAGGGGGAGAGAGACGTGAGCGCACTTTGAAGGTACAGGGGATGCCCTGAAGCACTGTGTCTGCCCCCACCCCCCCGCCCCCCCATAAGTTCTATGTTCATTGACCCCAGCAGCTCCGAAGGCATTACAGCATGTTGCAGATAAGATATAGTCTACTACTGCTGCAAGACGCATTGAACACCTTCCTACAAGAATTTCAACTTTATGTCCTGATAGGACAGTGGGATGATGCACTCGCAAAGAGCCTGACTGCATTAGAGTGGGTATTTTTGCCACATACCTCTTCAAAACCAGTAACTATGATGATTGAAATGTTACCGCGATTCTTTTTCCAGGGTCGTTTGTGCTGTCACCAGCTTTCTGGAATGGATCCAAGCCACATACATGTCCCCATCAAAAAGGATGACCTTGACCCTTGGTTATCACAATTTGACATGTTGTTGCAAAAAAAAAAAAAAAAAAAAAAAAAAAATTCGTCCTTTACATGATCAGCTAAAAGCTCAAATACTAAAGATTCAAGACTTAATGAACCGCAATGTATTTGAAATATTACAAAAGGATTTCTCGTGGGTAAATCCAAAGAAATTGGCTTTCTGGGCTAAATTTAGGAATCTGGGTATTTATTGCCTTAGCAGGGTTCTTTTTGATTCTGTTTTTAATTGTGTTTAGTATATAACCTGCTAAGAGCGTCACAACGAGTAGAAGCACAAGTCATGGCGACCTTGTTAATAAATGGTCTGGTGTTAAACAAAAAAGGGGGAGATGTGGCAGATCTACGAGCAGAGGCCTGCGTACGGCCAAAGACCCAGTGAGCAGAGCACACAGTAACCACAGAGCCAAGAGAACAGTTCATACCTTCACTCCGTCCTGTGACGACCGTATAACATTTTCGAATCTCGGACAAAGAATAGGGCTAAGTATTCTTCCCTCGCTAGGAACAGCAACGGCATTAAATATGTTGAATAAGATAGGGTGTTGGGCAAGTAAACAGATAAACCTTACAACTGAAATCCTATCTAGCTTGCTTTCTGATGCTGATAGCATTCGGCATGCTACATTGCAAAATCAAGCGGCTATTGATTTCTGCTGTTGGCTCAGGGTCATGGATGTGAAGATTTTGAAGGTATGTGTTGTATGAACCTTTCCGACCACTCATCATCCATTCATAAGCAGTTACGGGAGCTGAAAGATAACATGTCCAAATTAAAAGTGGTCAAAAATGGTTTCGATGATTGGTTAAACTCATGGGGTATAACGGGATGGTTATCAGACTTACTAAAACAAGGGCTCATGCTGTTGTTGGTTATATTATTATTGATTATGGTAGCCTCGTGTGTTCTCCGCAAAGTGACTGACATGACAGAAAATGCCATGCATAAGGTCTGGCTGGCTCAAGAAGAAAAAGGGGGTATTGTAGGAATGTGTCTGAGAGAAAATGGTCATGTGAGCCAGCCTCCCTACTGTGAGAGATTAGATTAAGAGCAAAACAGGTGGTAGAAGATGGAATTAGTACATGGGAAAAACGGGGACTGAGAAGGTAGAAAACATGTTGTGCTAATGACTAAGCAATTTACTATGAGAATTCTTGTAACCAATCTGATGTGTGAATGAACTGCATGCACAGCGCGTGAACAGAGACTGTAAGCCAATCATATAGCTGCCGCTAGCGCGTGCTCTTATTGCCTGTCTCTATATACTCTGTGAGAACTTGAATAAAGGGAGAACGATCATACTCATATTGAGACTCCATCGTTACTCTGGGTCCATCTCCCACTCCGACAGATACGTATTTGAGCATAGTCTTTACCCATTCATACACATTAACTGTGACAGTAATAGGTAGGAAACAAATTCCACAATAATTACACAAAATGGGACAAAGAAAAACGTTCTCTTATTTACCTGCCTGTATCTTGAAGGTAACAAAGACTGTGCAGACAAGACTAATTATTCTGTGAAGTCTCATATTTGTGAGAAAAGTTAAGCATTTTCTAATATAAGTATGATGGTATATGTAAGTATGGTATAATGGTGATGCTTAACCAGTATGATCAAAACCAGAGGGAGATAAGAGATCACAACTGAAGATGTTTTGCTATGAAACCATACATAATTTATTTGAGATAACTTATGTCAAAGCTTCATCTTATTTTTTCTGCTTTATATCTATATATCTAGATAGATAGATATCAGTTCATATATTCTATTCTATTTGAGACAGTGAATGACTTAGAGTACTTTAAAGTTTCAGAAGTGATAAGCAAGGCCAAACTGATCAAGGGGTATTATGGCGCTTGTTCAAGAAGGCCAAAACATCAAATAAAAATTAAAATAAAATAAAATGAAAAAAAATAATAAAACAACTCTTCAATTTTGAAATTGAGGGTTCTCTACTTCCAGAAACATGTTTCCCCTTCCTCAACTGATCAAACAGCAGACAAAGCATCTACTACCAGCCTCTGACTTAATTATAGCTATCAGCCCTCCTCTGTTACAAGCAGTGGTTGATGCTTGCTAAAAACCAGTGAAGTAACAACTGGAGAATACCATATAATTAATACAATATCCAGACAAAAGTATTGGAGAACCTAGGGCAAAGCAAGTACTATAATTCTATCAGATCTACACTGTAACGACAGTAAACTATAAGTGTTGTAACATCTTCACTGAATAAAATAAAAATCACTGGAAGCAGAAAAGCAAAGCATCAGTTTGAAAGACCATGATCAATGAAAGAAAGCGAGATCAACAGCAAGCTTGGATACACACTAAATATTAATCCAGAAGAGAGAGCACCATCCAGTGAAACATCACTCTTTCCTGGAACTCTTTGATAATTCCCTGCACACTCTCATCATCCAAGTACCTGGCAGCCCAACAGCACCTGCAGATCTGCTGGAACCCCACAGGACATTTCTGTTTAACCACACGCCTAGCTATGTTTTGATGAGCATTAAAAAAACCAATACAAAATCCCCCCACGCAAACACACAAGTATCCCATTTCTTTAAAAATTCTGAACTCATGCTTGTTAAAAGTAAAATCTAAATTCACAGTAATTTTTTTCCTAATTTCTGTTAATTTGCTCTAGATGTAATAGTTTCACTGTACCATTAGTCCCTTAAATTTCCTGTCTGATGCTAACATGATGGGACCACTCATGCTCTAAACTGGTGAAAGCACTTTCAAAAGGGTGTTTACCAGTTATATCAGCAGCAGAGCTAAAAATGAAACCAGCTATTGGATGTTTATACATAAAGGCAAGAACAATTAGGCACAAAAATATCTGGTCAGGTTCTTTTTAGCCCACTCCACTATTTACAAACAAGTTCAGAATTATGGAGCTGAGGATGTATAAACAAAAGAAAGGCAAAGATGGGGGGGCGTGTAACCTAACATGCAACCTAACAAACACAAAGTGGTTTATTTGGCCAACAAATAAGTCCCCAACATAGTCCTGATTGAAATAGAGAATTATGAAGAAAAAAAAATTGTTATTTAATAAGAATCTTATTTAATCCACTAAAAAAAAACCCAACCAAAAACCAAAATAATTGATTACTTCTACATTAAATTAATTACATTGATTAACTTCATTAAATACATTGATTAACTTCTACATTAAAAAAATAATAATAAATGAAGCTTCCTGTACTGGAAATAATTATTTTTTAAAAAAAAAAGAACCAGTTTGTCTTTAGAGATGTTTTTCTTTTTCCTAAAGCAGCAACACGCACCACAGAAGGTACCCAGAGACAGGCTTTTTGGCTTGCTGTAAAAGAGGCTATATTGTGAAAACTCCCAGCACAATTTAAATTAATCTCTTCCAGCTAACGACATCACTAGTCCTCATGAATTTGGGGAAACTGTAAGCATCTTAGTACTTTAAGGAACACAAAACATCCTCGACTCTTACAGGAAAGAAAGAACACAGTTCTTACAAATTCTTCACAAATATCTTGTTCTCTTTAGGAGAGGAAAGTATGACTCAAACCTGATGGCCCCTGACAAGGAGCTGAAATGTGAAAAGACAGTGTGTACTGTGAAGAGATTGCTGCTTTGTAAGTGGCATTGGCATTCTCTGGATGTAGCGTCAAAACCTTATTTGGTGACAATGCCAAGTTAAGGTATTTTTACCTCCTCCTCCCTCCCATCCAAGATATTTCTTTCTGTCTCTTCTAGGAAAAAAAAAAAATTTTTTGTAAAATTACATTGGTTATGTCATTCATTTCACTGAATGAGACTGACAAACACTCAGGTCAGTACAAAACAATGAACCACAGTCCTGCACTCTGGGGGAGAGAACAAGCAGTAGGAAATAAAAGTGGGTTTTGGAACCATTTCACCATTTTAATGTGAAGCTATAGTCTGAGTCAACTGCATCCATGCCTGCATGTCCTCACGCAGGTAGGGAACACCAAAAACTACAATGTACTTGCTCAGATACAGCATTCAGAGCAAATGAAATAAAACGCATTACTCATGAAACAACAATGGGGAATGGTAATGACAGAAGGAGGAACATATTAGTAAATACAGTAAATAACCAGTTATTAAATGCAAAAATATGAAGGATGCTTACTATGATTTTTTGAGAAAATAAAGGGAACAGAGAGAGCAGAGAACAGTTTTGCTTTCACTGATTCAACAGCCACTAAGATACAAGCAAAACCAGTGACACTCCTAGCTCACTGAAATACAAAAGCTGGTAACAAAACTCAAAGCTCCTCTTGGAGTTAACTACTTTTCAAGTTCTCAATATCTATATATATTTAAAAAAAACAACCCACCCACCTCCAAGGGCAGCAAGATAACTCAGGTAACTCCCAGAAGATCAATGCCAGGTGTGAATTCTGGAGACATTTACTGAAATCATCTGCTGCTTATATTCTATGAATTAAATTCTAATCAGATTTCTATTTACTATTTCCATTCATTTTTGTTTAAAATATTCATAAACCCTTCATACAATTAAGATCTGAAGTTCTTGATTAGACTATTTTATAATGGTATCAATAACATTTTCTTGGTTCAACAGCAGCATTCTCCTGCTTTATTGAAACTAGACTATCTAACCAGATATTTGTTGCAACAGTTATTTTCCAGCTTAAAAATTTACCTAAATTGACTGTGCTAAAACAAACCTGAAGAGTTATTATGACAAGTAAAACCCACCATAAGTAAGCAAAAAACCTCTTGGCAAATACCTGCACAATAAAATATCCTACACAGCTATTAACTGAAATACAGTAATATTCAATAACCTGTTATATTCCTAGACTAAGGCATCAGTAAGGCACAAGTATACAGGAGTACAGATCTGTAATTTAAGGCAAGATCCATTACAGAAACACCTTTAACAAAAAAGAGGACAAGGAAAATTATAGATTCATTTTACAGTAAAACAATAAATTAGAACATGTTCAGATACCCAAACAATTGTCATTTTGGCTTTTTTAATATTTATATTGACTGTTTATATTAACATTACACAATAAACTCCTTCCCCCCATCACTACACAACCGCAGCCCAGGTAGCTGCAACTTAGTTCTCTCAAATTTCCTTTTGCTCTGTTTTTAAGGCAGCTCTAGAAACTAACTTCCATCTGGACAGCCAAACTATTCAAGTAAGTGCTACTATAACATTTTATCTGAAGAACGATCTCTAGTTGTATACCATTAACAATGCTGCTGAGATTAGTATTAGATCTGAGCTTAATTTCTGATGTTCAACTTTGACTGCATATTCTTTGGGTAAATATTTGTATTGTTACTAAGAAAACATCAGGAGGAATAAATTGATTTTTAAAACCACTGTGCTTGAGGCTCACTTGTTTCTCCTCCCCAAATCAAAAAAAGCTATATAAATTCAAGGATATGTACTATAACAATTTGAAGTTTGAAGGAAACCATAGGAGCCCCTCAAACCTTCATGGAATATCCAAAAAAACTGAGTTGTTGGTTATATAACTCCTCCACAGGAATTCATACAGAAGTTCTGAAGACAACAATATTCTATTCAGCATTCTTTTTATTCGTGAGAAATACTTGCCTCTAGAAATCCTTACAAAACGAGGCGAAAGCAACTTAGTACCACCTGCGCTGGCATCATTTAATAAAGAAAAAGGCTGATTTTGAACATGGGTTGCTTTTCCACAGAGCTTTAAACAGAAAAATGAGCTTTATTTGGCTTCTAAATACTTTTAATTTTCTTAAATATGCTCTCTAGCTAAATAATGCTAATATACCAATAAGAGAGCAATGTACATGATATGATGTTCACCTGGGCCTTAGATCAGCAAACCAGAAAGAAGAACAGTAAGAGGCCCAACAAGCATTCACAGCAATTTTTTTAAGCATCTTTTATCCAAGTTTTTTCAAAACATGCTTATACTGCTTTTTAAAATAGTTTTTTTTAGTTCTTTGGAAAGATAAAATGCTAAAGCTCTACAAATCAAAACATTTAATAATAGATATTAAGCTTTAAACCAGACAGTTTCCCATATATTCCCCCTTTCTATATATGCACACAATTACATGTAAATACATATCATTCACTTGGCTCTTCAACAGATATTTATAACTAAAAAAGTTGCCTTCAGAAGAACATGAGATGATGCAGAGTACAAGTCAAGTGCTTTGTAGGTGATTATTACAACATATGAATAAAGAAAAGGATTTATATTTTAATATATTGTACAGCTGCATCAGAAGAAATAAAAATAATGTACTTACCACTGTGTTACTTTTTTCTCCCTGCTGCTTCTTCCCTGAGCTTTCAAAGCCAACATTCTGTTTAAGACAAAGGTACAAAATTTTTAGTGAACCCTATCCTTACTAGATAAGCATAAACTGACATTTTATTATTTTGCTTTCAGAGTTTTGGGTTTGGGGCTTTTTATTTGGTTGGGTTTTTGGGGTTTGGTTTTTTTTTCATTTGTTTGTTTTTTTACTTCTTCACATCCACATGTTGTATATCATCTTCTATTAGACATAGAAATAATTTAGGGAGGGACATATCTAATTTTATTTGCGCAGTACTTCGGAGATATGGCACCATGTTTCATAGTGACCATGGGAGTGTATAAAATGCTGGTGACACCCAACACTCACACTTCTATAAGTAAGGAGTGATTGGCTAAATATTGCATTAAGCAGATGCTGACTCACTAACAAAGACAGCCTGTTAACTTAATATGAGGAAGACAGACATCATCTAGATACTAAAATGAATGTGACTACCAAGGGTGAGAAAGAGAAGCACAAGGAATAAGAAACTTCGGCAAAGCTTTTAGGCACAATATTTAACTGTATACTGAATTTTCCAATACAAACTTGTGAAACAATCAAATGAGTCCCAGGATGAGTGATTCATCTGAATGACCCAAAGATTTTCAGAGTGTGCACTCCTGTCCTAAAATATGAATGACCTGAGATTCAAGTCTTCTTGGACAACATTTAAGTGCAGGTTTCCAACATCCCAGATGAACAACCTATTACTTATACCCCAATAATTAGAACTACAAAGGTGGTATATTTCCCTCCATTTAAAACCTACTCGGGTATACTCTGGATATACCTCCTGTATCAGGCAGACACTTTGACATTTATGTCACAGCTTATGCACAAAATTGAAACCTAGAGCTGTTTCAGCTTATTAAAATACAAAAGGCTCTGGATACATGCTAGAGCAGAAACCTAGGTATAGACAGAATTCAGACTGCAAATTTTACAGACACTGTGAATACTTGTGGCACTCTAAATTCATGAATTTGTCTTGTGCCTGTGGCCTTTTATTGCTACTGGCTAGCCCAAGAGATTGTGCACCACACTGAGCTGCTAACCACAGAATCATGGAACGGTTTAGGCTGGAAGGGACCTTAAAAGACATCTAGTTCCAACCCCCCTGCCATGGGCAGGGACACCTCCCACTAGACCAGGCTGCTCAAAGCCCCATCCAGCCTGGCCTTGAACACTTCCAGGGATGGGGCATCCACAACTTCCCTGGGCAACCTGTTCCGGTGCCTCACCACCCTCACAGGAAAGAATTTCTTCCTGATATCTAATCTAAATCTACCCTCTTTCAGTTTGAAACCGTTACCCCTCGTCCTACCACTACACTGCTTCCTAAAGAGTCCCTCCCCATCCTTCCTGTAGGCCCCCTTTAGGTACTGGAAGGCTGCTATAAGGTCTCCATGGAGACTCCTCTTCTCCAGGCTGAACAACCCCAACTCTCTCAGCCTGTCCTCATAGCATAGGGTGCTCCAGCCCTCTGATCATCTTCGTGGCCCTCCTCTGGACCCATTCCAACAGGTCCATGTCCTTCCTGTACTGAGGACTCCAGAGCTGGACACAGTACTCCAGATGGGGTCTCACCAGAGCAGAGTAGAGGGGCAGAATCACCTCCCTCACCCTGCTCGCCACAGTTCTTTTGATGCAGCCCAGTATACAGTTGGCTTTCTGGGCTGCAAGCGCACATTGCCTGCTCGTGTTGAGCTTCTCATCCACCAGCACCCCCAAGTCCTTCTCCTCAGGGATGCTCTCAAGCCATTCTCTGCCCAGCCTGTATTTGTGCCTGGGATTGCCATGACCCAGGGGCAGGACCTTGCACTTGGCCTGGTTGAACTTCATGAGGTTCACACAGGCCCACCTCTCCAGCCTGTCCAGGTCCCTCTGGATGGCATCCCTTTCCTACAGCATGTCGACCACACCACACAGCTTGATGTTGTCAGCAAACTTGCTGAGGGTGCACTCAGTCCCACTGTCCATGTCGCCTACAAAGATGTTAAACAGCACTGGTCCCAGTACTGACCCCTGAGGAATGCCACTCGTCACTGGTTTCCACATGGACATTGAGCCGCTGACTGCAACCCTTTGAGTGTGGCCATCGAGCCAGTTCCTTATCCACCGAGTGGTCCATCCATCAAATCCATGCCTTTCCAATTTAGAGACCAGGATGTCGTGCAGGACAGTGTCAAACGCTTTGCATAAGTCCAGGTAGAGGACGTCAGTTGCTCTCCCCTTATCTACCAATGCTGTGGCAACATCATAGAAGGCCACCAAATTTGTCAGGCACGATTTGCCTTTGGTGAAGCCATGTTGGCTGTCACCAATCACCTCCTTATTTTCCATGTGACTTAGCAGAGATTCCAGGAGGATCTGCTCCATGATCTTGCCAGGCACAGAGGTGAGACTGACTGGTCTGTAGTTCCCCGGGTCATCCTTTTTTCCCTTTTTGAAAATGGGGGTTATGTTTCCCCTTTTCCAGTCAGTGGTAATTTCACCAGACTGCCATGACTTTTCAAATATAATGGAAAGCGGATTAGCAACTTCATCCACCAGCTCCCTCAGGACCCATGGATGGATTTCATCAGGTCCCATGGACTTATGCACCTTCAGGTTCCTCAGGTGGTCCCGAACCTGATCTTCTCCTACAGCAGGCGGTTCTTCATTCTCATAGACCCTGCCTTTGCATCCTGCAACTTGGGCGGTGTAGTTAGAGACCTTGCTGGTGAAGACCGAGGCGAAAAAGTCATTCAGCACCTCAGCCTTCTCCATATCCTGGGTGACCAGGTCTCCTGTCTCCTTCCGGACAGGGCCCACATCTTCCCTAGTCTTGCCTTTACCCCTGATGTACGTACAGAAGTTTTTCTTGTTATCCTTGATGTCCCTAGACAGATTTAATTCTATCTGGGCTTTAGCTTGCCTGATCTGGTTCCTGGTCACTTGGACAGTTTCTCTGTATTCCACCCAGTCAACCTGTCCTTGCTTCCACCCTCTGTAGGCCTCCTTTTTGCTTTTGAGCTTGTCCAGGAGCTCCTTGTTCATCCACGCAGGCCTCCTGGCTTTTTTGCCTGACTTCTTCATTCTTGGGATGCACCGCTCCTGAGCTTGGAGGAGGTGATCCTTGAACACTAACCGGCTTCCTTGGGCCGCTCTTCCCTCCAGCGTTTTATCCCATGTGTCGTGGTTTAGGACACCATGTTACCCTGCCAAGCAGGTCCCTCAAGAGGCCAAAGTCTGCTCTCCTGAAGTCCAGGGTAGTGAGCTTGCTGCGCACACCTTTTGCTGCCCCCTAAGGATCTTGAATTCTACCATTTCATGATCACTGCAGCCAAAACTACCCTTGAGCTTCACATTCCCCACTAGCTCATCCCTGTTGGTAAGGGCAAAATCCATCATGGCTCCTCTCCTCGTTGGCTCCTTATGTAAGGGATAATAGAGGATGGTCCGAGTGAGACACAACGGAAAATTACTAGTTGAACCAAACCCAGTATACATGCTGAGAAAAAGGACCTCAGTACTGTTGCTGCAAAAACTCTGTGCGTATCCATGAGAACCTGACCTTCACAGAAGAAAACAACAAGAAGGGAGTGCAACAATGTGGTCACGTATCAGAAAGCCACTGTTAGCAAAGCCAGAATACGAGCCTGGTGGGGCTCACTGCATGCACTGGCCACGCATGCAGCGACTCTAGCCTGTACTTTTCCACTCAATCCGGTGCAGGATATAAGGAGGCTGTCTCGGGACGGAGAGGGAGAGACATGAGCGCACTTTGAAGATACAGGGGATGCCCTAAAGGCGCTGTGCCTACCTCCCTCTGCTGTACCGATGTGTCTCCTCGTTATCCTGCTGCTCGGCAGTGCTACTATGATCTATGGGTTGGTAAGACTCTCTGAAGTAACTTTTGGGACATTTGGGAACCGCTTTGCAAGGCTTCGCAATAAAACAGAGTTAACCTTTTTTCCTTTGTGTGGGCTCTGGTTTGTACGTTGGAATCTTTAAAAAAGAACCGGTTACATAATTGGCAACTAGGATGGGATTCCAATAATACAAACTGCTTACATACTTCTAACTTCAAATGTAAAGTATTTTAACTAAGTAGGACTAAAAACTATATTCCTCGCTGTACATGTACATTATAATGGATAGAATGGAAGAAAAAATGGAATTATAGAATGTCATACAATACGGGTTAAAGAGCTGCATTTTAAATTGTATATGATGATTGGTTTATGCAAAGAGGTAAAATAATGACATCTTAAGTTTCGAATACTACTTGTATGATCAAAGAAATCATTATTTAACATCATTTTTGTGAGATAATTATGTTTCTTTAGCTGTGGTAATATGCAAATAGCTAACTGGATGACAGCAAATGACTATGCAATGTTAAAAAAAAAGAAAAGCCTAAAGCTAACATTTCCCACTTTAAAAAGAAATACAGTGGGAAGGGCCACAGGTCCAGAAAACAAAGCCACACTATGCTTTAAATGGAAATCTCACAGTCTGTGTTGCAAAAATATTACAGTAGAGATATGGACGGGGCTTGCTGAGTGGAGTGCACAGTCACACCAAGATCACGCTGTCCCCCACACCAGTGAATAGTGGATGGGGCTTGGTCAGCGGGGTGCACCACTGCACCAAGATCGTGCTGTCCCAAACCAGTGCACAGTGGATAGGGCTTGGTCAGTAGAGAGCATAGCTGCCCCACGATTGCACCATCCCTGTATGGGGGGTGGTGGAACTGCCCATGGTGGGAGCACTGTCTCCCTGAGATAGAAGTGCTGTTTTTGTATGTCTGCTGTGTAAGTGTGTGTGGGCGCCAGCTTATACCTGCTGATCAGCATGTGTGCTACTGTTTGCTTTTTGTTGTGTGCAGTGTCGTTAGGTGACTCCACTTGAGCAGGTGTTCTGCCCGGTGTGGTACTGTTCTCGTACGCGACTAGGGCTGACACTCCGTCAAGTGAAGAAGTTTGTATATACACAGTGTTTAGACATAAGGACAAGGAGGAGGTGAGCGCGCCCCAGGTAGATAGACCAGGGTGGACCGTAGAGCCATGGTGTACCTTGTGGGATAAGTGGGAAACCTGCACTCATGTGGGGCCGGAACCCTGGGGGGCCATAGAACCAATGGAAGTCCTGAAATATTGGGAGGGGTTTCACCAGCAGACACGCTTACGCTCTCAGGAACAGCTCGCCCATGCAGGGCGTATCGCTGGTTGTTTGTTGTTTGCCTGTAAGATCATGGTTGATTGGGAAAAGGAGTTGAGCCCAAATCCATAGGATGCTCTGCAGGAAAATGAGAAACTTAAGGGTGAGCTCTTGTTGCAAAGGCAGACTTTTATATCAGCTGTAAGTGATAAGGAAAAACAAAACCAAAACAGGAACAATTAGAAGGGAAACGTGCCACATTAGCACAAAAGTATGCCGTACACACTATGAGAAAGCGGCAGAAAAAGAGAAATAGGACACCTGATTCAAAGCAGTATTCTAAAGATTTATTTTTTTTCCCCCCATATATATGTTTATTGCATGCCCTGGTAAATTACTCTGTGTTATACCCTGCGAGACTAAATGAACCCCAGCAGAAGCGGTCTCTTGAGCGAGGGGGTAGAATATGGGAAAGCAACAGAAGATCGGCGAGGAGGATTGTAAATATGCTCAAGGGACTCACACCTGGGGTACTGGAAAACACATATATCACACTAATTGTTATTCAGTCTTGGGTGCCTGCAAGGAAAACACTTGCACTTAGATGACAGAAGTCTGTGATGGACTCAGGGACACCTTATCTAGCCGCTTGAGAATCCTGGCCTGTTGTGGAAGAAGATCAAAGCACAGTGGGAAAACTATGCCTGTTTGAACCCTTTAAATACCAGCAAGAACAGGGAGTCCGCACACGCTCTTGCTAACAAGGACTCTCTCACTGCCAAGGACTCTTGCTAACAAGAACTCTCTCTCACTCCGCGGTGCCCATTGAGCACAGGGCCATTGGCCTATATTTACTTTTGGGTAATGCCCCCACTTTGTATCACCAGCCCCCCCTATACCAAAGATATTTGCAGGTGCACGCGTCTGGTATCAAGCCCCAGGAGAAGTGGGGCCCACTGCAGCTGACGTAGTGGTAGCCGATGACACATAGGCAGTTATGATAGTGGTACCAGGAGAAGCACAGTGGCTACGTGTGCCTGCTCAGCAATTACGGCACAGAGATTAGAAGGCTGGGGGGGGACGACACACAGGACTCTAACCATTTCTACTGTTTATACCCTTGAATAGGTACCTGCAAACACCCTACTCCTGTGATCAAGACATCTGGGTAACTCTTGCTAATGCGACAGGACAAGATACGCTGTGTCTTAGCACAGCCACACTCCAAAATCCGTTCACGACGTGCCTAATGGGAGTGCCGCTAACAACTAGTGAATATTCAACATGACAATCCATGGCACCGCCACCAGCCTTGGCCACCAGTCGGATGCAAGCATCATCAAAGTATGAGACAGCTGGCTCCCATATATTGGGGAGTCCCCTGCGTTACTGCCCCAGGAGCTCTGCATTTTAGGAACACTAAATGCGGACCTATGCGGTTTTTCTTACTTCACCAGTACAAAGAACAACAGTCTCCTGGTGGGTCAATGCCACCACCCCGTGGTACCAGAATAACACACAATGGTGTAATACTACTAGTCCAAGTATCACAAGGAGTTACTCAACAGATATGACTCTCTCAACAGGACTGTTTTTAATCTGTGGGGACCGAGCATGGGCCAGAATTCCCAAAGCAATTAAAGGAGGACCACGTACATTAGGCCGACTGACTATTTTTATTCCCAGTGTCACTGTAGCTTTATAGTTACAACAGAACCGAACATTACACCAACATCGACGCCACGTACATGCATTTCCCCCATACTGCAACAACCAAACCGAATTCTGGGGTCCTGCCAGGACCATAGTTGCATCCTTTTTAGCACTGGGAGCTGCCAGCACACAAGTGCTGATGACCCTGAATAAACTTGGATGCTGGTTAGCCAAGTTTAGTAATGCTACTAGTACAGCTATGTCTGAGTTATTGCTAGATGTAGATAGTATTTAACACACGATGCTGCAAAACAGAGCTGCTATTGATTTTTTGCTTTCAGCTCACAGACATGGTTGTCAAGATTTTAAAGGACTGTGTTGTGTGAATCTAAGTGACCACTCCACATCCATCCATGCCCAGCTGCAGGAACTGCACCGACCGAACCAGCAACTTGTGGAGGCCACTGGGTGAAATCTCTTTGCTGGATGGACTTGGGGGTGGGGTTGGTTGAAGCAAATTATACTCATTGCCTGTGTGGAAGGAATTTGTCTGTTATGTTTAGTATGCTGTTTGCCGTGTTTAATAAGCATTATACGATCAGTTGTAAATGCCGCTTTGCATCGTACCCTTGTACGAGTTGTAGAATATCGTCGTGTCCCAACTACAGACCACGGGGTGGCATGTGTAAGGGATAATAGAGGATGGTCCGAGTGAGACACGATGGAAAATTACTAGTTGAACCAAACCCAGTATACATGCTGAGAAAAAGGACCTCAGTACTGTTGCTGCAAAAACTCTGTGCGTATCCATGAGAACCTGACCTTCACAGAAGAAAACAACAAGAAGGGAGTGCAACAATGTGGTCACGTATCAGAAAGCCACTGTTAGCAAAGCCAGAATACGAGCCTGGTGGGGCTCACTGCATGCACTGGCCACGCATGCAGCGACTCTAACCTTTACTTTTCCACTCAATCCGGTGCAGGATATAAGGGGGCTGTCTCGGGATGGAGAGAGAGACATAAGTGCACTTTGAAGATACAGGGTTTAAGAAAGGCAGGTATTGCTTTTGCAGAGGAGAAAAGCCGTTTCCATCAGAGGTGACATGATAAGGGAATGACTAAGACAAAGAGGCTCCAGCAGAGGCTTGTAGAACATCTCTTATCACACAGACAAAAGGACAAACTGATTCCTACTGGATTAGTGTCTAGAAGGGGAGTCAAACATTTAACCAGGGCTAATGACATGGAGCAATTTTTTTGTTACCAAAAAGGAAAGAAATAAACTAGTCAGATAATCCCTTTAGGTGTAGCATAAGGAGAAGAAGTAAACAGAGGCAGGACATCCGGGAAGGATTTTAGGCGCCTCGGACAGACTGTGAACCCTGGAGTACCTAACCAATGGGAAACAGGGGAGGGAAAAATTCGGCCGGGATTCGGAAATAAAAAGGTGTGTTTCAAGAACTGGAAGTGTGCCTACTTGCTAGGTCACCCGCTCTTGCAAGAAGGTGAATAAAAATGTGCTTCACAGAGGATTCTGCTTGAGCCTATTTCATTCGGACCGAAACTTATTTCTCACAAGGGGACGCCCTGAAGGTGCTGTGCCTACCTTCCTCTGCTGCACCCAGTGTGGCTCCTCGGCGGTGCTACTACAATCTATGGGTTGGTAAGACTCTCAAGTAACTTTTGGGACATTTGGGAACTGCTTAGCAAAGCTTCACAATAAAGCTGAGTAACTGTTTTTGCCGTAAGCAAGGCTTCACAATAAAGCGGAGTTAACTTTTTTCCTTGTGTGAGATCTGGTTTGTATGTTGTAATCTTTAAAGAAGAACCCATTATGCTCCTCTACCACTTGGAGAAGGAAGCTGTCATCAACACATTCCAAGAACTTCCTAGATTTCCTGTGCCCCGCTGTGTTATCCCTCCAACAGATATCAGGGTGGTTGAAGTCCCCCATGAGGGCTAGGGCCTGTGAACATGAGGCTGCTCCTATCTGTCTATGGAGGGCCTCATCCACTCTGTCGTCCTGGTCAGGTGGCCTGTAGCAGACCCCCACTACAGTGTCACCTGCCCCTGCGTTCCCTTTAATCCTGACCCATAAGCTCTCTGTGGAGTCTCCATCCATGCCCAGGTGGAGCTCCATGCACTCCAGCTGTTCACTGACATAGAGGGCAATGTCCCCTCCTAGATTCCCCTGCCTGTCCTTCCTAAAAAGCCTGTATCCCTCCATTCCAACACTCCAGTCATAGAAGCCATCCCACCACACCTCCGTGATGCCAATAAGATCACAGCCCTGGAGGCGTGCGCACATCTCTTAACTCCTCTTGTTTGTTCCTCATGCATAGAGGCACTTCAGCTGGGCGCCCAATGAAGCTGACCTGCTGGCTGGAGTGGCTGCATTTCCTTCATGCTGCTCTTCAGGTGGTCTTCCTTTGAGGTATTTTATGCATGACTTCGCGGTTCCTATTGCCTCAGGAGCCCCTGGCTCGTCCCCATAAGACTTTGAGTGTGCTGCAGCGTACCCAGCACATCTCAGAGCAACAGGTTGAGGGCCTTCACTAGTGACCCATCCCTCAAACCTTGGAGCGTGCTCCTTTGGCTTGTCATGAATAAGCCTGATATCCCCCTCCCCCATCAAGTCTAGTTTAAAGCTTGGTCAATGAGACCCACTAGCTCATGAGCAAAGACCCTCTCCCCCCTTTGAGAAAGATGAACCCCATCCGACACCAGCAAGCCTTGTGCCATGTAGGCCATCCCATTGTCAAAAAAACTAAAATTGTGGTGGTAACACCAGCCACGGAGCCATGTATTGACAGACTGAGTGCGTCTGTTTCTTTCAATGTCACTGCCTATAACTGGAAAAAAAGAAGAAAAAATAACCTGCACCCCAGATTTCCTAACTAACCATCCCAAGGGCCCGAAGTCTCTTTTAATCACCCTTGGGCTACGTGTTGCCACTTCATCACCACCCACATGGAAGAGCAACAGTGGGTAATAGTTCGAGGGCCATACCAGGCTGGGAAGTTTCCTAGTGATATCCCTAACCCAGACCCCAGGGAGGCAGCAGACTTCCCTAAGAGGGTCTGCCCGGCATATTGGACCCTCTGTTCCCCTCAGAAGGGAGTCTCCCACAACTACAACCCGTCTCTTCTTCCTAGTGGAGGTGGTCGTTAAATGGGGGGGGGGGGGGGTGGGTAGGCCTTTCCAGTCCTGTCAACTCCTCTGGTGTAGTCAGATGGTCATCCACATCATCCATGGGCTGGCCTACCTCCTCAAGAGCCTCATACCTATTGTACAGAGGCACCTGGGTAGGGGATGTGGACAAGGAGGGGGTTCACTTGCCACCCCTAGCACGGACTTGCCTTCATTCGCAGCTCTTCATTTGGCCACTGCCTTCAGTCTGGTGCGGGGAGGATACGGGATCTCCTTGATCTTGGGGTTTTCTTAGTGTCTGTCCCTGTTTCTCTCTCAGAGAGGTCAGAGCATAATTCCACCAATCTATTTCTTTCTCACACTCCCTGATGCTCCTTCCTCTCAGCTCTGCCACCAGGCTGACCAGATCATCCACCTGATCACACTTCACACAGCTGTCATCCCTACTACCATCCATTAGCCATGTAAGGTTGTGGCACTCCTTGCAGCCTGAGACCTGGGTGGCTGCATGTTTCCATGGGAGCTCTGTCTGTGTGGCTATGTCTACTCTGGCATCACAGAGGACACAACTTTCCACCAGGTAGAGACCATGGCTAAGCTCCCTCTCACCAGCTGAGCTCCCCTCTGGAGCTTTCATAGAATCATAGAATCATTTAGGTTGGAAAAGACCCTTGGGATCATCGAGTCCAACCATCAACTCCACTCTACAAAGGTCTCCCTTACAGCACATCCCCTAACACCACATCTAAACGAGTCTTAAACACATCCAGGGATGGTGACTCTACCACCTCCCTGGGCAGCCTATTCCAGTGTCTGACCACTCTTTCTGGGAAGAATTTTTTCCTAATGTCCAGCCTAAACCTACCCTGCTGCCACGCCACGCCACGCCACGCCACGCCACGCCACGCCACGCCACGCCACGCCACGCCACGCCACGCCACGCCACGCCACGCCACGCCACGCCACGCCCCTAGTCGCTCGCGTTCCCTGGGGCCACCTTTTAAGGGGGTGGGGATGGCCGTTGCTGTTGCTAGCCCCGCCCCCACCTCATCAGCCGCTCTCGCAGAAGCTGCTGGCTACCTACGCTGCCCTGGCCTTTCCCCGCCTCAGAAAAGCTCGGGAAAAGCCCCTTTTCGCCGCGATCACCCGGTTCCGCTGTGGACGTGCCAGCACCGGAGCTGTTCGTCTTGGCGACCGACCATTGGTGGCGGTTACGCCTCGTTTAAGTCTGCCGCTGCTGCTGGCCCCTCCCCCGCCTCGTCAGCCGTCCTCACGCGAGCTGCCGGCTCCCTGTGGGTCCCTGCGCTGCCCTGGCCTTTCCCCACCTCAGAAAAGCTCGGGAAAACCATCCGAGACCTTATATTTGAATTTATCTAATTAAGCATAAAATATACTGACTCAATTGTTAGAACCAATAACCACCTAGTAGTTGTCTGAAATTAGGTTAGAAAATGGGTATTAGGAACTTGATGAATCATTTACGTTTCCCGTATTTCAGAAACAATTTTATAGCATAATAGAGATTTCTGAATTAAAACTGTTTAAAAATTAGCAACTGTTTGCTCTTAGTTTCTGCTATAATTGTATACTTAATTATAGATCTCACTCTACCAGCAAAGTCATCTTTAGGGTATGTAAATTACCAAGTTCTCTTTCCTTCCAGGGCAGAGGTGAGCAGTGCTAATGAAGCAACACTGAAATCCATTTTTAGATGTCATTTTCCCCACACACGTGTACAGGCATAACTTTCCAATTAACAATTGCTATTATGAACCTTTTACTTCCTTCTGCATTTTTGTTCCTTGCTGCTTTACAAAGCTGAATGAGGAGACATCACTGACCAGTTTGATTACAAATACAATTAACAATCTGAGAACTTACTTGAAAAATTGCTAAACATTCATAGCTACAAATGAAAATAACCTCTGCTGTGCTCTGAACATACAAAATGATACCAAAAAATATTAGGGTGTTATTGCTTGTTTGTGTGGGTTTAAAGAAAAAAAATAAAGTAGTCAGATACTTTTTAATAGCTTCAACTGTCAATTATTGTGCACATCAATTCACTGTCATAACAGTATATTAACAACTCACCCCATATGCCCATTATGAAGATCAATTCTTGAATGTCAGTGTTCTCTATAAACAATAACAATTGAAGAAACCAGGAGGAATAATGAACTTCTATGTTCAAAACAGGAATTAGATAGACCAGGAACAAAGCAGAAAGATGAATTTTTATAAATGCACTGATTTAAAGTAGGGATATACTCTCAAGGCAAGTGTCCTATATTAAAACTTTTTAGTAAACTGTGAACAATTGAACAGGTGTCTTACTGTAAGCTGAAGTTTCCTGTTTGAACCGATATTACATTCATAACTAATGGCAACAGCTACTGATTGTGACTGACCATATACAACATCACAGCAAAATGTATTTTTGCTCTATTACACTTCACACAGGCACGTGCCGTCTGCCACTGAGGTATGCTCCATTTCTCTGTGACATTATCACATTACTCTTGAAAAGACTAGTGCTGCTGCTTAATCTCATGGTTTGAGACAATTTATAAACACTAAGCCTTGGTTGGCTTGCTGTCAGATCTCTTCACTACCTGCCTGAGAATCAACGATGAGGAAGAGCAGATTGTCACTTTTTACCATATAATTTAAAGCTACCCAAACCCCTTATTGCAAAGATAATTTACATTCTGCAAATACTGTTCTAGAAACAATTTGTTTTATGGATGGAATGGAGCTATACAGTCCCCTTGGATTTTTACTATGTAACAGGATTACAGTCCTAACACAAAAACAATCAAAGACCACAAGCCACCTGAACTAAAAAGACAAACAGTTCATTATGGTAATAAAGATTTCTATCATTTAAAATCAAAAAAGCTGCAAGGTGATTAGTCTCCAGCTTGTAAGAAAGTTTAAGGAAATTAATATGCTGAATTAAACTAAACACTAAACCACTCTACAGATTGAACTTGAAAGTAACCAATGCAGAACTAGCTTTTGAATCTGAAAAACAACAGGAAAACAACTGTTATTTAAAATCCTGGAAAGAAGATGGCAGTGTCTGGAAAAAACCAGGATACATTCTAGCGAGGTTTCTTTTGCCTCAATTCTTAATAGCTTTTTATTAAACTTGATCTAAACTAACATAGCATAAGTGTAACATGCAGAAACTGCTGTTTGTGCACAGTCTGCGAATCACCATTAGGTTTCTCCTCACTCCCAATTTCTCATCCTTTGAAGGGTCATCTTGGAGGAACACACCCTTCACATATTGACAGAAGTGCTACCAAGTTCCATGCCCTGAAATGCATTTTGAAAATTATATTCATGCATCTTCCAAAACCCTTTTTACAGCAGTTGCCCATTCCAGTTCACAGTATCTTCCAGTAATACACTAAATTGATTATTAGATCTGATAGACAAACAATGGGTTGTGGTTTTTTGTTTTCTATGTACAGCTCCATTCTCAACCCCATGCAGCGCTACAGGTTGGGGAAGAGTGGCTGGAAAGCTGCCTGGCAGAAAAGGACCTGGGGGTATTGTTAGACAGCTGCCTGAATATGAGCCAGCAGTGTGCCCAGGTGGCCAACAGCATCCTGGCCTGTATCAGAAATAGTGTGGCCTGTAGGACTAGGGAAGGGATTGTACTCGGCACTGGTGAGGCCCCACCTCGAGTGCTGTGTTCAGTTTTGGGCCCCTCACTACAAGAAAGGCATTGAGGTGCTGGAGGGGGTCCAGAGAAGGGCAACGAAGCTGGTGAGGGGTCTGGAGCACAAGTCTTATGAGGAGCAGCTGAGGGAGCTGGGATTGTTTAGCCTGGAGAAAAGGAGGCTGAGGGGAGACCCTATCACTCTCTACAACTACCTGAGAGGAGGTTGTAGAGAGGTGGGGGTCAGTCTCTTCTCCCAAGTAACAGGCGATAGGACAAGAGTGTAAGAAAGACAGGTATTGGTTTTGCGACAAACTGATTCATACCGGATTAGTGACTAGAAGGGTAGTCAAACATTTAACCAGGGCTAATGACATGGAGCAATCTTACCAAAAAGGAAAGAAATAAACTAGTCAGATAATCCCTTTAGGTGTAGCATAAGGAGAAGTAAACAGAGGCAGGACATCCGGGAAGGATTTTAGGCGCCTCGGACAGACTGTGAACCCTGGAGTACCCAGCCAATGGGAAACAGGGGAGGGAAAAAGTTGTCCGGGATTCAGAAATGAAAAGGTGTGTTTCAAGAACCAAAAGGGTGCCTACTTGCAAGAATGTTTAAATAAAGTGTGCTTCATATCATTCACTGCCTGAGCCATTGTTATTGGATAAGGAGCATTTCTCACAGAAGACTGAGAAAGGACAAGCAAAATTGCTTTAAAGATAAACAAACCCAGAGGAATGAAATGTATAAAAGCTATAAAATCAAGGCTTTCAAATTATTTCAGATAAGAAAAAAAATCTATGCAAAATATTAGTTAGAAACCCATCTGATGGTGTAAGAGACAGACTGTAAATTCCCTGATGAGGGGCAGAAGGCCCTCCAAGCCTTCAGTGGAATGCCTCAAACACTCGCAAGGAAATAAATAATGCAGGCCTGGCCTTCAAAGAACTGATAAGGCTAACACTTAAAAGTGTGTGAGGACTGCCTTGTGAAGACAAGATAGTTCTGCCACTCATGTGGTGAGCTTGCTAGTTCTCTGTGGCCATTGTGTCCAATGAGTGACCTTTGCTTCATTATCCGTGAAATGCATATGAAAGCGCACACCCCTGCATATGCTAATGAAGATTATAGAGATCATGCTAAACATATATGACTATGGCACTCATCTCTCCACCCAAATCATGCTACACGTCACCTGGGAGAAGGGAGAAACCTGAGATGAGGCTGTCCTTGGCAAGGGGGGAAAACAGAGAAAAACAAAAGAAGATCATGCCTGGGAAGATTTTTCCAAGAAAGAAGGTTATGCCTGGGAAGATTCCCTGAAAAAGACGCTGGAACCAAGACTGGTAATCTCTTTATCTCTGTCTTTTTCTCTATCTTTTCCTTTCTCTATCCCTCGGTTTCTCTTTTCTCTTAGAGTTAAGTAACAACCTTAAGTACCGCTTGCCATAAGTTGTCCTATACCTGTTGTTAAGTAACACAATGCACACCTCACCATTTGCCATAATTTGTTATATTCCTAACTGTAATAAATAGAATCATGTTTGTTAATCAAATCAGGCTTTCTTAAAGGCTGGTGAAAAATTACACTGTTTCGACTCTTCACATACTTAAATCGCAGGCATCCAGCGTGCTGTCTGGGGCACTTTGACACCTCAAGGCCTAAATCACAGGCATCTGGTGTGTTTTAACACTTCAAAGGGAAGAGCTAAGTTGTGAGATAAGCTGAAAAGAGTCTCCCCAAGGACACTGATAAAGATGAGGAGCCTTCAGCCCCACGACCATCAGGAGGCGGGACAAGACCGACCCCCTAGCAACACGTCGCTCAGACACGGAATATATCAGGATTGACACATATACGGGAACCAGAAGAGTATATAATCAGCTACTTTCGGGAAGTGGGTGTGCGCCGTTGGCGGAGCAAAGACTCCCCGGCCGCCCAGCGCTGTTTTGCTTGCTGCTGCTTGCTTAATAAACTAATTTGATTAATTGGACTGGTTCCTGTCAATTATTGGGCCACAATCTATAACAAATTTGGTGCCGTGACTCGGATAGAGGCAATTTGGCTGTAAACCTCACAGGGGGGGCGCCCCGCTGAGTAAGCGGCCCCTGTTGGGGGTTTTTACACCCAAAACCTCTACCGACGAACTCGAAATTTGGCAGCAAGCAAATAAAAGCCGGCAACCCCGTAAACTTTGTGCACGAAGACCCGAACGAAGACTCAGGAGTGAGTAAGTATAGGCCGGTGATCCGTTCGGTTGGGGTTGGGTATCCTGGAGTGTGCCTGTGTGAGACGTCCACTTGAGGACGAAGCAAGTGGGGACCCTTTAGTAGTGCGGTTCCCATCTCCCGCGAGGGACTGGGCCACGAACAGGGGGAAAAGATTGTGTGTGTGTGTGAAGGCACTCCGGAAGATGGGACAGAAGAAAAGCAAGCCTTCTGATCCCATGGGTGGGTCGGTGCCTAAGGTTAGGTTACCCCAGATACCGCCAGACAGTTCGTTAGGATTAATGATTAAATATTGGGATGATTACCCTTCTAGGCAGGGTAAGGATAAAGCAAAAATGATACGTTATTGTATGGAAGTTTGGGGTGGGAAACAAATTAGAAGTGACCACCTGTATTGGCCCGTTTTTGGGTCCTTTGAAGATTGGATATGCCAGGCTTTACATATTTATGTTAATTCTAAGGAACCCTTTAGCCTGGAGGAGAGTGAATATGCACACTTGTGGATAAGGTCAGAGACTAGAGTAAATCTATATCACTTGAGAGAGAAGAAACAGGGGGGTAGGAAAAAACCCAATTTGTAGCTAAATCATGGACGGACATTAGAAAGAAGCTGGAGAAAGTGGAGGATTGGCAGGATAGGGGTTTGGATGAATTGTTAAGGGAAGCCCAGAAAGTGTATGTCCGCAGGGAGGAGGAAATACATAAGAAACAAGCCAGAATGTTGGTAGCTGCAGTCAGAGAAGGGCAAAGGACGTCAACCCCTGGAAAAGGGTTTGAAGCTCGCCAGATAAGACAGGAGACCCGAAAACCTTTAAGAGGGAGAGAATGGGGAACTGTGGTTTGTTTTTATTGTGGAGGAAAAGGGCATGTTACAAAGGACTGCAGAAAGAGAATGATGGATGAGAAAATGTTCAAAGACTAGGGGTGTCAGGGGCTCTATTTGCTGGGAACCCGAGGAAAAAAAAAAACAAAAAAAACAAACAAAACAAAAAACAGAGCCCTTGATAAAACTAAAAGTGGGTCCCCAGCAACAAGAAATTGAGTTCCTAGTGGACTCGGGAGCAGAAAGATCTACCGTTCAAAAATTGCCCCAAGGATGTAAAATATCCTCGGCGACTATACAGGTTATTGGAGCAAAAGGAGAACCTTTTGGAATACCCGTAATAAAGGATGTGTTTTTTGAAACCCATTCTAAGGTAGGGGTGGGGTCCCTGCTACTCATGCCTGAAGCAGACTATAATTTATTGGGCCGAGATTTGATGATTGAATTAGGAATTGGCTTAGAAGTAAAAAAATGAAACACTAAAAAAATTAAACTGTGTCCCTTACGAGTAATAGATGAAGAGAAAATAAATCCTGAAGTCTGGTACACCCCAGAAACAGTAGGTAAGTTAGATATTGAACCCTTTTCAGTAACAATAAGGAACCCAGAAATACCAGTCAGAATAAAACAATACCCCCTTCCTAGAGAAGGGAGGCTAGGTTTGAAACCTGAGATCCAAAGATTACTTGAAAAGGGGTTGCTAGAACCCTGTATGTCTCCTTTTAATACTCCCATCCTGCCTGTAAAAAAAGCCGGATGGAAAATATAGGTTAGTACATGACTTATGAGAAATTAACCAGAGAACAATAGCTAGATTCCCGGTGGTGGCGAATCCACACGCCCTCCTGAGTCAAATAGGGCCCGATAATCAATGGTATAGTGTAATAGATCTGAAGGATGCATTCTGGGCATGCCCTCTCAAAGAAGATTGCCGAGATCACTTTGCTTTTGAATGGGAAGACCCAGATAACCATCGGAAACAACAATTATGGTGGATGGTATTGCCCCAAGGGTTTACCGAATCTCCGAACTTGTTCGGACAAGCCTTAGAACAAATCCTGAAGGGGTACGAGTTAAGTGAAGGAGTCACACTGGTCCAATATGTGGATGATTTGCTCCTAGCTGGTGGTAGCGAAGAAAAAGTGAGGCAGGAAAGTATTAAGTTACTAAATTTTTTGAGTTTACAAGGATTGAAGGTATCAAAATCAAAACTACAATTTGTTGAGAAAGAAGTAAAATATCTGGGACACAGACTAAGCAAGGGAACTAAGAAATTAGACCCCGAAAGGGTGAATGGCATATTGTCATTACCGGCTCCTAGAACTAAAAGACAGGTTAGGCAATTATTAGGTCTCTTTGGCTATTGCAGGCAATGGATTGAGAACTATAGCAAAAAGGTGAAGTTCCTCTATACCAAATTAACTAAGGATGGATTATTGAAATGGTCGGAGGATGATGATAAACAATTAGAAACACTAAAAACTGATTTAGTAAATGCCCCAGTTTTGAGCCTGCCAGATGTAAAGAAACCATTTTATCTATTTATCAATGTTGATGAAGGGACCGCATTTGGGGTATTAGCACAAGAATGGGCAGGAAGAAAGAAACCTGTGGGATACTTATCTAAACTCCTGGACCCTGTAAGTAGGGGTTGGCCTACCTGCCTTCAAGTGGTAGTAGCCGCAGCCCTTTTGGTAGAGGAAGCCCATAAAATTACCTTTGGAGGAGAACTGAGGGTATTATCACCTCACAACATCAGGGGAATTTTGCAACAAAAAGCTGACAAATGGATAACAGACGCCCGGCTCCTAAAATATGAAGGCATCCTAATCTCCTCTCCCAAACTGGAACTCGAGGTAACAAGCGTGCAGAATCCAGCACAGTTTTTGTATGGGGAGCCGAGTGACAAAATAAATCATGATTGTCTTTACAACATTGAGGAGCAAACAAAAATCAGACCAGATTTAGATGAGAAAGAACTTGGAGAAGGAGAAAAGCTATTTGTAGATGGATCATCCCGGGTAGTTGAAGGAAAGAGAAAATCAGGATTTGCAATCATTGATGGAAAAACATTTAGTGTAATAGAATCAGGACCTCTGA
The DNA here is from genome assembly GCF_964199755.1 of Larus michahellis. Lineage (NCBI taxonomy): Eukaryota > Metazoa > Chordata > Aves > Charadriiformes > Laridae > Larus > Larus michahellis. Next base: position 6,896,566 of record NC_133929.1, on the reverse strand, counting down.
GCCCTAGTTGGTCTGCACAGGCTTGTGAACTATATGCTGTATTAAGAGCCTTGCAACTTTTAAAAGGTAAAATTGGAACCATATATACGGATTCAAAATATGCCTTTGGCGTAGTGCATACTTTTGGAAAAATTTGGGAAGAAAGGGGTTTAATAAATTCTCAAGGAAAAGGATTAATACACCAGGAATTAATAATCCAGGTCTTACAAGCATTACGAGGACCAGCGGGAATAGCCGTAGTACATTTCAAAGGACACCAAAAAGGATTAAGCCCATTAGTCAGAGGAAACAATCTTGCTGATCAAGAAGCAAAAAGAGCGGCATTAATGGTGATCCAGACTAAAAGAACTCGGGAGGACTGTATAACTTGTGGAAAGGAATCAGACGAATTCCCATGTTATGAGTGTTGGAAGGATTTTGGAATCGATGCAGTCCCTTGCAGATGTCTAATTTATGATGAGTGTGACAACCCCAAGTATAGCCATTGCCATCTACACGGAAAAATTCACTCAATCCTGAGTTTTACAGTGCAGGAAAAAGATAAGCTGACTCAGATGGGAATCAGGGAGACAGAAAAAGGAAAGTGGAAACTCCCGGATGGCCGGGAAGTTCTCCCAAAACCTCTGGCTTTGAAAATCATGCAAAAATTCCATGAGAACACCCATTGGGGAACTAAGGCGTTAGTGGATCATTTTGCCACAAAGTATATGTGCATTGGTGTATATAATATAGCAAAGAGAATAGTTAGCGAATGTATGACATGCAAAAGGGTCAATAAACATCAGTTACGGGAAAAAGCCCTGGGGGGAAGGGAACTGGCTCACAGACCATTTGCTAAAATCCAGCTAGACTTCACTGAACTTCCAAAGGTGGGACGATATAAATACTTATTAGTAATCATAGACCACCTAACCCATTTTGTGGAAGCTTTCCCGACAGCTAGAGCCACCGCTCAAACCGTAGTGAAGACTTTGCTGGAAAATATAATCCCTAGGTATGGATCGATTGAGGTAATAGACTCTGATAGGGGCTCCCATTTTGTTTCAAAAATAGCAAGGGAAGCTCTCTCCTCTTTGGGGACAAAATGGGAATATCATACTCCCTGGCATCCACAAAGCTCGGGAAAGGTAGAAAGAGTAAATGGGGAAATAAAGAAACAGCTCACAAAATTGATGTTAGAAACTAAGATGTCATGGGTAAAGTGCCTCCCCTTAGCACTATTGAATATAAGAACACAGCCCCGAACTGATGTAGGAATTTCCCCCTTTGAAATGTTACATGGGATGCCATACGATTTAGAAATTCCGCAGGACCACCCCCAACTTGAAAATTCACAAATTAGACCTTATATAATTCAACTCATGGCTAGGAGAGAAAAGCTGCGGAATAAGGGCTTAGTAGTACAGAGACCCCCCTTGGATGTAGCCATGCATAACATAAAGCCAGGAGACAAAGTGTTAATCAAATCATGGAAAGAGTCCTCATTAACCCCCTGTTGGGAAGGGCCCTATCTCGTTTTACTCACCACAGAAACAGCCATCCATCCGGACAGCAGAGAGAGGCTGGACTCATGCGAGCCGCGTAAAAGGACCATTAAAAGACTATTCTTGGGAAGTGACAAGCCCGCCTGGAGATCTGAAGATTGCCTTCCGGAGGTTGTAAATGGACACACATATAACTGTGGTACAAGTGAGCGACTACAGCATATCGGTGGGGTACGGTTACGGTGATACAGGGGACATAAGAATCAAGTGTGACATTCTGAGCTGTAATTGTTATCCTTTTTATTTGTTTTATTTGTAAAGGGTGTCGAGAACGGAGGGGGACCCATTGCCATTACAGGATACCCCCTCGAGGGGTTTGCCAACCTTGTGGGGACAAAGAGCGTGAGCTCACCAAATTGGCTCTAGACATAAAAATATTTAATGGTGAAATCCAGGAGCAATCTAGTGAATGGCGGGAGATATTTGCACGGGGTATTAAACCCGAGTACTATTGCTATCACCCTCGCGAACCTGCTCCATTTGTAATTGACATTATTAAAGTGTGTTGTCGCAAGACACTTAAAGGGGTTCAGTGCGATTCACCTGAAATGCACAGAAGCAAGCGACTAAAAATTGCATTTATTCTCCTGAAGACTACCCCTGCTGCCGAGAAGATGATACCCCTCGTGGCTCGAAGCAACCGAGTCGACGAGCGAGGCAGAGGAGTACAAAGCTGTGGAGAACAGAACCCAAAGCGTGGGACTGTACAAAGCCACTGGGAGGACTGCCTCAGTGTTAACCAAGGGAATCGCACGAAATGCCCCGGGAGGAGTGATAGCACTGAAAAGGACTGGGTAATTGGAGTGAGTGTTCAAACTAAACTTATTACCCGGCCGGGTTTCCACCCTTCTCGCCACACTCTAATTCTGATTTTACTAAATCTTGTAGGTGTCTTATTGTTTGCACAGCAAGGGGGGTTGTGTGTTGCTCTGGATGAGGAATGCTGCGTATATGCAGATCACACTGGAGTAGTTAGAGACACCATGACAAAACTACGAGAAGGATTAGAAAAAAGAAAGAAAGAAAGAGAAGCACAGCAAAGTTGGTATGAATCCTGTTTCAATTATTCCCCATGGATGACTACGCTATTGTCTACCATCGCGGGACCTATGATACTATTAATTTTGGGATTAACATTTGGCCCTTGTATATTGAACAAAGTAATTGAAGTTGTAAAGGGCAGACTGGAAGCTGCCCATTTAATGCTTCTCAGGGCTAAATACGAGTCATTAGATAAGGAACCAGCAATAGAAGAAACATTAGCTTTAAGTCACGCTGAACTCCAAAGATTTGATGAACAAAATGGTAAATAAAAAAAAAAGGGGGGGATTGTAATAAATAGAATCATGTTTGTTAATCAAATCAGGCTTTCTTAAAGGCTGGTGAAAACTTACACTGTTTCGACTCTTCACATACTTGAATCGCAGGCATCCAGCGTGCTATCTGGTGCACTTTGATACCTCAAGGCCTAAATCACAGGCATCTGGTGTGCTGTCTGGGGCACTTTGACACCTCAAGGCCTAAATCACAGGCATCTGGTGTGCTTTAACACTTCAAAGGGAAGAGCTAAGTTGTGAGATAAGCTGAAAAGAGTCTCCCCAAGGACACTGATAAAGATGAGGAGCCTTCAGCCCCACGACCATCAGGAGGCGGGACAAGACCGACCCCCTAGCAACACGTCGCTCAGACACGGAATATACCAGGATTGACACATATACGGGAACCAGAAGAGTATATAATCAACTACTTTCGGGAAGTGGGTGTGCGCCGTTGGCGGAGCAAAGACTCCCCGGCCGCCCAGCGCTGTTTTGCTTGTTGCCGCTTGCTTAATAAACTAATTTGATTAATTGGACTGGTTCCTGTCAATTATTGGGCCACAATCTATAACATAACCAATTATCATGGACTTGTTAAGACCTACACTAACCATTTTGGGAAACTAATAAATGTTTGTATACAGACCTTGAGATTTATCTCACCTTAGTCTGCACCGTTGGGGATTTATGAAGCTGAGTCGCTTACCCCCCCTCTTTCCTGAGAGTGGGACATGACAGATGGAATTACAGCTTCTAGAGAAACATGTATTTTTCTGTCAATGCGACTATTAACATCTTTGCCTTCCAACTAGGAGGAATCAAAGTGACTACCACCTTCTTTGCAAGCAAGGAAGTAATATGCAACAAAACATGAGCTTGTTTCTTTATCATAATAAAATCCTGCAATGTTTGGAGCTATTAGTTGTAAATATTCCCACTTTCTGTCTTGAGAACTTGCTGGAATTACAGTTTGGGCAGAAGCAACATCCTTCACCGTGCATTTTTAACAACCCTGTTTTTCTATCATCTGCTACATCAAGCAATTACATACAACTCTCTTAGGGATATAAAGAAACACATAATCTACCAGCCTTAAAAAAAATACAAAAAAAATTAAAAAAAACAACCAAACAAACAAAAAACAAGACTACCAAACAACACCACCACCCCCCTAAAAAAACCCAAAACAAACAAAACCAAGCCCCCCCATAAAACCTGTATGCTGTGCACAGGCCTAGATATCCAAGAAGGAAAACACAATACTCGTTTTCCCTATACAGTACCCCTATTGATAGCCTCCTTGTTTCAATTTCAGTCTATAGCATATGTTAATCAAAAGGAAAAAACAAAAACAAACAAAAAAGAGGGTATGGATGTAGGAGACAACTTGTAAATTCCCCGAAACAAAGACTGAGAGAAGCAGCCTGAGGGAAGCATGAACGAAGGTGGGTAGAGATAAGGGGAGGGGGCGGAGGCCCTCGGAGCCTTTCCGAGAAATGTTTAAAACACTCGCAAGTACCCTGAAATTAAACTATAGCCACGGTGTGGATAGTGTGGAGCTTGGATAATTAGGTTAAGTCTCGGTGCTCAAAGAACAATTACGACTGGCCTTGCTATGCAGATAAGAAGGGAGCCCTGTGGAGCCAGGACAGCCCTGCTTTTCGTCAGCAAAGACAGTAAAATCAAGATAACGGGGACTTTGTGTAGTTCTTTGTTTCTTCGAAAGGCTTCCGTGCCCGATGACTGACCTTTGCCTCATTACCTGTGAAATGCATATTAAAGTTGACACCCCTGTATATGCTAATGAAGATTATAGAGATCATGCTAAACATATATGACTATAGCTCTCGCCTCCCCACCCAAACCATGCTACACGTGTAAGAAAGGCAGGTATTGCTTTTGCAGAGGAGAAAAGCCGTTTCCATCAGAGGTGACACGATAAGGGAATGACTAAGACAAAGAGGCTCCAGCAGAGGCTTGTAGAACATCTCTTATCCCACAGACAAAAGGACAAACTGATTCCTACTGGATTAGTGTCTAGAAGGGGAGTCAAACATTTAACCAGGGCTAATGAGAGAGAGAGAGAGAGTGTGTGTGTGTGTGTGTGTGTGTGATATCTTTTCACCTCTCCCCTCCCTCTGTTCCTCTTAGAGTTGTTAAGTAACTCAAGGCATACCTTACCGCTTGCCATAATTCATTATATATCTGTTGTTAAGTAACACTAGGCGTACCTAGCCACTTGCCATAACTTGATATATACCTAACCAATTATCGTGGACCTAGTTAAGACATATATTAATCACTGTGGGAATTTAATAAATGTTTGTATATGGACCTTTGAGAGTTGTCCATGCTGCTGGGGATTTGCGAATCTGAGTAACTCACACCCCCCCCCCTTCTGACTGGGGCGTGACAACGGGGAAACAAACAGTAGTGAAAATGCTGAAAGTGTAAGTCAGCAATTGGTATTTAATACTATCCTCGATTATTAATATGAGAAGTCCTTTTTAACCCCTTAATTCAGGAAAGAAATCAGATTTGAAAAACATAACTACCACATTCTATTTTGTATGTGTGATATTTTTATTCATTTGACATATGTTGTTTCCTGAGCGGATTTAATGTATTTTGGCATTCCAGAACAAAACTGCTCTCAATGTGTTTGGCATTTCATGTACAATGCAGCCAGGAAACCACTCCTTAGACTATGCAGCCATCTGCAGCAGATACCAAAGGTTTTTAAACGAGAAAGCTGCACTGCTGTAAATATTTCAATAAACAAGAGTTCTCATCTATTAACTAGTCTTTCCATCTAATTGCCTGCAGATAAATTCAGGCAATCTGCAACGTGTAACAGTTCAGCACAAACTTAAGTGGAAAGGGGGGGGACACCAAAACACAAACCTATTTCTTAACAGAAGATTCCTAGTTACTTTGTTATTTTGTTTTCTAAATTGCATGGTCCATATATTAAAACAAAACAGCCCCTGATAGCCTGTTTTACATGCACTCCCCCCAAGAAGTAATTGCCAGAGTTCCTAGTTAAAGCTAGGATCATCAAACAGAGGTCAGAAGAACATAGGGGGCCCAAAACAAAGACTGAAAAACAAAGCAAGCAGAAGTTGGGTACATGGGAGGAGGAGGAACCACACTCGAAATCCTCTAGCTAATAATGAAAATTGATAAATTGCCCAGAAAAACTGCTGCGCCAAATCTAAACAGGTTACACAATTAGTCTGTGGCAAGAGGAACAGAAGTGGAAACACATAGACCAGAGTTTAAAAAAAGGGGAGTGCACATGGATGTGTGCATTCATTCCCCATTTGGGGATTGTTAGATTTAAAAATAAGATAAAAAAATATATATCCTACCAAAAAAACACAAGTAAAGATGCATCCTGACACTTAAAATACTACATAGAGCCCTAATGAAAGTTACTACTTACAGAAACAGCATACACAACTGGACTTTGATTTTACTTTAGAATACTTCCCCCTTAATGAATACTTTTGTCTCTGTCTTATAAGTGTTATCCACCTCAACAAGCTAGTTTGTTTTCTGCTTTTGGATTTGTTTAGTATAAAATGCAGTACTAAAAATAGTTAGCTTTTATTTACAATGCAGCTTTAAAGAGTAGCCAACAATTTTTGTAAAGAGTAAGAGTTAAAAAAAATAAACAGTATTTTCCAGATTCTAAGCATATTCTCCCTCTAGTTTATGCAATAATTATGACACATATTAGCTCAATGCTATTCTCATCAGTTTTAAGTCACTGTCCTGGCCAAATCAAGGAATCCTCGAACTGTATCTTTGTCTATTCTATCTTCTACATTCATTTTACAACTGATACATAATTCCAGATCCATCCCAATTAGTAGCTCACAATTGTGATGCACAAGAATTAAATCTTCTTCACCTGAACTGTGGTTCTAACTACAAGACTCTTCACATCTCCCATGAGGCTAAGCACCATTATTCTTGTCCTCTGTTTACTCAGCTTTGCTCTCACAATGCGCATTTGATTTTTGCCAATTTATATCTCCTTTCACTTACAACACAGTAATGAAGCATTTAAGCTAATAATTTTTGCACTAAATTATTTTTCCTCTTCACTTAGTGTTGTGTTTCTCTATGCCATGTTCTCTCAGCCAGTGAACAGCTGCGTGGTGCTTAGTTGCCAGCTGGGGTTAAACAACAACACTCCCATATTAATGTTTCTGATCTTATCCATCAGAGTCAGAGCCAGATGGCTTACCAAATTCAGAGTTCCAATTGATTTCCCCTTCCTGTCACATTCCCAAAAGGATGGAAACTCACAGGTTTAACCATCTTTTTCTCCTCTTCCTACTTAGAGTCCTTAATTTTTACCTTGTTTTTAATAGTTTTCCAACACCCATGTGAACCAACAAAAGTGACCTTAAAGTAAAATTCTAGATATGTTCCAAATATTATTTTCTAGCATTCTTCACAATTCCCTCTCCCTGTAATTCCTCCCCAAAAAGAGATCCACTAAAGAATTAATAAATATTCTCCATTGAATAAGTCACCCATTAGAAGTTTACTAAAGCACAACTAAAATATACAGAGGCTGAATAGCTATGAATCATAAGATGTGAACTTTTGAATTTTCTTCCTCAGTGATGAACTTTATTGCCAACCCCCCAAAAAAATAATTATAAAGCACTTCAGAACATGACCAGAAGTAACCCAAAATGACTATGTTCTCTTAAAAGGAGCTAACTACCAAGCTGACATTCCAGGTCACCACAGACTAACCTGCCACAGCAAGCAAGTGTACCAGCAACAGGCTATCAGTGCACATGAACAGGTATCTGTACATCCATCTCCTCCTTCAGGTACACCTACCAAAGTGTGGCCAAAGTAGAAACTAAGTAAATTCAACACCTACATGTAATATTCCATAGCATAAGCATGGAAAGCGAGTATTTACAGAGCATTTAAGTCATGAAAGATTTAGACTGACATACTTTTCAGTCTACTTTTACCAAAAATACAGGTCTCAATCTTGTAAATGCTTCTGCAGCCAAGCTATTTGTTTTAACCACAAGCATGCATAAGCATGTACAGATTATTAAGCATAGCATTTCCCCACAGGAAAAAACCCTACCATAATTACACCACCAGTACAGGTTGGGGGCTGACCTGCTGGAGAGCAGCTCGGTGGAAAGAGACCTGGGAGTCCTGGTGGACAACAGGATGACCATGAGCCAGCAATGTGCCCTCGTGGCCAAGAAGGCCAATGGCATCCTGGGGTGCATCAAGAAGAGTGTGGCCAGCAGGTCGAGGGAGGTCATCCTCCCCCTCTACTCTGCCCTGGTGAGGCCGCACCTGGAGTACTGTGTCCAGTTCTGGGCTCCCCAGTTCAAGAAGGACAGGGAACTGCTGGAGAGGCTGCAGCAAAGGGCTACCAAGATGATTAGGGGACTGGAACACCTCTCTTATGAAGAAAGGCTGAGGGATTTGGGTCTCTTCAGTCTGGAAAAAAAGACGGCTGAGGGGGGACCTTATCAATGCTTATAAATACTGAAAGGGTGGGTGTCAGGAGGATGGGGCCAGGCTCTTTTCAGTGGTGCCCAGTGACAGGACAAGGGGTAACAGGCTCAAACTTGGACATAGGGAGTTCCACCTAAACACGAGGAGGAACTTCTTTACTTTGAGGGTGGCAGAGCACTGGCACAGGCTGCCCAGAGAGGTGGTGGAGTCTCCATCTCTGGAGACATTCAAAGCCTGCCTGGACGCGTTCCTGTCCAGCCTGCTCTAGGTGACCCTGCTCTGGCAGGGGGGTTGGACTAGATGATCTCCAGAGGTCCCTTCCAACCCTATGATTCTATGATTCTATGAATTTACATTAGTATCATTACTTATATTTAAGAGTTCTCCAATATCCAGTTTCAAATATAAACTTCCATCCTATCTTTACGGTTACCTGTAAGTAAAGACAGAAGACCTGCAGTAATTTGATCAAATTGCTAATAATTGGGTTCATCTTCAAAACTATTGTTTCTCCCCTCAAGGAGATTAATTCCAGGATGACTACAGTCACACATGTGGAAAGAAAAAAAAAAGCAGCAGTTCTCAAAAAGTTTCTTTACAGCCTACCAGAAGTCTTACAGATGAGTCTGGAAACACTTTCCACCATCCAAACACTTAAAATGACATCCATAGTAATTTTGGATGACTAAACCTGTGACTGACATTCACAAGGCATCTGGCATCGCATTTCAGACATTTGTTTAGATGTACTGATGCAGCTCGAATCATTTATGCCCTCTCCTCTCCAGAACTTCTTAGGAGGCTTTGGAAGTTTTAGAAGATATGTACTGAAAAACTCCAAGGACAAGGAGGGCAAGGAAGGCTGAAGAAGTAATTTCTTCAACTGTACTAAACTTAGACACCACATTAGGGGACAGAGGACTATGGAAGAACATGAAATTTTTCTTCCAGAACTATCTGGGAAGACAGACCTCCCCCACGCTGGTGTTACAGGAACTTACCATGCCAACTAGAGCTGAAACCTGATGAGAAGGCTCCAAAGGAAACAGTAAAACTCAAAGCACGGTACTTCAGACACCAAGACAGATACTGTTTTTCAACCATCCTTCTGCAGCTACCTTTAACAAACTAACAGAACTTCAAATATTTTTAATTCAGTTATTAACACTGGAGCTTTCCCCACCAAGGAGAATAATCCCCTGGCCACTTCAGAGGGAGATACCATCCATTCCAAATTAAAGTTGCATTAGGAATGTTTCATTTCAAGTATTTTTAACTTTTAGTAAGACTTCAAACCACTTCAGAGATCCATTACTCCTAAAGCTAGCCCCAGACAACTGACACAAGAAGTAGCCACTGAGCACTAAGAGCTCACAGGAAGACAGCTACACCCCAAGCATCTACTTCAGAAGTGCAATTTTAAGTTCAAGAGAACACAAAGCTCAACACTTAAAACAAGTATTTCCTTCCTAGCTGGTCCTAGAAAGGAAATTCTACTCAAATAGCTGCAGTCTCCACCACTGGAAGTGCACGATAATCCAGAATAGTCAGATGATTCACTACCTGGACCATGTTTATGTATCTCTGCTCATTCCACCCCAGCCAACTTCATGACAGAGTCTACAAGACACGAAGCACAGCACTGTACATGTTGAGCGATACAAACTTGGAGAATTCAGTGTGCTTATGAGACTTCTGTGTTTGGAAAGGGAGCTCATGTACCCAGTGAATTCTGAACTGATCACTCTGAGGATACTGATTTGCAGTTTCATCCAGGTGTTATTCTCACAATGCGCATCTAAATAAGAGAATCCAAAAGAATTTTTGCTTTTAACAGTTGTTTTACTTTGCATATATACCATAGCTTTATGCTTGCAGAATTCAATTATACAAAAGCGTAAAGCAAAAGTTCGAGAAACCATAGTTCTACTTACAAAAGATTCAAGGGTATATAATATTGGATATTTTAAAAAGCTGTGCATTTTGGAATCACTTATCTTCTTTCTGGTAGCTTTGCTCTTACAGAGAGAGAAGTTGTCCTTACTATAATAAGTAATCTTTCGGGTCTAGACTGTGCCTAGTCATTGGACAGATACAGAACAGATGAAGGCACAAAGCATTCCCCCACCTTCTTTAATCAACGAAGTTGCATAAAAGACTCGTTAACTAACATTTTCTTGTCAATGCCAAATAATAGGACAGAAGAGTATGGCCATCCCATTCATTATCTACTGAAGTGGATAAAGAGGGGAGGAAAGTACACACTTCTTAGCCAACAAGATTCAACCTTTGAACACAAAAAGCTCCAGAGGCTTGGTTACTTTCTGACATTATTATAACTTCCAGGACAGCCACAGCAGCCAAGATAGTTCATATTGTCCTCAGACTCTGCTTAATCATCACTCCTTGTTCCCATGTATAATGATCACTTAGTATCAAGTATCTACAAATTAGTTCTGGATACAGAAAGAACTAGTCTACTTTTCAACTTACAACTACCCTAGGGAAGCAAGTCACAATGCTGATGTTCTCCAATATAAGTACACTTCAGTTTAGTTTCATTTAGACCAAATTAAGAGGTTTGTTCAGCATTATTTCTCAATCATGCAAAGTCACAATGTATTTTTAAAGGTGGAAGGTGCAGTTTAGTGTTGAAATATCATGCTCCTGTATCACCTTGTCCTGGTTCCGGCAGGGATAGGGTTAATTCTCCCCAGGCTCCGGCAGGGACACGGGTATTCCCTGCCATGTGAGCCATGCCCACCCGGAGCAGCCGGGGGAGGGGGCAGGAAGTCACCACTTGGAGCGGGCTGGGGCGTCCCAGGTCCGGTCGGTGAGTCTAACGGGCCCTCCCGCCTCTACCCGACGTGCGGCCCGAGCCGGGCCGGGGACTGGGATGGGGCCTGTCCGCGGCCCGGGCTGGGCCAGGCCAGGCCGCGGAGGGTGCCTGCGGGGGCCCTTCCTGTCCCGGTAACCACACGGGACTGAGCGACCCCTGCTCTAGGGTACAGGTGTCGCTGTTTTCCCCCCGTGTTTTTGGCATAGTTTGTCTTCTGTAGGGGCACGTCAGTTACCCAGACAAATTCAATCCCGAATGACAAATGTTTCCTCGGGCATAAGCAGCTCAGCTTCCTATTTAATAATTGCACATATTATATCCGAATTGCTGAAACAATTGATCGTGTATCAGGCATTTGATGTCTTACGTCCATGGTCATCCCAGCAGCTGCCGCTCCATTGTGCCTTATGCTCCCTAACTTTCAGTTACCAGGAACTGGGAGAACAAACACAGCTGGGAAAAAAAACCTAACAACCTCCACCCAAACACGGTGTTTGAATATGTTATATTAAACTTTGATGCAAACAATTAAAGTATAGCCACGTATATACTCACACTGTTTCACATAAACCCCAGAATACAGCCGTATTTTTTCTTCAAATATTTCAACCCCCTTGGTATGTTATTGAAAATGCTATTAACTGTAAGGTAGTAATGTACAAATATGTTTGAAAAGTAGCCAATGGGTTTATTGTAGGTCACATGACTTCAATAGTCATGTTTGTTAGATCTCAACAGTACATTGATGGATGTCCTGGTTTGAGGTAAAACAGAACCAATTTCCTGTTCAGTAACTTTAGTTTTTAGCTAAACCTCTTCTAACTAACTGAATTCTCAGAAATTAACAGCATACTTTGGAGACACTGTTCGCTCTCAGAGTGATAAGACCTGATTATTTGTAATTTATGCTAAGGAACGGTATGCAGAGAGGCTCTTGCTTAGACTTATTGCTATAACAACCAAGGTCAGCTAATTTCATTATTTGCCCCGTTGGAGGGTCGGAAGCGGAAAAGCGTAGAGGGGTCCCACCTGCAGGGAGGAGAGGACAGGACAGGTGACCCAAAACTGACCAACAGGGTATTCCATCCCATCTGCCCCATGCTCAGTATAAAAGCTGAGGGATCAAAGGGTCAGCCCTCTTTCTTCAATGGCTGGTGTCTGAGGAGGATTCTGTCTGTTCATCTGCCTTTGATCCTGATCTGTGCATTCCGGAATCCAGTTCCCATCCGTCACTGAGTCCAGTCTAGGACTTTTCCCATGCCTGCTGGTGATCATCATCCTGGGAGCTTGATGCGGTTTTGTATATATTGTATATATTTCATTATTTTCTCTTTTTTGTATTATTTTATTAATTTATTAATATTTTCATTAAAATAGTTTAATTTCTAAACTCATAAGTCTCTTTATCTCTCCTCCTCCTCTCCTTGGAGCGAGAACTGGGGGAGAGCATCTGTCGTTCACTTCAGTGGCCAGTCCAGCCCAAACCACGACAATGGAAATGTTTTTCTGTTTAATTTACTTGTTTGTTTGAAATAGGTATTTGATAACCTATTGTGTATGCAATATGCCATTTTAACAGTCCTGCAGCCTGAAGTTCTGCTCAGCCACAAAACAGTGCCCAAAGCTGACAGCAGGGTGGATTTGCACGTGCTGCTCACCTTATGCTCCTTAATCGTGTTCTGCAGAGACCTCGTCTAAGGACAGAGGTAGTTTTGTTTTCATGCCCGTTTAATCCCTGGCTTCTCTACTGGAACTCCACCAACTAAACCAGGATCATGTTTTATTGTGATAATCTGTTTACTGAGCAATGGACAAAATGATAAAAAATGCCATTTTACATGAGCCACTGAACGGCAACAGAAAATGGTATGTCAGGTTAGTAATGACCTGCCCCTGATTTTAGCATACAGCTAGAAGTGAAAAGTCCTTTAAACCCTCACCAGTCCCTGAAAGTAACTCCAATTGATATCTCCTGTTCAGGATCATTAGTTGCTTTGTTCAGTTTCTTATGGGGCTTTGGATTAAGATAGTTTAATCTTTAGGAACAAAATATAAAGTTCATCACATTTATAAAAGTCCACTATGCTTAACAATACTGTTATTTATTTAAAAATTCTTGTCTGTGTATGGGCATTGTATGTTTGAGTATCCAATTTGTATCCAGAAATAGAAAATAAGCATGCATTTCTACTAGGGTAATAATATTCATTTATTGTTTCTTTACTTTTCTATGAATCCTCTCTCCATCTTTATAGAGCATACAGTCCTCTGGGGATTACATCTGTAAGAAAGGCAGGTATTGTTTTTGCAATGGAGAAAAGCCATTTTTCCATCAGAGGTGACACGATAAGGGAATGACTAAGACAAAGAGGCTCCAGCAAAGGCTTGTAGAACATCTCTTATCCCACAGACAAAAGGACAAACTGATTCCTACTGGATTAGTGTCTAGAAGGGGAGTCAAACGTTTAACCAGGGCTAATGACATTGAGCAATTTTTTTTACCAAAAAGGAAAGAAAGAAACTAGTCAGATAATCCCTTTAGGTGTAGCATAAGGAGAAGTAAACAGAGGCAGGACATCCGGGAAGGATTTTAGGCGCCTCGGACAGACTGTGAACCAATGGGAAACAGGGGAGGGAAAATTCAGCCGGGGATTAGGAAATAAAAAGGTGTGTTTCAAGAACCGAAAGTGTGCCTACTTGCTAGGTCACCCGCTCTTGCAAGAATGTTCAAATAAAATGTACTTCGTATCGTTCACTGCCTGAGCCGTTGTTATTGGATAAGGAGCGTTTCTCACAATTTGGGGGCTCGTCCGGGATGCGAAGTCATCCCCTCTGGGGTTCCTTGTCGCCGAAGGACGGGAAGACGCGTCCCGTTGATTTCAATGGTCTCGTGTATTGTTGCCTGGGGCTCCGAAGGGAATCGACTAGGATCCCGAGACTTCGTTAAGTGGCAGACCATATGAACCACAAAGGGAGAAAAATGAACTTAATGCAGTAGGCACAGAGATTACGACCAGGCAACTCCGTGCACAGACCAAGGTAAGAAAGTTGGATTGTCTGAGTATTACCTTGGTGGTCGGGGACATTCTAAGGGACTTGGTGTGTGTGAGTGACTGAGACGTACTGCGGTACAAAGCGAGTGTGGAGTCTGAATCCGCGGTTCTGTAGTCCCGCGAGGGGCGCAGCCGGAGAAGGACGAAGCGAAAGGAAGGGGTGTAAAAAGTCTCTATTTAGAATGGGAAATAAGGATTCTAGGCCTAGGGATGAGAAAGGGGATAATAAGAAAGACCCCGGGAACATTTCCCCAGACAGTCCTTTAGGGGAGAATGTTGAGGTTTCAGAATGATTCTTCTTGTACAAGGGATAAAGATAAAAAGAAAATGATTTGTTTTGTTCGGACCGCGTCCCGGAGGGGCTGGGGGTGGGGGCCCGTGGACATCCTGGGGGGGGGTCTCAGGGGTGTCCTAGGGGGTCCTGTGTCTGTCTTAGAGGATCCCAGGGGTGTCTGGGGGGGGCATCCTGGGGACATCCCTGGGGGTCCCGTGTCCGTCACGGGAGATCTTTGGGGTGTCCCAGGGGGGACATGTTTGCATTTGCATTTGTTTGGACCAAAGAACCCATAAGACCTCCTAGTGTATTTTGGCCCAAATTTGGATCTGATGAAGACCGGGTCTGTCAGACTTTAAACATGTCTGTGAATAATAAGGAATAATAAGGAATTAGAAGAAGGTGAATGAATATGCTTTTTGCTGGGTCAAGAGGAATAGATTCAGGATTCGGGGACGCCCAAATCCATTTTATATGTTCCCAGCCCAGACTGTCGGTGATGTTTCAATCGACAAAGAAATTGAATCCCCGAAGTGGGACCCCTTAGACTGTTACTTGGGGGCGAGGAAGAGGGGTGAATAACAGGGGACGAGGACGGGGAAGAGGACTGCCCCGACCACTCCTACCAGCAGCTCAAGGTTCACCGGTAGGGTGTTATCATTGTGGGATTTACAGAATCCCCTAATTTGTTTGGGCAAGCGTTAGAACAAGTGCTTGAACAATTCAGCCCTCCATTGGGAGTAGCCCTGCTTCAGTATGTGGATGATTATTGGTATCTGGGGAGGAAGAAGGCAGGGTCAAAGAAGCCACGAATGAGTTACTGAACTTTTTGGGACAGCAAGGTTTGAGGGTCTCAAAAAAAAAAACCAACAAAAAAAGCCCCATAAAATTGCAATATGTGGAAACAGAAGTGAAGTGCTTGGGACATCTAGTCAGTGAAGGGAGTAGAAAAATAAATCCTATAAATCCTGAGAGGATCAAAGGAATAGCAGACTTACCTCTGCCAAGGACCAAGAGGGAACTGAGAAAATTTTGGGGGCTGACTGGGGACTGTAGACTGTGGATAGAGGGGTATGCTCAGAAGACTAAAGGACTATATTCCAAACTGTTAGCTGAAGAACCAAATGTATTGGTTTGGACAGAAGAAGAGGAGGATTTAGTGGAAGATTTAAAACAGCGCCTAATCAGAGCTCCAGTTTTAGCCTTACCTTCTTTGGAGAAACCTTTTCAACTATTTGTAACTGTAGACAAAGGGGCTGCATTAGGAACTCAAGAGTGGGGGGGATAAGCGGCAGCCAGTGGCCTATTATCTAAACTCTTAGATCTGGTCTCCCGAGGGTGGCCAGGGGAATGATAGAAGTTAGCACCCCTCACCAAGTAAAAACCATTTTAGCCCAAACCATGGGAAAACGGCTAACCAATTCAAGAATACTGAAGTATGAAGGAATTTTAATTGAAAAGGATGATTTGATTTTAACTACCAGCTCTTGCCTTAACCCAGCGAGCTTTTTGTGGAAAAATGGAGGCAAAGGACAAAGAACTTACTTACACACGAATGCTTAGATGTAATTGAATACCAGACTAAGATATGACGTGACTTAAGGGAAGGGAAAATTCAGCCGGGGATTAGGAAATAAAAAGGTGCGTTTCAAGAACCAAAAGGGTGCTGTCCTGGTTCCGGCGGGGACAGGGTTAATTCTCCCCAGGACACAGGTATTCCATGCCATGGGAGCCATGCCCACCCTGAGCTGCTGGGGGAGGGGGGCAGGAAGTCACCCGATTGGAGCCTTGGAGCCGGCTGGGGCGTCTCTGGGTCCGTGAGCGGCGGTTCCGGTTCTGTAATTGTGTTTGTATATTCCTCTGTCCGTGTTACTGTTGTTGTTCCCTTGTTCCCTTTGCTGTTCTATTAAACTGCCTTTGTCTCAACCCAAGAGTTTTGCCTCCTCCTTCTGATTCTTCCTGTATTGGGAAGGCCCAAGCGAGCGGCAGGTGGTCCTTTGTTGCCGTCTGAGGCCAAACCACGACAGTCCTTTTTGGCGCCCAACGTGGGGCACGGAGGGTTGAGATAACGACAGAATCCAACTAGAGCTGGGAAAAAAGAATTTGTTGTATGCATTTATTTCATTAGGTAAATAGTCGCTGGTCACCATGTTGCTTGGTTTGTTCTCATGGCTGTGTTATGTAAATTCCTATATGGCTTATGTACTCCCTGCAATGCTGTTTGTTACTTCTGGGAGAGGGACGAGGATTATCATTCTGCTGTCCTGTGCGATATCGGTTTATGATATGATAACATCACTGTTCAGACAGTTACTTTGGGGCGTTTATGTGGTATTGCTGTCCTGCCCGTACCTTGGGCACCGTCTCTCAGAATTTATTAATAATTACACCCAGTCTGTGGGGGAAACAGGGGGGGACACTTTCCCCAGCTCTTTTGCCTCCCTTTTCTCCTTCGGGTCAGGTATGACAGCTTTTGAGAATTTTGAATATCCTTGGGATGTTCAACTCAGCCTGGTCCTATTGTTATGTCTCCTGAATGTGTTCCAGGTCCTGTTTAGGGTTAAGCAGCTATTTAAGACTACCACCCGGAGATCTGCTCCGAGGCTGGATAGTCAGGGGTGGCAGGGCATGTGGGAGAACATGGGCAGGTACCTAGAGAGCTTCTCACCTCCAATGGTCTGGAAAGGTGAAGAGGGACCAACGGTGGATGAGGTGGCTGGCCGGCTCCGGAGATATGAAGAAAGTCTCTCTTCCCCCCTTGTCTCAGCTGTGGAGAAACTGTCCCGGAAGGTCCAGCAACTCGAAGAGAATATGTCCTACTCCCCACCTGTACGGGCCAGCGTCTCAGCTATTAGGAGCAGGCATTTCCCCACTCGAGAGAGAGAGTACAGAGGGTACACACCACGAGGCACCCTGTGGTTCTACCTGCGTGACCACAGGGAGGACATGAGGAAGTGGGATGGACAACCTACTTGGATCCTGCGGACACTGGTACACAGGAGTTGCAAGGAAGGACAACCACAAAAGGGGATCCCTCCAGGAAAAGTGCCACCCCAGTTTCCAGTGGGCAGTTCCCCAGACAGAGCAGAAGGCCTGATCTTGCTTCTGATCCTCTTGAAGGGACTTCCAAGTCATTTCTGCAAGAAGTGAGTAACGGATACTCTGACCAGTATTAGAGGGGCCCTGCCTCCGGCCAGGTGGAGGAAAGGGACAACCGGGTTTATTGGACGGTGTGGATTCGATGGCCTGGCACATCAGACCCACAGGAGTATAAGGCTCTGGTGGACACGGGTGCACAGTGTACTGTAATACCATCAAGCTATAGAGGGGCAGAACCCATTTGTATTTCTGGGGTGACAGGGGGGTCCCAAGAGTTGACTGTACTGGAGGCGGAAGTGAGCCTAACTGGGAATGAGTGGCAAAAGCATCCCGTTGTGACTGGCCCAGAGGCTCCATGCATCCTTGGTATAGATTACCTCAGGAGAGGGTATTTTAAGGACCCAAAAGGGTACTGGTGGGCCTTTGGCATAGCTGTCTTGGAGACGGAGGAAGTTAAACAGCTGTCTACTTTGCCTGGTCTCTCGGAAGACCCTTCTGTTGTGGGGTTGTTGAGGGTCGAAGAACAGCAGGTGCCAATTGCTACCACAACGGTGCATCGGCGGCAATATCGCACTAACCGAGACTCTCTGATTCCCATCCATAAGCTGATTCGTCAACTAGAGGTTCAAGGAGTGATCAGCAAGACTCACTCATGTCACAACTGACATTGCTAATGCATTCTTCTCAATCCCTTTGGCAGCAGAGTGCAGGCCACAGTTTGCTTTCACTTGGAGGGGCGTCCAGTACACCTGGAATCGACTGCCCCAGGGGTGGAAACACAGCCCCACCATTTGCCATGGACTGATCCAGACTGCACTGGAACAGGGTGAAGCTCCAGAACATCTGCAGTACATTCATGACATCATTGTATGGGGAAACACAGCAGAAGAAGTTTTTGAGAAAGGGAGTAAAATAGTCTGAATCCTTCTGAACGCTGGTTCTGCCATAAAACGAGGTAAGGTCAAGGGACCTGCGCAGGAGATCCAGTTTTTAGGAATAAAATGGCAAGATGGATGCCATCAAATCCCAATGGATGTGATCAACAAAATAGCAGCTATGTCTCCACCAACTAGTAAAAAGGAAACACAAGCTTTCTTAGGCATTGTGGGTTTTTGGAGAATGCATATCCCAGATTACAGTCTAGTTGTAAGCCCTCTGTATCAAGTGACCCGGAAGAAGAATGACTTTAAATGGGGTCCTGAGCAACGACAAGCTTTTGAACAAATCAAACAGGAAATAGTCCGTGCAGTGGCCCTGGGGCCAGTCCGGGCAGGACAAGACGTTAAAAACGTGCTCTACACCGCAGCCAGGGAGAACGGCCCTACCTGGAGCCTCTGGCAGAAAGCACCAGGGGAGACTCAAGGTCGACCCCCAGGGTTTTGGAGTCGGGGATACAGAGGAGCCGAAGCCCGCTACACTCCAACAGAAAAAGAGATATTGGCAGCATATGAAGGGGTTCGAGCTGCTTCGGAAGTGGTTGGCACAGAAGCACAGCTCCTCTTAGCACCTCGACTGCCGGTGCAGGGCTGGATGTTCAAAGAAAGGGTCCCCACCACACATCATGCAACTGATGCTACGTGGAGTAAGTGGATTGCACTGATCACACAGCGAACTCGAATGGGAAACCCCAGTCGCCCAGGAATTCTGGAAGTGATCATGGACTGGCCAGAAGGCAAGGATTTCGGAATGTCACCAGAGGAGGAGGTGACACGTGCAGAAGAGGCCCCACCATATAATAAACTGCCAGAAAATGAGAAGAAATATGCCCTGTTCACTGATGGGTCCTGCCGGATTGTGGGAAAGCATCGAAAGTGGAAGGCTGCTGTGTGGAGTCCTACACGACGGGTTGCAGAAGCCAGTGAGGGACTGGGTGAATCGAGCCAGTTTGCAGAGGTGAAAGCCATTCAGCTGGCTTTGGACATTGCCGAGCGAGAAAAATGGCCAGTACTTGACCTCTACACTGACTCATGGATGGTGGCAAATGCTCTGTGGGGGTGGTTACAGCAGTGGAAGCAGGGCAACTGGCAGCGCAGGGGCAAACCCATCTGGGCTGCTGACCTATGGCAAGATATTGCTGCCCGGATAGAGAATCTGGTTGTGAAAGTACGCCATGTAGATGCCCACATACCAAAGAATCGGGCCACGGAGGAACATCAGAACAACCAGCAGGTGGATCGGGCTGCTAGGATTGAAGTGGCTCAGGTGGATCTGGACTGGCAACATAAGGGTGAACTATTCATAGCTCGGTGGGCCCATGACTCCTCAGGCCATCAAGGAAGAGATGCGACATTGTCCTGGTTCCGGTGGGGATAGGGTTAATTTTTCCTGGTATTCCATGCCATGTGAGCCACGCCCACCCTGAGCTGCCAGGGGAGGGGGCAGGAAGTTGCTGCTTAAAAGCGGGCTGGGGCGTCCTGGGTCCGGCCGGTCGGCGAGCGGCGGGGAGCGGCGGTTCCGTAATCGCGTTTGTATATTCCCCTATCCGTGTTGTTGTTGTTTGCCTGTTCCCTTTGCTGTTCTGTTAAACTGCCTTTGTCCCAACCCAAGAGTCTTGCCTTTTCTTACGATCCTTCCTGTATTAGGAAGGCACGTGCGAGCGGCACGTGGTTCTTTGTTGCCATCTGAGGCTAAACCACGACAGACATATAGATGGGCTCGTGACCGAGGGGTGGACTTGACCATGGACACTATTGCACAGGTCATCCATGAATGTGAGACATGCGCTGCGATCAAACAAGCCAAGCAGTTAAAGCCTCTTTGGTATGGAGGGCGATGGCTGAAATATAAACATGGGGAGGCCTGGCAGATTGATTATATCACACTGCCACAAACCCGTCAAGGCAAGCGCTATGTGCTCACAATGGTGGAAGCAACCACCGGATGGCTGGAAACATACCCTGTGCCCCATGCCACCACCCAGAGCGCTATCCTGGGCCTTGAAAAGCAAGTCCTGTGGTGACATGGTACCCCAGAGAGAATTGAGTCGGACAACGGGACTCATTTCCGAAACAGCCTCATAGACACCTGGGCCAAAGATCATGGCATTGAGTGGGTGTATCACATCCCCTATCACGCACCAGCCTCTGGAAAAACAGAAGGATACAATGGACTGTTAAAAACTACACTGAGAGCAACGGGTGGTGGGAGTTTAAAACATTGGGATGCACATCTAGCAAAGGCTACCTGGCTAGTTAACACCAGGGGATCTACCAATCAGGCTGGCCCTGCCCCATCAAAACTTGCACGTACCGTAGAAGGGGATAAAGTCCCCGTAGTGCACATGAAGAATATGTCAGGGAAGACGGTCTGGGTTAGTCCTGCCTCAGGCAAAGGCAAACCCATCCGTGGGATTGCTTTTGCCCAAGGACCTGGGTGCACTTGGTGGGTGATGCGGCAGGATGGGGAGGTCCGATGTGTACCTCATGGGGACCTGATTTTGGGTGAGAATAGCCAATGAATCAAATTGTGTGTTGTTGATTGCTAAGTAGCACTGCCACTGTATGTCCTCGTTACTCTAATTGCTATCAGCTGTACTACAGTAAGAATCACCCAAATTAAGGACAGATGGACTTTGATGAAAAATTGAGTAAAGCACAGGGGTGGTGGGATCAGAACTTACCTCAGCAGCTGGCGCCCAGCAATTTCCTCAAGATCTACATCTTCAGCCCACGGACTGTGTGCATGAGCCACACCGGGTGCACCAGTCACAAGCTCCAAAAATACAGCATGCAACAGGCCAGCACCACCCAGCATCTCACCTGCCCTGAGAGACTGTTCTAACAGATGGAGCCCAAAGCCATGGATTACAAGAACTCAACAGACACTTTGGAGGGATGGCCCATAAACTAAGGGCATTGTATCTGCATGAATATATATGTGTGTGTATAGATAGATGACAGGGGAAAGTGGTGGCAATTCATTGGAACCTGTAAGATCTGGGCATGGCATAGATGGTATGGAATAAGAGGTGGATAATGTCCTGGTTCCGGCAGGGATAGGGTTATTTCTCCCCAGGCTCCCGCAGGGACACAGGTATTCCATGCCATGGGAGCCATGCCCACCCTGAGCTGCCGGGGGAGGGGGCGCTTTTGGAGCGGGGTCCTGGGTCTGGTAGGTGAGCGGCAGGGAGCCGGGGTTCCCTAACCGTGTTTGTATATTCCTCTGTCCGTGTCACGTGTTTCTTTGTTGCCGTCTGAGGCTAAACCATGACACACCTTCAGGGGAAGTACAGGTGAAACTAAAAGATTAATAAGCCAAATGCCCATATTGAAATTTAAGCATCATAGAAACAAGTATCTTAAAAAAAAAAAAAAAAACCACACACCAAAAAACACATACACACACAACACACCAAAACACCACCTGGTAACTAATGAGGAAGAGCAGCAGAAAAAGCAAAATTATCCCAATTACTATAGAACAACAATACTACCAATTCCAGTATAACAATATTCACTTTTTTCATTTTTCTCACACACAGCAGAAGATGAGATTTACAAGTCTCTCCTAAATCAGCATCCTCACTCTCAACACTTAACATTTATAAGGTTTTACTCACAATACATGAACATTGTATTCTTAATTAGAAATGGAAGTTGGAAACTGCAAGTGGCACACTTGGCTCCCCAAGAGATGAGAAGAAGTATAAGGATTACAGTAAACACATATTTGAAGCTTTGACAAGCTCCCACCCTGCCAAAAAAAAAAAAAAAAAAGTATTTCTTGTCCAGAACTGGACCAGAGTCTGCCATACAAGTAGCCACAGAACTGTTCACAAGTTACCCACAACACTAAAGTTCCTAACACTAAGTTCCAAAGACACTAAGCTAGCAATTTAAAAAGTGCAATGTTTGTGATAACCTATTAAATATGAAAAAAAAAAAGATAAGCTATTTATGAACTATTTACTACATAAACTGATAAAAATTACCTTTAATGTTTTCATTCTGATGTGAGAAGTGTTATCTGACATTCTTTTACTTAAAAGTTGACAAAGGTAAAATAGTGATGTTTCCAAATCTTCATTTTCCAGATAATTCACATTTAACTACTTATATCAACTGTCACCATCAACATCTGCATACTAACATAGGGATACAACCTACTATTTTCATATCTGCAAGAGTAGCTTTGCTGTCAACTCAACTAGTTACTTGTTTGGAAAAGGTTAGATTTGCAATTCCTCTATGTGGAATGTCAGATCAGGTTATTCCATAGGGAGAAACTACTGAAAAGATGACATATCAAACATTTGATCTTTACGTAACATTTTCCCTAGAAGATTTTCCTTTTTGCTTGGGAGCAGAAAGGACAAAAACAAAACAAGAAAACAAAGCAAACAGACAATGATTCATTACACTCCTACAGGAAAGATGAGTTGAGGAATTTGCTTCCAACCCCTTCTATTTCTAGAACTTATGCTACCTTTAATGTATGTTACATATGTGCAAACCTTCCCTTAGCTTTGATGTTCCAAGCATGGTGCCCTAAGCCTAGGGCCACAGACCCTAAACGAATTCCACTGAGGACAAATCATAACACTTTTCTTACACCACCAGCTTAATACACTAGGCCACTTTCAATCAATAACACTTTCTCCATGGAGTCCCCTAATCAATTCTATATGACTGTGATGTGCAAATGGATACCCTATTAAGCACTACATTTATACCAAACATTATCTACTGGGCAGTTTATTCATAAGACAAATCGATTAATATTTTTACTAATATGATAATCATCTCATGATATCATATTCCATAATATGCCATATGCTGTAACTTCTAACTCTTTGATTGCAAGCAGACCTATTTAAAATCACCGATGTTTACATGAGTTTAATTTAATTCATGAGTAAAGAACAGCCAGGTCAAAAGAATGTTTCCCCAAGCATTCAACATGTTGTTTGAAATAACACTTTCATAGGTACATGAGCTACTGTGTGTATACTTAAATCATTTTATTCATAATATGAATATCAATGTCAGCCTGATTTTTAGTTGAGATGGTTGATCTCGACAAAGAATACGCTCCTTCATAACTCCTAAACTATGTTAATGACATGAATGGCATTCTACAATATAACTATTAGCTGTAAAAGCAATACTGAATTACACTTCCATCATTAAAAGTGACCTTATCCATAGCTACCACTGTGACAAAACACTGATGTAAAAAGTTGTGGCATCCATTAAGAACATAGTGGTTTACAACTAAATTTGTCATGCATTGCTACAAATCCCCCCCCAAGAATCTCAAGTCATTATTGGGACTGAAACACTGCTTTGGAAAAAGATTACTCTATTTAGACTCCATTGCTTTTCTGCCAAGCATCAGCCATATAAGGAAGTTCACCGCCATTTATTTTGTTCAGCCTTTTCAGATGCCTACTAAGAATAACCTTTGTTGCTGCCTGGAAAGGTAAATCTACAAATTGCAAGCTAAATCATTTACTTGTTATCAGCCACAGAAGCCACTTTAGGTCAGTTAAACATTCTGCTTTTGAGTTTGTCAAACAGGAGCAAAAATTTAAATAAGCTAGCACAGAGCTATGGCTTTTGGCTCATTTTGAATGTTCGCAGTACAAGAAATTCCTTGCCTTCACGAAAGAACGAACCAATAATTGCCTCTTTGAGGCATGTGAAATGAATCTCTGGTGAGCAATCCTGCTTTCACTACACGTAACTAGTTAGTTGGCATAACGTAACAAGCACCAGCAGTACACCAAAACTTCACATTTAGTTTCCCCTCCAACGACTTCAAATGGAACTCCTTTAAAAAATTATAAAGGAGAAAGCGGCCACTGAAACCAAGCAAGACTATGTTAATTCAGAGGTTCAACTATGTATACTTTTAATGTCAGATCACTAGTTAGCTTTTTTTTTTTTTAAATGAAGGTTCTTAAGATAAACTTGTGCGAGGATCAAAATGCAAGACAAACCTCTCCTATACAAGCTAAAAAATATGCAGTCCAACTCGTCATCTTGAGGACAGAGAGGGGGCAGAGGGGAGGAAGAGAAGTGTTGGCAGCAGTCGAGGGGAAAAACTGCGACATTTACAGAGGACTACGAGGGCGCATTTTTATAAAGAAATTTAACAGCTATCTTGAAGACGAACGGTTAGACACTGACCGACATTCCAGAAAACCAGGTGAAAGACAAACAAGAAACGGCAGATACAGGGAGCGCTAAGCCTCAAGATCTTTCGATTAAATAAAAGAAATTACCTCTTTTAGAGCTTTCTTAGTTCCTGAGAACTTAATTATACTTGCAGGGTTAGCAATCGTTTCAGAAGGAAAGGAGCTGAAGAAGCAGTCACGGAGTCAAGCAGTTTCACGTCAATATGAATAAAGAAACTTCTGTATCTGAAGAGCTTAGAAACTTTCTATCTCCCCAGATTCTTTCTTCAACCTCCATGATTATGTCTATGCAAACAACATTTCGGCAAGAGGGGGAAAGACACAAAGGACAGCTAAATTATGCAAGGCAGAAAACACAGAAAAATAAAGGCCAAAAACAGGATATCAAAATGAAACGTGAACTCCTTCCTTTTTCCCCACCCCCTTCAGCAGAGGAAAGATTTTTCGGTTGTTGTTGCTGCTGCTGCTGCTCCCCAAGCCTTGACCATTTAATTTACCTTGTCTGTCGGGCGCCTAAACCAGATCCAGAAGGCAGGAGTTTCTTCCGACACCAAGGAAATATATTAAATCCAATCGAGTTTTCTTCTTCTTAAGGGGGAAGGGAGAAGAGAAGAAGAACGGTGAGGAATGCGACAGCTTTCGACGAG
Organism: Larus michahellis; assembly: GCF_964199755.1. Lineage (NCBI taxonomy): Eukaryota > Metazoa > Chordata > Aves > Charadriiformes > Laridae > Larus > Larus michahellis. The sequence continues at coordinate 6,871,142 of NC_133929.1, read as the reverse complement.
GACGGGGGCGTTTACGGAACGGAGCGCGCGACGTGCGTGTACAGGGGGGAAGGACGTCAGCGGGACCGGGCTCCTCCCAGCCCTTACTGCCGGCGGTGCCGGGGTCTGCCCGGCAGAAAGGATACCCAGCAGCGAAACCACAGTGCTCCCCCCGCCGCCCCTCACCCGCCTGCCTCCCCGGCGCGCTCAGCCCCCAATTCCTCACCTCGGGCCGCGCTGCTCGAGAGCGGCGGCCGCTGCCTCCACACTGCCGCCGCGGGCACGAGAGAAGGGGGATAGCTTCCTGCCCTGCCTGCCTGCCTGCCTGCCAGACGCTGCTGCTGCTGCTGCCGCCGCCGCCGCCCTCTCTCCCCACCTTCTTTCGCACGCTTCCCCTTTCTCCCTACGATTCAGCCTCCCACCCCCCTCCCCGGCCTCTACAGGTACCCGGGGAGGCAGCAGAGCTATGGAGTAGAGGAACACCCTAAAGGGGGAAGGTAAGAAGACGCGACGCCACGCCACACACTACCGCCTAGGCTGAGGGAGGTACCGCAGTGGGGGAGAGGGGGGCGGAGCGAGAGCCGTGGGAGCGGGCAAGCGCGGCGCTCGCGCCCCCGCTGGTCGTGACGGAGGGAGGGTACAAGTGGATGTTGTTGCCGCTGCCGCCAGGCCCCACTGGCCTCCCCTCTCCCCGCGCTGGTGTAGGGCTGAGCCGCGGCGCAGGCAGTCCTGAGCCAGGGGCCTCGTGAGGGACGGGCTGCCGCAGCCAATGGCGCTTAGCGGGAACGCGCTGTGGAGGAACGGGGGGAGGTGGGGGCTGGGGGCGTTGGTGCGGGGATCAGGGGCCGGGGGGCGGTTTGGGGAAGGGGGTGGGGGGGAGCGGGAGAGCTGACAGGGAGAGATGGGAGTGGCGTGCTGCAGAGGGGACGTATCCTGGGGCCGCGTAACGGGCCCTCCCGCCTCTACCCGACGTGCGGCCCGAGCCGGGCCGGGGACTGGGATGGGGCCTGTCCGCGGCCCGGGCTGGGCCAGGCCAGGCCGCGGAGGGTGCCTGCGGGGGCCCTTCCTGTCCCGGTAACCACACGGGACTGAGCGACCCCTGCTCTAGGGTACAGGTGTCGCTGTTTTCCCCCCGTGTTTTTGGCATAGTTTGTCTTCTGTAGGGGCACGTCAGTTACCCAGACAAATTCAATCCCGAATGACAAATGTTTCCTCGGGCATAAGCAGCTCAGCTTCCTATTTAATAATTGCACATATTATATCCGAATTGCTGAAACAATTGATCGTGTATCAGGCATTTGATGTCTTACGTCCATGGTCATCCCAGCAGCTGCCGCTCCATTGTGCCTTATGCTCCCTAACTTTCAGTTACCAGGAACTGGGAGAACAAACACAGCTGGGAAAAAAAACCTAACAACCTCCACCCAAACACGGTGTTTGAATATGTTATATTAAACTTTGATGCAAACAATTAAAGTATAGCCACGTATATACTCACACTGTTTCACATAAACCCCAGAATACAGCCGTATTTTTTCTTCAAATATTTCAACCCCCTTGGTATGTTATTGAAAATGCTATTAACTGTAAGGTAGTAATGTACAAATATGTTTGAAAAGTAGCCAATGGGTTTATTGTAGGTCACATGACTTCAATAGTCATGTTTGTTAGATCTCAACAGTACATTGATGGATGTCCTGGTTTGAGGTAAAACAGAACCAATTTCCTGTTCAGTAACTTTAGTTTTTAGCTAAACCTCTTCTAACTAACTGAATTCTCAGAAATTAACAGCATACTTTGGAGACACTGTTCGCTCTCAGAGTGATAAGACCTGATTATTTGTAATTTATGCTAAGGAACGGTATGCAGAGAGGCTCTTGCTTAGACTTATTGCTATAACAACCAAGGTCAGCTAATTTCATTATTTGCCCCGTTGGAGGGTCGGAAGCGGAAAAGCGTAGAGGGGTCCCACCTGCAGGGAGGAGAGGACAGGACAGGTGACCCAAAACTGACCAACAGGGTATTCCATCCCATCTGCCCCATGCTCAGTATAAAAGCTGAGGGATCAAAGGGTCAGCCCTCTTTCTTCAATGGCTGGTGTCTGAGGAGGATTCTGTCTGTTCATCTGCCTTTGATCCTGATCTGTGCATTCCGGAATCCAGTTCCCATCCGTCACTGAGTCCAGTCTAGGACTTTTCCCATGCCTGCTGGTGATCATCATCCTGGGAGCTTGATGCGGTTTTGTATATATTGTATATATTTCATTATTTTCTCTTTTTTGTATTATTTTATTAATTTATTAATATTTTCATTAAAATAGTTTAATTTCTAAACTCATAAGTCTCTTTATCTCTCCTCCTCCTCTCCTTGGAGCGAGAACTGGGGGAGAGCATCTGTCGTTCACTTCAGTGGCCAGTCCAGCCCAAACCACGACAATGGAAATGTTTTTCTGTTTAATTTACTTGTTTGTTTGAAATAGGTATTTGATAACCTATTGTGTATGCAATATGCCATTTTAACAGTCCTGCAGCCTGAAGTTCTGCTCAGCCACAAAACAGTGCCCAAAGCTGACAGCAGGGTGGATTTGCACGTGCTGCTCACCTTATGCTCCTTAATCGTGTTCTGCAGAGACCTCGTCTAAGGACAGAGGTAGTTTTGTTTTCATGCCCGTTTAATCCCTGGCTTCTCTACTGGAACTCCACCAACTAAACCAGGATCATGTTTTATTGTGATAATCTGTTTACTGAGCAATGGACAAAATGATAAAAAATGCCATTTTACATGAGCCACTGAACGGCAACAGAAAATGGTATGTCAGGTTAGTAATGACCTGCCCCTGATTTTAGCATACAGCTAGAAGTGAAAAGTCCTTTAAACCCTCACCAGTCCCTGAAAGTAACTCCAATTGATATCTCCTGTTCAGGATCATTAGTTGCTTTGTTCAGTTTCTTATGGGGCTTTGGATTAAGATAGTTTAATCTTTAGGAACAAAATATAAAGTTCATCACATTTATAAAAGTCCACTATGCTTAACAATACTGTTATTTATTTAAAAATTCTTGTCTGTGTATGGGCATTGTATGTTTGAGTATCCAATTTGTATCCAGAAATAGAAAATAAGCATGCATTTCTACTAGGGTAATAATATTCATTTATTGTTTCTTTACTTTTCTATGAATCCTCTCTCCATCTTTATAGAGCATACAGTCCTCTGGGGATTACATCTGTAAGAAAGGCAGGTATTGTTTTTGCAATGGAGAAAAGCCATTTTTCCATCAGAGGTGACACGATAAGGGAATGACTAAGACAAAGAGGCTCCAGCAAAGGCTTGTAGAACATCTCTTATCCCACAGACAAAAGGACAAACTGATTCCTACTGGATTAGTGTCTAGAAGGGGAGTCAAACGTTTAACCAGGGCTAATGACATTGAGCAATTTTTTTTACCAAAAAGGAAAGAAAGAAACTAGTCAGATAATCCCTTTAGGTGTAGCATAAGGAGAAGTAAACAGAGGCAGGACATCCGGGAAGGATTTTAGGCGCCTCGGACAGACTGTGAACCAATGGGAAACAGGGGAGGGAAAATTCAGCCGGGGATTAGGAAATAAAAAGGTGTGTTTCAAGAACCGAAAGTGTGCCTACTTGCTAGGTCACCCGCTCTTGCAAGAATGTTCAAATAAAATGTACTTCGTATCGTTCACTGCCTGAGCCGTTGTTATTGGATAAGGAGCGTTTCTCACAATTTGGGGGCTCGTCCGGGATGCGAAGTCATCCCCTCTGGGGTTCCTTGTCGCCGAAGGACGGGAAGACGCGTCCCGTTGATTTCAATGGTCTCGTGTATTGTTGCCTGGGGCTCCGAAGGGAATCGACTAGGATCCCGAGACTTCGTTAAGTGGCAGACCATATGAACCACAAAGGGAGAAAAATGAACTTAATGCAGTAGGCACAGAGATTACGACCAGGCAACTCCGTGCACAGACCAAGGTAAGAAAGTTGGATTGTCTGAGTATTACCTTGGTGGTCGGGGACATTCTAAGGGACTTGGTGTGTGTGAGTGACTGAGACGTACTGCGGTACAAAGCGAGTGTGGAGTCTGAATCCGCGGTTCTGTAGTCCCGCGAGGGGCGCAGCCGGAGAAGGACGAAGCGAAAGGAAGGGGTGTAAAAAGTCTCTATTTAGAATGGGAAATAAGGATTCTAGGCCTAGGGATGAGAAAGGGGATAATAAGAAAGACCCCGGGAACATTTCCCCAGACAGTCCTTTAGGGGAGAATGTTGAGGTTTCAGAATGATTCTTCTTGTACAAGGGATAAAGATAAAAAGAAAATGATTTGTTTTGTTCGGACCGCGTCCCGGAGGGGCTGGGGGTGGGGGCCCGTGGACATCCTGGGGGGGGGTCTCAGGGGTGTCCTAGGGGGTCCTGTGTCTGTCTTAGAGGATCCCAGGGGTGTCTGGGGGGGGCATCCTGGGGACATCCCTGGGGGTCCCGTGTCCGTCACGGGAGATCTTTGGGGTGTCCCAGGGGGGACATGTTTGCATTTGCATTTGTTTGGACCAAAGAACCCATAAGACCTCCTAGTGTATTTTGGCCCAAATTTGGATCTGATGAAGACCGGGTCTGTCAGACTTTAAACATGTCTGTGAATAATAAGGAATAATAAGGAATTAGAAGAAGGTGAATGAATATGCTTTTTGCTGGGTCAAGAGGAATAGATTCAGGATTCGGGGACGCCCAAATCCATTTTATATGTTCCCAGCCCAGACTGTCGGTGATGTTTCAATCGACAAAGAAATTGAATCCCCGAAGTGGGACCCCTTAGACTGTTACTTGGGGGCGAGGAAGAGGGGTGAATAACAGGGGACGAGGACGGGGAAGAGGACTGCCCCGACCACTCCTACCAGCAGCTCAAGGTTCACCGGTAGGGTGTTATCATTGTGGGATTTACAGAATCCCCTAATTTGTTTGGGCAAGCGTTAGAACAAGTGCTTGAACAATTCAGCCCTCCATTGGGAGTAGCCCTGCTTCAGTATGTGGATGATTATTGGTATCTGGGGAGGAAGAAGGCAGGGTCAAAGAAGCCACGAATGAGTTACTGAACTTTTTGGGACAGCAAGGTTTGAGGGTCTCAAAAAAAAAAACCAACAAAAAAAGCCCCATAAAATTGCAATATGTGGAAACAGAAGTGAAGTGCTTGGGACATCTAGTCAGTGAAGGGAGTAGAAAAATAAATCCTATAAATCCTGAGAGGATCAAAGGAATAGCAGACTTACCTCTGCCAAGGACCAAGAGGGAACTGAGAAAATTTTGGGGGCTGACTGGGGACTGTAGACTGTGGATAGAGGGGTATGCTCAGAAGACTAAAGGACTATATTCCAAACTGTTAGCTGAAGAACCAAATGTATTGGTTTGGACAGAAGAAGAGGAGGATTTAGTGGAAGATTTAAAACAGCGCCTAATCAGAGCTCCAGTTTTAGCCTTACCTTCTTTGGAGAAACCTTTTCAACTATTTGTAACTGTAGACAAAGGGGCTGCATTAGGAACTCAAGAGTGGGGGGGATAAGCGGCAGCCAGTGGCCTATTATCTAAACTCTTAGATCTGGTCTCCCGAGGGTGGCCAGGGGAATGATAGAAGTTAGCACCCCTCACCAAGTAAAAACCATTTTAGCCCAAACCATGGGAAAACGGCTAACCAATTCAAGAATACTGAAGTATGAAGGAATTTTAATTGAAAAGGATGATTTGATTTTAACTACCAGCTCTTGCCTTAACCCAGCGAGCTTTTTGTGGAAAAATGGAGGCAAAGGACAAAGAACTTACTTACACACGAATGCTTAGATGTAATTGAATACCAGACTAAGATATGACGTGACTTAAGGGAAGGGAAAATTCAGCCGGGGATTAGGAAATAAAAAGGTGCGTTTCAAGAACCAAAAGGGTGCTGTCCTGGTTCCGGCGGGGACAGGGTTAATTCTCCCCAGGACACAGGTATTCCATGCCATGGGAGCCATGCCCACCCTGAGCTGCTGGGGGAGGGGGGCAGGAAGTCACCCGATTGGAGCCTTGGAGCCGGCTGGGGCGTCTCTGGGTCCGTGAGCGGCGGTTCCGGTTCTGTAATTGTGTTTGTATATTCCTCTGTCCGTGTTACTGTTGTTGTTCCCTTGTTCCCTTTGCTGTTCTATTAAACTGCCTTTGTCTCAACCCAAGAGTTTTGCCTCCTCCTTCTGATTCTTCCTGTATTGGGAAGGCCCAAGCGAGCGGCAGGTGGTCCTTTGTTGCCGTCTGAGGCCAAACCACGACAGTCCTTTTTGGCGCCCAACGTGGGGCACGGAGGGTTGAGATAACGACAGAATCCAACTAGAGCTGGGAAAAAAGAATTTGTTGTATGCATTTATTTCATTAGGTAAATAGTCGCTGGTCACCATGTTGCTTGGTTTGTTCTCATGGCTGTGTTATGTAAATTCCTATATGGCTTATGTACTCCCTGCAATGCTGTTTGTTACTTCTGGGAGAGGGACGAGGATTATCATTCTGCTGTCCTGTGCGATATCGGTTTATGATATGATAACATCACTGTTCAGACAGTTACTTTGGGGCGTTTATGTGGTATTGCTGTCCTGCCCGTACCTTGGGCACCGTCTCTCAGAATTTATTAATAATTACACCCAGTCTGTGGGGGAAACAGGGGGGGACACTTTCCCCAGCTCTTTTGCCTCCCTTTTCTCCTTCGGGTCAGGTATGACAGCTTTTGAGAATTTTGAATATCCTTGGGATGTTCAACTCAGCCTGGTCCTATTGTTATGTCTCCTGAATGTGTTCCAGGTCCTGTTTAGGGTTAAGCAGCTATTTAAGACTACCACCCGGAGATCTGCTCCGAGGCTGGATAGTCAGGGGTGGCAGGGCATGTGGGAGAACATGGGCAGGTACCTAGAGAGCTTCTCACCTCCAATGGTCTGGAAAGGTGAAGAGGGACCAACGGTGGATGAGGTGGCTGGCCGGCTCCGGAGATATGAAGAAAGTCTCTCTTCCCCCCTTGTCTCAGCTGTGGAGAAACTGTCCCGGAAGGTCCAGCAACTCGAAGAGAATATGTCCTACTCCCCACCTGTACGGGCCAGCGTCTCAGCTATTAGGAGCAGGCATTTCCCCACTCGAGAGAGAGAGTACAGAGGGTACACACCACGAGGCACCCTGTGGTTCTACCTGCGTGACCACAGGGAGGACATGAGGAAGTGGGATGGACAACCTACTTGGATCCTGCGGACACTGGTACACAGGAGTTGCAAGGAAGGACAACCACAAAAGGGGATCCCTCCAGGAAAAGTGCCACCCCAGTTTCCAGTGGGCAGTTCCCCAGACAGAGCAGAAGGCCTGATCTTGCTTCTGATCCTCTTGAAGGGACTTCCAAGTCATTTCTGCAAGAAGTGAGTAACGGATACTCTGACCAGTATTAGAGGGGCCCTGCCTCCGGCCAGGTGGAGGAAAGGGACAACCGGGTTTATTGGACGGTGTGGATTCGATGGCCTGGCACATCAGACCCACAGGAGTATAAGGCTCTAGTGGACACGGGTGCACAGTGTACTGTAATACCATCAAGCTATAGAGGGGCAGAACCCATTTGTATTTCTGGGGTGACAGGGGGGTCCCAAGAGTTGACTGTACTGGAGGCGGAAGTGAGCCTAACTGGGAATGAGTGGCAAAAGCATCCCGTTGTGACTGGCCCAGAGGCTCCATGCATCCTTGGTATAGATTACCTCAGGAGAGGGTATTTTAAGGACCCAAAAGGGTACTGGTGGGCCTTTGGCATAGCTGTCTTGGAGATGGAGGAAGTTAAACAGCTGTCTACTTTGCCTGGTCTCTCGGAAGACCCTTCTGTTGTGGGGTTGTTGAGGGTCGAAGAACAGCAGGTGCCAATTGCTACCACAACGGTGCATCGGCGGCAATATCGCACTAACCGAGACTCTCTGATTCCCATCCATAAGCTGATTCGTCAACTAGAGGTTCAAGGAGTGATCAGCAAGACTCACTCATGTCACAACTGACATTGCTAATGCATTCTTCTCAATCCCTTTGGCAGCAGAGTGCAGGCCACAGTTTGCTTTCACTTGGAGGGGCGTCCAGTACACCTGGAATCGACTGCCCCAGGGGTGGAAACACAGCCCCACCATTTGCCATGGACTGGTCCAGACTGCACTGGAACAGGGTGAAGCTCCAGAACATCTGCAGTACATTCATGACATCATTGTATGGGGAAACACAGCAGAAGAAGTTTTTGAGAAAGGGAGTAAAATAGTCCGAATCCTTCTGAAAGCTGGTTCTGCCATAAAACGAGGTAAGGTCAAGGGACCTGCGCAGGAGATCCAGTTTTTAGGAATAAAATGGCAAGATGGATGCCATCAAATCCCAATGGATGTGATCAACAAAATAGCAGCTATGTCTCCACCAACTAGTAAAAAGGAAACACAAGCTTTCTTAGGCATTGTGGGATTTTGGAGAATGCATATCCCAGATTACAGTCTAGTTGTAAGCCCTCTGTATCAAGTGACCCGGAAGAAGAATGACTTTAAATGGGGTCCTGAGCAACGACAAGCTTTTGAACAAATCAAACAGGAAATAGTCCGTGCAGTGGCCCTGGGGCCAGTCCGGGCAGGACAAGACGTTAAAAACGTGCTCTACACCGCAGCCAGGGAGAACGGCCCTACCTGGAGCCTCTGGCAGAAAGCACCAGGGGAGACTCAAGGTCGACCCCCAGGGTTTTGGAGTCGGGGATACAGAGGAGCCGAAGCCCGCTACACTCCAACAGAAAAAGAGATATTGGCAGCATATGAAGGGGTTCGAGCTGCTTCGGAAGTGGTTGGCACAGAAGCACAGCTCCTCTTAGCACCTCGACTGCCGGTGCTGGGTTGGATGTTCAAAGAAAGGGTCCCCACCACACATCATGCAACTGATGCTACGTGGAGTAAGTGGATTGCACTGATCACACAGCGAACTCGAATGGGAAACCCCAGTCGCCCAGGAATTCTGGAAGTGATCATGGACTGGCCAGAAAGCAAGGATTTCGGAATGTCACCAGAGGAGGAGGTGACACGTGCAGAAGAGGCCCCACCATATAATAAACTGCCAGAAAATGAGAAGAAATATGCCCTGTTCACTGATGGGTCCTGCCGGATTGTGGGAAAGCATCGAAAGTGGAAGGCTGCTGTGTGGAGTCCTACACGACGGGTTGCAGAAGCCAGTGAGGGACTGGGTGAATCGAGCCAGTTTGCAGAGGTGAAGGCTATTCAGCTGGCTTTGGACATTGCCAAGCGAGAAAAATGGCCAGTACTTGACCTCTACACTGACTCATGGATGGTGGCAAATGCTCTGTGGGGGTGGTTACAGCAGTGGAAGCAGGGCAACTGGCAGCGCAGGGGCAAACCCATCTGGGCTGCTGACCTATGGCAAGATATTGCTGCCCGGATAGAGAATCTGGTTGTGAAAGTACGCCATGTAGATGCCCACATACCAAAGAATCGGGCCACGGAGGAACATCAGAACAACCAGCAGGTGGATCGGGCTGCTAGGATTGAAGTGGCTCAGGTGGATCTGGACTGGCAACATAAGGGTGAACTATTCATAGCTCGGTGGGCCCATGACTCCTCAGGCCATCAAGGAAGAGATGCGACATTGTCCTGGTTCCGGTGGGGATAGGGTTAATTTTTCCTGGTATTCCATGCCATGTGAGCCACGCCCACCCTGAGCTGCCAGGGGAGGGGGCAGGAAGTTGCTGCTTAAAAGCGGGCTGGGGCGTCCTGGGTCCGGCCGGTCGGCGAGCGGCGGGGAGCGGCGGTTCCGTAATCGCGTTTGTATATTCCCCTATCCGTGTTGTTGTTGTTGTTGTTTGCCTGTTCCCTTTGCTGTTCTGTTAAACTGCCTTTGTCCCAACCCAAGAGTCTTGCCTTTTCTTACGATCCTTCCTGTATTAGGAAGGCACGTGCGAGCGGCACGTGGTTCTTTGTTGCCATCTGAGGCTAAACCACGACAGACATATAGATGGGCTCGTGACCGAGGGGTGGACTTGACCATGGACACTATTGCACAGGTCATCCATGAATGTGAGACATGCGCTGCGATCAAACAAGCCAAGCAGTTAAAGCCTCTTTGGTATGGAGGGCGATGGCTGAAATATAAACATGGGGAGGCCTGGCAGATTGATTATATCACACTGCCACAAACCCGTCAAGGCAAGCGCTATGTGCTCACAATGGTGGAAGCAACCACTGGATGGCTGGAAACATACCCTGTGCCCCATGCCACCACCCAGAGCGCTATCCTGGGCCTTGAAAAGCAAGTCCTGTGGTGACATGGTACCCCAGAGAGAATTGAGTCGGACAACGGGACTCATTTCCGAAACAGCCTCATAGACACCTGGGCCAAAGATCATGGCATTGAGTGGGTGTATCACATCCCCTATCACGCACCAGCCTCTGGAAAAACAGAAGGATACAATGGACTGTTAAAAACTACACTGAGAGCAACGGGTGGTGGGAGTTTAAAACATTGGGATGCACATCTAGCAAAAGCTACCTGGCTAGTTAACACCAGGGGATCTACCAATCAGGCTGGCCCTGCCCCATCAAAACTTGCACGTACCGTAGAAGGGGATAAAGTCCCCGTAGTGCACATGAAGAATATGTCAGGGAAGACGGTCTGGGTTAGTCCTGCCTCAGGCAAAGGCAAACCCATCCGTGGGATTGCTTTTGCCCAAGGACCTGGGTGCACTTGGTGGGTGATGCGGAAGGATGGGGAGGTCCGATGTGTACCTCATGGGGACCTGATTTTGGGTGAGAATAGCCAATGAATCAAATTGTGTGTTGTTGATTGCTAAGTAGCACTGCCACTGTATGTCCTCGTTACTCTAATTGCTATCAGCTGTACTACAGTAAGAATCACCCAAATTAAGGACAGATGGACTTTGATGAAAAATTGAGTAAAGCACAGGGGTGGTGGGATCAGAACTTACCTCAGCAGCTGGCGCCCAGCAATTTCCTCAAGATCTACATCTTCAGCCCACGGACTGTGTGCATGAGCCACACCGGGTGCACCAGTCACAAGCTCCAAAAATACAGCATGCAACAGGCCAGCACCACCCAGCATCTCACCTGCCCTGAGAGACTGTTCTAACAGATGGAGCCCAAAGCCATGGATTACAAGAACTCAACAGACACTTTGGAGGGATGGCCCATAAACTAAGGGCATTGTATCTGCATGAATATATATGTGTGTGTATAGATAGATGACAGGGGAAAGTGGTGGCAATTCATTGGAACCTGTAAGATCTGGGCATGGCATAGATGGTATGGGACTTTACCCCTGAACAATTACAGGACCCTGATAAAGCGGTAGAATATCTGAAGGGAAAATGCTGTGGCTATTCCAGAGAGGCACAACTCACCGCACTGTGCTGGGCCCTGGCCAGTATCTACCAGGCACTGCTCAGTGTTATGCAGCACCCTCAGGGGGAAGAGATGGAGACCAGACCGGCAGGCACTGCAGCTACTGCAACCCCTGCGACGGGCACTGCGGCTACTGCAACCCCTGCGATGGTGTCGCGGGCGGAGTGAATAACTTCACTTGTAAGAGAGTAGTGAAATGTTTATTAACATAAAACAGTGATTTATCAAAGTTAGTAGTGAATGCGATAGTGTTTTACGAGATTCGATGCCAGGGTACACTTGATTATTTACTGCATAGAGGCCAGGGTCAGACAAGCTCTCAGGGAGACCCTCCCGTTGAGTCACGAGGTTCAGAAAGGACCCCCTGGCTTTCTAAACTCCTTCTCAGAGAGGAGTCGAGGTGCGGCTGGATCCAATCCTAGTCCCAGACTTGGTCAACGGTTTATGTCTAAAGGATTATATATGCGCAATCAATCCTTTATATCACTTAGCTAAGATTTCAGAGTTTAGCATGCTCTCAGTCACTTACCGAGAATCTGTTGCGGCAAGGAATCTCTCAACCTCGAGGAGAAGTACCTTAAGCGAGCGTCCCCACTCAAGGGGAGATCCTGGCATGCAGCCCGCTGCCGTGCAGGAGAGCTCAAAGGGCTCTTGGGCTGTCCACTATTCATGGAGTAAGATAATTGACCTATAGTCATATTCGCATGGGAGCAAGATACCTAGGCCCCCACTCCAGACGGTGTTTTGGTTATGTTGCCAGCCATCTCCCACAGTTCAAGTGCAACTCATCACAACTCCCGCTGATGGCCATGGCTTGAGCAGGAGCCGGGGGGGTGGGAAAAGGGGAGAGCACACCGCCACAGACGGGCACTGCCGCTGAACCAGGGAACCAACCACTGCCAGTATCGGTTGCCCCCATACAGAAGAAGAAGTACATGAAGAAATCAGTTCGCTCAGTAAGAGATGATGATGAACCAGGGCCATCACGAGAGCAGGAGGAAGAGGCAGATCCAGAGATAATTACTCGATCCCTATCCTTGAGTGAGCTGCGGGATATGCGAAAAGATTTTAGCCGACTTTCAGGTGAGCACATTGTCACCTGGCTGCTCCGGTGCTGGGATAATGGGGCCAGTAGCCTGGAATTAGAGGGTAGAGAAGCCAGGCAGCTGGGATCCCTGTCTAGGGAAGGGAGCATTGACAAGGCAATTGGGAAGAAGACCCAAGCCCTCAGCCTCTGGAAACGACTCCTGTTAGGCGTGAGGGAGAGGTACCCCTTCAGTGAGGATGTTGTATGTCACCCAAGTAAGTGGACTACCATGGAAAGAGGTATCCAGTACCTGAGAGAATTAGCCGTGTGGGAGATGATTTATTATGACCTGGACAATGCAGACTTGCCCACAGACCCTGATGAGGTGCAGTGCACAAGGCCCATGTGGCGGAAGTTTGTACGGAGCACACCATCGTCATATGCCAACTCAACGGCAGTAATGGAAGTATTGGGAAGGCCCGAGCGAGCGGCACATGGTTCTTTGTTGCTGTCTGAGGCTAAACCACGACAGGTGCCTACTTGCTAGGTCACCCATTCTTGCAAGAATGTTCAAATAATATGTACTTAGTATCGTTCACTGCCTGAGCCGTTGTTATTGGATAAGGAGCGTTTCTCACACATCTATGCCTAAATTTAAATAATTAAACTAAATTAAATATAACCATCAGAGTTTGTAAAAAGTAAAAGTATATATATTTTTTTTTTCCAAAACATTAAATCACCTCCATTTTTTTCTTTTTCAGATAAACCATTTTCTTCAAATGACTCACCTTTGGACTAAGGCCAAGTCTGAGAACTTCAGCCCCTCAAGTTAAAAGCACTGACAACAGATTTAGAATTTCTCACTATAGTGCACTACACCGGTGCTATAATAAAATTACTAATATTTTATCTCATGAGAACAATTGATTATTCCTGTCTAATATCCAGTAATGTATCTTTATCATAATTAATAGGAATGCCTCTGTGTTATGATGTCCTCCATCATGAACTCTTCAAGGCACCTGTTTTATGCATGAATTATAACTTTTTTAATGTGAAAATGTTTACTGCAAATTGCTCAAGACATTTATTAATGCAGTGAGGAAATAGATGGGTGTGGGAAATTTATAGCAACTGTTGCTCCCGTGGTGAATCTACCATAGTTGTAACGTTAGTTTCAGTGTAAGATAATATTTCACTTATGGTTTTAGACATCCAAAATAAAAGCCTATCAAAAGTCTGCTGAAACTATGGATAGCTAGACCCCAGCTACTACTGTGAACAGTGTCTGAACAATATGCTGTTAATTTCAGAGTTCAGTCAGTTAGAAGAGGCCCAGCTAAAAAGTAAAATTACAAATCAGAAAATTGGTTCTGTTTTACCTCAATCCAGGACATTCCAAAAAATGGGCCACAGGTGCCCGCGGGATTGAACCCCTCACGGGGTGAGACACAACAAGCATGTGAAACACCAAAGTAACCGCTGGGCTATAGCCAGCCCACTACTACATTTTACATAGACAAGATACAAATATTTATACAAATTAAGAAAATACCAGGAGTTATCTCAGGGATGTAAAAGTGCTATAAATATAAAGACAGTATTTAGTTTACAACTTCAACAGAGTCCCCAGCAACATTAATTCCCAGAGTTGGTATCCCAGTTACCATATAATTACAGATTAAGTGCACAAAGTACAAAAAAACATAGTTACCTAATGAGTCTTTCAAGTGAGACTATGCAAGTGATCCCACTGAAAGTTTAAACAAGTTCTTTACTAAAGATTTCAAAGTAGACACCAAGCCCAACCTTCTCTCATTCAAATCTCTGTTTTTACATTTGAACAGCAACATTAGTAAATACTGCAACAACATGCAGCTAAACTAAAAGAACAATTGGTGAGTGAGCCACCTCTATGTTTGTCCCTTTCAAGAGTTCAATAGTCTGAACAATGTATACATAGTTTTTCAGAGTAACAAGGTTTTATTGCTGCTTTTTCCTATTCTTACTACTGCTGTTTGTTATGTTCATGTGTTTCCACTTTTCAAAGAGCTAGATTGAAAGGCCTTGATGCTTCTTCTCATTAAGTGCTGGGGTAGTGACTTGAACAGTGGATTTTAATGTGATTTGGTACTTATGGATGTCATTGCAATATAAATATTAAATAATAATTTCTGGAAGTAGTCCACTGTCGTGGTTTAACCCCAGCCGGCAATTAGAACCATGCAGCTCACCCCCCTCTTCCACCCCTCCAAGAAGGGTGGGGGGAAGAGGGGAAAAAAAAAGGGGGGAAATGGAGGGAAAACCCTCATGGGTTGAGATAAAGACAGTTTAATAGAAACAATAACAGAAAAGGAAAAATAACAATAATAATAACAATAATAATAATAATCCTCGGTACCAGGAAAGATCATGGAGAGGATCATCTTGAGTGAGCTCTCAAGGCAAGTGCAGGGCAGCCAAGGGATCAGGGCCAGCCAGCATGGGTTTAGGAAAGAGAGGTCCTGCTTAACCAACCTGATCTCTTTCTATGACCATGTGACCCGCTTTCTGGATGCGGGGGAGGCTGTGGACGCTGTCTATCTGGACTTCGGTAAGGCCTTTGACACCGTCCCCCACGGCATTCTCCTGGAGAAGCTGGCAAATCATGGCATAGACAAGTGTCCTCTTCACTGGGTTAAAAACTGGCTGGATGGCTGTGCCCAGAGAGTTGGGATTAATGGGGTGAAATCCTCTTGGCGGCCGGTCACCAGTGGTGTCCCTCAGGGCTCAGTTTTGGGGCTGGTTTTGTTGAATATCTTTGTCAATGATCTGGATGAGGGGATTGAGTGCACCCTCAGTAAGTTTGCAGACGACACCAAACTAGGTGGGAGTGTTGATCTGCTTGAGGGCAGGAAGGCTCTACAGAGGGACCTGGACAGGCTGGATCGATGGGCCAAGGCCAACTGTGTGAGGTTTAATAAGGCCAAGTGCCGGGTCCTGCATTTTGGTCACAACAACCCCGGGCAACGCTACAGGCTTGGGGAAGAGTGGCTGGAAAGCTGCCCGGCAGAAAAGGACCTGGGGGTGCTGGTGGACGGCCAGCTTAACATGAGCCAGCAGTGTGCCCAGGGGGCCAAGAAGGCCAACAGCATTCTGGCTTGTATCAGGAATAGCGTGGCCAGCAGGAGTAGGGAAGTGATGGTGCCTCTGTACTTGGCACTGGTGAGGCCTCACCTCGAGTACTGTGTTCAGTTCTGGGCCCCTCTGTACAGGAGGGACATTGAGGTGCTGGAGCGTGTCCAGAGGAGAGCTACCAGGCTGGAGAGGGGTCTGGAGACCAGGTCATATGAGGAGAGGCTGAGGGAGCTGGGCATGTTTAGCCTGGAGAACAGGAGGCTGAGGGGAGACCTCATTGCCCTCTACAACTACCTGAAAGGAGGTTGGAGAGAGGTGGGTGTTGGCCTCTTCTCCCAGGTGAATAATGACAGGACCAGAGGAAATGGTCTGAAGCTGCAGCAGGGGAGGTTTAGATTAGATATTAGGAAGAATTACTTTACTGAAAGAGTGGTCAGGCACTGGAACAGCCTGCCCAGGGAGGTGGTTGAGTCACCATCCCTAGAGGTGTTTAAGAAACGTCTAGATGTGGCACTTCAGGGCATGCTCTAGTGGCAGAGATTGTAGGTTGGTTGGTTGGACTCGGTGATCTTAAGGGTCCTTTCCAACCATGAAGATTCTGTGATAATGATGACATGGGTCATTCTCACCACCCAGTGAATTGGCACCATCCTGAGCAGTGATCGTGGATTCCTGCCCCCTGCCTAACCCCCATTTATATACTGAGCATGATATATATGGCATGGAATTTCCACCCCTTATTCCATACCATTTGCGTCATGCTCAGATCACTAATACTTTATCTATCAAATCTATACATACACCATATATATATATAGAAATAGGTATATGGAGGTTACTCAGTTATGATTTTATCTACAAAAGTCCACTAAGTCCATTTAGTTCATAACTGTAGGATTTCATCTCTCTCAGCAGATTCTCAGGGTAGGAAAGATGAATGAAGTTCTCAGGGATGAATGAAATTCAGTGTGGTTCGTGCCCATAGGTATCATATCCATCTCAAAGAGTTGTGCTGGACGTCACTTGATGAAGCTGGTTCAGGTTTCATCACCACTATGTTATCCTGAAAAACACTTCTAGAACACTGTTAGTATCCGAGAACAATTAATATCATACAACTCAGAATTAAGTCTTCTCACCCAAGGTCAAATTTCCTTTGGGTACACATTGAGTTTCTCCATTCTCCAGCTTCACCCACCAAGTACATCTGGGTCCTTGAGCAAAAACAGTCCCACGAATGGGTTTGCCTTTGCCTGAGGCAGGAAAAACCCACTTTTCCCTAGCATATTCCTTCCATGCACCACAGGGACTTTATCCCCTTCTACAGTATGTAAAAGGCCTGATTGAGCAGGACCAGCTCGATTGATGGATCCCCTGGTGTTAACTAACCAGGTAGCTTGTGCTAAATGCTTGTCCCAATTTTTAAAGGATCCACCACCCATTGCTTTCAGGGTAGTTTTTAACAATCCATTGTATCCCTCAATTTTCCCAGAAGCCGGTGCATGATAGGGGATGTGATATACCCACTCAATGCCATGCTCTTTTGCCCAATTACTTAGAAGACTGTTTTTGAAATGAGTCCCACTGTCTGACTCAATTCTTTCTGGAGTACCATGTTGACACAAGACTTGCTTTTCAAGGCCCAGGATGGTATTCTGGGTAGTAGCATGGAGTACGGCATAGGATTCCAACCATCCGGTGCTTCCTTCCACCACTGTAAGCACGTAATGCTTACCCTGACATGTTTGAGGGAGTGTGATATAGTCAATTTGCCAGGCCTCCCCATACTTATATTTCAGTCATCATCCCCCATACCACAAAGGTTTTAACCTTTTAGCTTGCTTGATTTCTGCGCATGTTTCACAGTCGTGGATAACCTGTGCAATAGCATCCATGGTTAAATCCACCCCTCGCTCACGAGTCCGTTTATATGCTGCATTTTTCCTTGATGACCTAAAGTGTCATGGGCCCACTGAGCTAAAAATAGTTCACCTTTATGTTCCCAGTCCAAATCTGTCTGGAAAATCTTAGCAGCCTGATCCACTTGCTGAGTGTTTCAATGTTCCTCAGTAGCTCGACTCATGGGTATGCGGGCATCTACATGGCGTACTTTCATGACTATTTTTCCTAGATGATCAGCAATATCTCACCATAATTCAGCAGCCCAGATGGGTTTACCTTTGCGCTGCCAGTTGCTCTGCTTCCACTGCTTTAACTACCCCCACAGAGCATTGGCCGCCATCCATGAGTCAGTGTAGAGATACTGGACACTTTTCTCATTCAGCAATGTCTAGGGCCAGCTGGATGGCTTTTACCTCTGCAAATTGACTCAATTCACCTTCTCCTTCACTGGCTTCTGCAATTTGTTGTGTAGGACGCAACACAGCAGCTTTCCACCTTTGATGCTTTCCTACAATCCAACAAGATCCATCAGTGAACAGAGCATACTGTTTCTCATTATCTGAGAGTTCATTATATGGTGGGGCTTCCTCAGCAGGAGTCACCACCTCCTCTGGTGGCATTGTGAAGTCTTTGCCTTCTGGCCAGTTTGTGATCACTTCTACAATTCCTGGACAACTGAGGTTTCCTATTCGAGCTCGCTGAGTCATTAAGGCAACCCACTTAATCCAGGTAGCATTGGTGGCATGATGAGTAGAAGGAACTTTACCCTTGAACATCCAGCCCAGCACTGGTAATCGGGACACCAGGAGGAGCTGTGCTTCAGTACCAATTACCTCTGAAGCAGCTCTGACTCCTTCATATGCTGCCAAGATTTCTTTCTCAGTTGGGGTATAGTTGGCTTCAGATCCTCTGTATCCCTGACTCCAGAATCCTAGGGGTCGACCTCGAGTCTCCCCTAGTGCTCTCTGCCAGAGGCTCCAGGTAGGGCCATTGTCCCCAGCTGAGGTGTAGAACACATTTTTAACATCCCATCCTGTTCTGACTGGTCCAAGGGCTACTGCATGCACAATCTCTTGTTTAATTTTCTCAAAGGCCTGTCGTTGCTCAGGACCCCACATAAAATTATTTTTCTTTTGAGTCACTTCATAAAGAGGTTTCACAATCTGACTATAGCCTGGAATACGCAGTCTCCAGAAACCCACAATGCCTAAACACGCTTGTGTTTCCTTCTTGTTAGTAGGTGGGGATGTAGCTGTTGTTTTGTTAATCCCACCCATTGGGATCTGGTGACGACCATCTTGCCATTTAATTCCCAAGAACTGGATGTCTTGTGCAGGTCCCTTGACCTTACCTGTTTTTACAGCAAAACCTGCTTTCAGAAGAATCTTAATTATTTTCTCACCTTTCTTGAAAACTCCTTCTGCTGTATTACCCCCCACAATGATGTCATCAATGTATTGCAGGTGTTCTGGAGCTCCACCCTTCTGCAGTGCAGTCTGGATCAGTCCATGGCAAATGGTGGGGCTGTGTTTCCACCCCTGGGGCAGTCAATTCCAGGTGTACTGGATGCCTCTCCAGGTGACAGCAAACTGTGGCCTGCACTCTGCTGCTAAAGGAATAGAGAAAAAGGCATGAGCAATGTCAGTTGTGGCATACCACTGGGCTGCCTTTGACTCCAGTTCATGCTGCAGTTCTAGCATGTCTGGCACAGCAGCACTCAGTGGTGGTGTGACTTCATTCAGGCCACCAGAGTCTACTGTTAATGTCCAGTCTCCATCAGACTTTCGCACTGGCCATATAGGACTGTTAATGGGTGAGGGAGTCTTTCTGATCACTCCTTGGGTCTCCAGCTGACGAATCAGGTTCTGGATGGGAACCAGGGGGTCTCAGTTGGTGCGATACTGTCATTGATGCACTGTGGCAGTAGCAATTGGCACCTGCTGTTCTTTAACCTTCAGCAGTCCCACCACAGAAGGGTCATCTGAAAGGCCAGGTAAGGCAGACAGCTGTGTAATGTCCTCAGTCTCTCCAGCTGCTATACCAAAAGCCCACCCATACCCTTTCAGGTCTTTGAAATACCCTCTCTTGAGGTAGTCTATGCCAAGGATGCATGGAGCATCTGGGCCAGTGATAATGAGGTGCTTCTCCCATTTATTCCCAGTAAGGGTCACTTCAGCCTCCAATACAGTCAGTTCTTGAGACCCCCCTGTCACTCCGGAAATAGTAACAGATTCTGTCCCTTTATGATTCGATGGCAATAGGGTACACTGTGCACCGGTGTCCACTAGGGCTCTATACTTCTGTGGCTCTAATGTACCAGGCCATGGAATCCACACAGTCCAATAAACTCGGTTATCCCTCTCCTCCTCCTGGTTGGAGGCAGGGCAACCCTAATGTTGAGAACAACATCTACAATTAGAAGATGAGTTCCTGCAAGTACTGGAGCATCGCTTACCATGGACTGGAGCAGCCCTCCTCCTGCAGAAATTCTCCCATCTGCTTTACCTTGCAACTCAAGCACTCGAACCTGCAGGGCCGGAGTAGGTTTTTATCCCACTTATTCATGTCCTCTCTGTAGTTGCAGAGGCAAAGCCACAGGAAATCTCAGAGTTGATCCTGTTTCCCTTGAGTTGGTTTCGTAGGAGGGCGTTTTTTTATTAATGACTGCAACCTGGCTCTGTTCAGGGGAAGAGTGGGATTCTTTCCCCTTCTTAGACAGTTTTTCAAGCAGTTCATGCAAAATTTTATCATTTTTCTCATTTTGCTCAGCTATTGTCTTAGTCATTTTCTCCACTGTCTCAGCAATGGTCTTAGTTTGCTCGGCCATTTTCTCCATGGCTGCTATATGAAGGGGACGGGAGAGACTGTCTTCATACTGTCATACCGTGTTAGCCACCTCATTTACAGTTGGTGCATCAGTATCAGATCCTCCCCAGACCATTGTTGACAGTGTATGGGAATAATATGATGGTGCACTCTGCACAAACTTCCTCAACAAAGATCATTTGCATGGCATTTCATCGGGGTCTACATTCACTTGCCAGTTGCTATAAATCACCTCTCACACAGCCAGTTCCCTCATGTACTTAATACCTTTCTCCATGCTGGTCCATTTGCTTGGACAGCATTCGATATCATCCTTAAAGGGATACCTGCCCTTCACAGCTGATAGCAGTCGCCTCCAGAGACTGAGAGTGTTTGTCTTCTTCCCAATCACTTTATCAATCCCTCCATCTCTGGCCAGGTTTCCCAACTGCTTAGCTTCTCTGCCATCTAAATCTATGCTGTCAGCGCCATTGTCCCAGCATCAGAGCAACCAGGAGACAAGTGTCTCCCCTTCTTGATGACTACAGTCCTTCCTCATATTTCTCAAATCCTTCATAGAGAAGGATTTAATGATTATCTCTGCATCTGAGTCCTCATCCTGTGTTAATGCTGGCTGAGAAGGACCCTCTCCTGGATCTTCCTCAGAGGAACCCTCTCCTGTGCTGTCTGGCTTGGGCTGGTCTCTGTCGTCAGAGGCAGGGGAACGAGCCGACTTTTTCTGTTTCCTGGTCACCGGGGCAACCTGTGCTGGTTCTGCTGGAGTTTGAGTAGCAGCAGCGCTGGTTGTCGGAGCAGCCGGAGCAGTGACCGTGCTCCTTGTCGGGGCTGGAGCAGCCGGTGCCGCTGCGGGCGGGGCTGGCGATACAGGCGTGGGGGGGAGGGGGGGCAGGCGGCGGAGTGACCGGGGCCGGCATGGGCCGAGGCCGGTGTTGGGGCCAGTGCCGTGGCTTTTGCCGGTGCCGATGGCGGGGGCAGCCGCTGGCGCCGGAGACCTGGCTTTCGCCTGTGCGGGCGGAGGCGTGGCTTTCCCCGGAGCCGGTGGGGGGCAGCCGCTGTGGGCCTGGCCGATGTCGGGTCCTGTGGAGGGGCAGCCGATGTCGCTGGGGCTGCTATCGGGGCCGGTGGCGTTGTTTGTGTCTGTGCTGTGGCTTGGGCAGTGATCTGAGTTGTTTGAGTTCCTGCTGTAGCTTTCAGTGGGGGGGTTGTCTGAATTCCTACTGCAGCTTTCGGTGGGGGGGTTGTCTGAGTTTCTGCTGCAGCTTTCGGTGGCGGGATTGTCTGAATTTCTGCTATCTTTGACTCTGGCCATTGGGTTTGAGTAGCAATACCACATGTCACATAATACTCACTCCTGCACTGATATTTAACAATAAACCACCCCTGCAACACATTCAGGAAACCCAACAACAAAATCACGTAGGAATGAAAGCAGCATTCACTCTCTAAACAGCCCGAAGGTTTTCCATCCCCTAATTCTGTTAGTGTCACTTTGGCATAATCATCCAAGGGCAAAGTAAACTTTCCTCATGTAAGACCAAGAGTGTAATTAGTAAAAGAATCCATCACGTGATGCCCAAGATATGCAGGTAGAACCATTATCCAAGCAATTATTTTATACATCTGAAGGCAAATCCACACCAACATAGCACACAACCCACTGCATCCAAACACAAGAAATAAACCATGCAATATGTTCGACCAGTTAATCCCCACTGCATCAATTAACTTCATACAAAGCTCTCTAAAGGCACGATATAACATTTCACATCAGAACAACATGATGTGAACTGTCCGTTCTCCCTGAGCAAGCTGGAATTCAAACTATTCAGGCAATCTATCAGAGCTCTGTTTGTGCCCCATGTTGGGCACCAATAAATCTGTCGTGGTTTTGGCCAAATTGGCCAATGGCCGGCGACAGATGCTCCCCTCCCAGCCTCTTGTACACGGAGAGGAGGAGGAGAGATAAAGAGAGATTTATGAGTTTAGAAGAAACTAAACTAATGAAATATTAATAGTAAAATAAAAAGGAAACTAATGAAATAGATACAGTATATACAAAACCACATTAAGATCCCAGGATGACGTCACTGGCAGGCACTGGGGAAGTCCCAGACTGGACTCAGCAACAGGTGGGAACTGGATTCCGAATTTGGATTCAGGAGCCTATAGATCGGGATCAAAGGCAGATGAACAGACAGGGTCCTCCTCAGACGTCAGCCATTGAAGGAAGAGCGTTGACCCTTTGCTCCCTCAGCTTTTATACTGAGCATGGGGCAGATGGGATGGAATACCCTGTTGGTCAGTTTTGGGTCACCTGTCCTGTCCATTCCTCCCTGCAGGTGGGACCCCTCTACACTTTTCCGCTTTCTGACCCTCCAATGGGGCAACTAATGAAATTAGCTGACCTTGGTTGTTATAGCAATAAGTATAAGCAAGAGCTTCTCTGCATACCATTCCTTGGCACAAACTGTCTTATCACTCTGAATGAACCATTTTAGACACAACATGCTGTTAATTTCAGAGTTAGAGGAGGCCTAGCTAAGAAGTAAAATTACTGAACAGAAAGTTGGTTCTGTTTTACCTCAAACCAGGATACAGTTGCAGATGGTGTATATCCCATAAAAATGTCATACCAGTGATGTCCAGCAGTTTGTTCAATTTTTGTTGCATTTATGACAATTTGGCAGGTATTGTGTTTGATAGCAATAGTCACTTGTTTTTAGTATGTAATAGCTTTTTCATAGCTGGTGATTAAGGACTCCAGTTCTTCAATTTGAGATTGTACTGTATGTCCTATATTGATCTGGACCAAGTTTAGGCCAGAATTCCACCAGAGCTGATCTGAGGTGTTGGATATGTTGGGCCTCGCTGTTATAGAGGAGGTTACCAGCTTCTTGGTTTGTTTGATTATTGCATAGTACGACATTTATGTAATAGAATGCCAGATGTCCTAATGTGAGGATTAGAACTGTCCAATGCATGAAGGCTATTGTGTTTTTATATGTTGTCAACACCTCACCATAGTGAGTATTAACAAAGTTTCAGGAAACGCTTAGTGTACTTTTAGATACTTTCCATAGTATGCAGGTCAAATGACAGATTTTTCATGTATTTGTCCAGAAGTTCAACAGTTCCTAGGGAGAGAGAAAGATGACCTAGGTCTTAGATCGTATCCAAGCCTCAGTAATGATTAATTTCACTCCAACAGCATCCAGTTTCCCATATTCTTTTCCCTCGAAAGTGCCGCAAAGTGACCCAGTGTTTTCTGAATGATGGGTGTTGAATTCTCACCTGATCTCCTGGGTGCCACACAGAGGTATTCAAAGCATCCTGCTGGTGTTGGTTCAACACGGGAGATTGTTCATAACCTCTATATAGTGGACTTCCAATAGGAGTCTGCTGTGAGTTCAATGCTCATACGGCTTCCCATAAGTTCCTCCCCCAATTAGCATTACCATTTCGCCATTTGAGCTGTTGTTTATGCAACCCATTCCATCTTTCTACTATACCATTACTCTGAGGTTGATAGGGTAAGTGGCAAGTCCACTCAACTCCATGCTTAAGACACCATTCACGTACTGTTTTATTTTTAAAAGATGAACCATTATCTGACTGTATCTCTTGTGGCATTGGGTGCATGGCAAACCATTGGTTTAATCCTGCTACAGTTGCCAACCCAGATGCAATGCATGTAGGGTAAACATCACCCAAACCACTTACTATTTCAACTCCAGTCATAATAAATTTCCATCCTTCAGAGATATGTGTCATGGGTCTAATATAGTCAACTTGCCAATTACCCCAAAGGACTTTCCCTTCTCTAAGGTTTGCCTGTTGTTAACTTTTGACAAGATAATCCCTCATATCATTACAAAATCCGCAAGTGGTCACTAGTTGAAATGCTTGTTGTTTAGAAATTGGACAGCCTTGTTTTGCTGCATACTGATAGGTCATATGCACCAGTGTGTCCCAACCATTCATGTAGCCATTTACCTAACCATTCAATACACAAGGTAGAGGAAAATCCTGCCACATTTATACTGGCTAGGTGGTCAGCCATTGTGTGAGCCAACACAGGCAGGACGCAGGAACAACCACAAAACCACAGATGAAAGGCAAAGAACAAATTTAATCTTGATACCTCGTGGATTGGGGAATCTCCGAAGCAGCACCCAGTCAGAGGCATGCAAGCAGAGGATGCAGGCACCGCAGAGTGAGAGAGTCCTGATTAGAGGGAGAGTGAGAGAGCTAGAGCTCAGACTTGCTGTTCTTGCCTGTATTTCAAGGGTTCAAACAGGCATAGTTTTTCACTGTGCTTTGATCTTCTTCAACAGCAGGGCAGGAATCTCAGGCATGTTAGATAAGGTGTCCCTGAGTCCATCGCCGGCCTATGTTATCTAAGTGCAGATGTTCTATTTGTCAAGCACATAAGACTAAGCAACAATTAGTGTGATATATGTGTTTTATAGCACCCCACATGCGAGTCACTTGAGCATGTTTACAATCCTCCTCGCCGATCTTCCATTACTTTTCCACAGCCATATTGTTCTATTTAGCCACCTGAATAGTATTTTTCTAATGTGTAGCTACATGCCCTATAGCAATAGGACGGGATTTGGCAATTTGGTATATTTGTTCCCAATATTTTCTTCCCCATACATCTCAATTCCCTATCTGACAATTGCGTTTTGCCCAATTTCCTAGCCATTGTGTAGCACCAGCTCATACAACATAGGAATCAGTGTATATGGTCCGTGTGGCATTTCTAAGAGCTAGTCTTATGGCACAGAGCTCTGCTAATTGAACAGAACCTTCTACTCATTCAGTTACTGCAAGTTTATTGGCTACGGATACAGCAGTAGCCATTCCTTGCCATTTACTCTGTATTTTACAAGCACTCCCATCAGTAAACCAGACACCATCTGGCTGATGCAAATTGAATTCAGGAGCATCCTGGATAGGAGAGCATGGAGATTCTGAGTATTCAGTAGGCATTCCTTTATGTTCCACTACTTCAGTAACTTTCTTCTTAGTCAGGCCATCTGCAGTTACATGATGGTGGATATACAGTGCTCACCTTTGTACAGTGATCTTATGTGCTACACCTAAAGGCACTGAGAATAGGTTTAAGAATAGGTATGTAATTTTATGCTTCTTCCCTGAGTCAAAGGTTTGGTTGCTACTAGACCTTCATAAGCTGCTAATAGCACCTTTTCAAAAGTCAAGTAGTTGTGCTGAGCATTCTGCCATAATTTGGAGCCAAAAGTAATAGGGAGTTCCTTGGAACCAGTAGGCCCTTGTTGCCATAGTCCCCACCAATATCCCTTCTCTCCAACCTGGATATGTAGTGAGAGGGGCCACATAGGGTGGATGAGTCCCAATGATTGATACACATTCACATTTTCCTTTAGAAGCTTCAGGGCCTCTTCATGTTGTGGAGTCCATTCCCAGACTGCATTTTTCTTTAGTAAGTTATAGAGTGGTCATGCTATTATACTAAAATCTGGAATATGTGCCCTCCAAAATCCTAAAGTCCCTAGCATACAACTCCTTTTTATTCTCAGAGATGGATAAATGTTGGATTTCTTGTAGGAACTCAGCAGGAACTGTTCTTCCACCTATCCATCTGACTCCCAAAAAGGTTACTTCCTGTCTGGGTCCTTGTTTCTTTTCTTCCAGTACCTCTATCCCAATTGACTGTGTGTTATAATAATGTCCATAGCCTGTTTCACGGGTTTTGTTGAGTGTCCACTGATTAGGACATCATCTATATACTGCACCACAGTAACCTCTAGTGGTAATTTTAATGTTTCTAGCTCTTCAGCCAGAGTAGAATGAGCAATGGTAGGGCTATGTTTAAAACCCTGTGGTAAGCAAGTAAATGTATATTGGAGTCCCTGCCAGGTAAAAGCAAATCTCTCCCTATCTGTCTCTGATATTGGGATCATGAAAAACATATCCTTCACATCCACTGTTGCCATCCATGGAAAGGCTTGCTTGTTAAGAAAATTGATTATATCACTTATACTGGGAACAGCTGCAGTGAGCAGTTCAGTGGCAGCATTCAAGGCTTTGTAATATACTGTTAGTCGCCACTTGCATCAGGTTTCTTTACTGGCCACACAGGACAATTGTAGGAAGAATGAGACTTGACAATGATTCCCCATTCTTCCAGCTTTATCAATTCAGTAACAGGACGAATAGCATCATAAGGCAATTTGTATTGTGGAATATTAACTAGCTTGCTATCGGGTAAAGGAGCAGCTGTTTGCTAGTTGTTATCCCTTTAAATCTTACTGTGTCACCCCCATCTCCTGATATAGGTCACAGAGGGCTATCACAAGAAGTTAATGAGGGAAACCTGGCCAGTTGCCTGTAGGACAGGAGCTGGCAGCCCATTTAACTGACTCAGAGAGAGCCCCTTATCTAAACATCTTCCATAATCTCTTAGGATCAGTAGTAACTGAGGGCGTTTCCCAATTTCCCCTTTTTGCTTTTGTCTTTTGTGTGGAGACAGCTGTCTCTTTTCTATTACATTTACTTTAACTGAGGTTCTCCCCTGGTTTTTATCTTGTGGGGCATATAGTGGTAAATCTGCTAGCATACGTTGAAGGACCTCTTGGAAAGTAATGCCATTTAAGCCTGTCTTAATGGCTAAAGCTAAAGATTTCAACACTTCCTCAACTCCCTTTATTATAGGTCAGAAGTGTACAGGTTCACAAGTCACCTCCCAGGATTCAGTTCTGCAGGAGGGGGTTGTCCGGCACCCAGGGAAACAGGTGCTGGTCCTTCTAATTCAGCTAAAATAGCGGTTTTCAGCAGGGCAGTTTGCAGGCTGGCTGCTGAGTTCCAGGGTCATGCACCTTTTCCCCCACAGTCAGTGGGATGGATAATGCATCCCCAGCACAAAGTGCAAGTCCATAAGGGACTGGTTATATTGGGTTTGCATGGCAGGTAGCAGGGGGGGCTACGGGGTGGTTTCTGTGAGAAGCTGCTATGTCAGATAGCCAATGCCAGCCGGCTCCAAGATGGACTCGCTACTGGCCAAGGAGGAGCCAATCAACGACAGTGGTAGTGCCTCTGTGATAACATATTTAAGAAGGGGGGAGGTCAGTGACAAGTGGTGTCCTCCAGGGGTCAGTACTGGGCCCAGTCCTGTTCAATATACTCATCAATGACCTGGATGAGGGGATAGAGGGCACCCTCAGCAAGTTTGCTGATGACACAAAGCTGGGAGGGGTGGCTGACACACCAGAAGGCTGTGCCGCCATACAGAGAGACCTGGACAGGCTGGAGAGTTGGGCAGAGAGGAACCTTATGAAATTCAACAAGGGCAAGTGTAGGGTGCTGCACCTGGGGAGGAATAACCCCATGCACCAGGACAGGTTGGGGGCTGACCTGCTGGAGCGCAGCTCTGTGGAAAGAGACCTGGGAGTCCTGGTGGACAACAGGATGACCATGAGCCAGCAATGTGCCCTTGTGGCCAAGAAGGCCAATGGCATCCTGGGCTGCATCAAGAAGAGTGTGGCCAGCAGGTGGAGGGAGGTCATCCTCCCCCTCTACTCTGCCCTGGTGAGGCCGCACCTGGAGTACTGTGTCCAGTTCTGGGCTCCCCGGTTCAAGAAGGACAGGGAGCTGCTGGAGAGGGTACAGCAAAGGGCTACCAAGATGATTAGGGGACTGGAACACCTCTCCTATGAAGAAAGGCTGAGGGACTTGGGTCTCTTCAGTCTGGAAAAAAGACGGCTGAGGGGGGATCTTATCAATGCTTATAAATACTTAAAGGGTGGGTGTCAGGAGGATGGGGCCAGGCTGTTTTCAGTGGTGCCCAGTGACAGGACAAGGGGTAATGGGCACAAACTTGGACATAGGGAGTTCCACCTAAACGTGAGGAGGAACTTCTTTACTTTGAGGGTGGCAGAGCACTGGCACAGGCTGCCCAGAGAGGTGGTGGAGTCCCCGACTCTGGAGACATTCAAAACCCGCCTGGATGCATTCCTGTGCAACCTGCTCTAGGTGACCCTGCTCTGGCAGGGGGGTTGGACTAGATGATCTCCAGAGGTCCCTTCCAACCCCTATCATTCTGTGATTCTGTGAAACAAAACCAAAACCTGCACAATACTAGTAGCAGCCAGAAGAGAGAGGAGTGAGATTATGTGAGAGAAACAACTCTGCAGACACCAAGGTCAGTGAAGAAGGAGGGGGAGGTGTTCCAGGCGACAGAGCAGAGATTCCCCTGCAGCCCATGGTGAAGACCATGGTGAGGCAGGTTATCCCCCTGACAGCCCATGGAGGTTAACAGTGTAGCAGATATCCACCTGCACTCTATGGAGGACCCCACTCGGAACAGGGGAAAAGTGTGAGGAGTCCTCCCCCTGAGGAGGAAGGAGGGGTAGAGTCAGTGTGATGAACTAACTACAACCCCAATTCCCCATCCCCCTGCACTGCTTGGGGAGGAGGAGGTAGAGAATTTGGGAGTAAAGTTAAGCCCAGGAAGAAGGGAGGGGTGGGGAGAAGATGTTTTAAGATTTGGTTTTATTTTCTCATTACCCTACTTTTTTGGTTGGTAATAAATCCATCTATCTGGACTTTTGCAAGGCCTTTGACACGGTCCCCCACAACATCCTTCTCTCTAAGTTGGAGAGATATGGATTTGATGGGTGGACTGTTCGGCGGATAAGGAACTGGCTGGATGGTCGCATCCAGAGAGCGGTGGTCAATGGTTCGATGTCCAGATGGAGAAGGGTTACAAGTGGTGTCCCTCAGGGATTCGTACTGGGACCGGTGCTGTTCAATATCTTCATCAATGATATAGACAGTGGGACATGGACCTGTTGGAGTGGGTCCAGAGGAGGGCCACAAAGATGATCAGAGGGCTGAAGCACCTATGCTATGAGGACAGGCTGAGAGAGTTGGGGTTGTTCAGCCTGGAGAAGAGAAGGCTCTGGGGAGACCTTATAGCGGCCTTCCAGTACCTGAAGGGGGCCTGCAAGAAAGCTGGGGAGGGGCTGTTTGCACGGGCATGTAGCGATAGGACAAGGGGCAATGGTTTTAAACTAGGGCAGGGCAGGTTTAGATTAGACATTAGGAAGAAGTTCTTTACAATGAGGGTGGTGAGACACTGGAACAGGTTGCCCAGAGAGGTGGTGGAGGCCCCATCCCTGGAGACATTCAAGGCCAGGCTTGATGAGGCTCTGAGCAACCTGATCTAGTTGAAGATGTCCCTCCTTACTGCAGGGGGAGTTGGACTAGATGACCTTTAAAGGTCCCTTCCAACCCAACACATTCTATGATTCTATGAAATTAAATTACTTTTCTCCAAGTCTAGTGTGTTCTGCCCATGATGGTAATTGCTGAGCGATCTCCCTGTCCTTATCTCAACCCATGAGTCTTTTGCTCTCTTTTCTCTCCCCTTGTCCAGCTGAGGAGGGGAGTGATAGAGTGGCTTAGTGGGAACCTGGCATCCAGCCAGGGTCAACCCACCACACTGGTAATATTTGGTCCAGTGGTATCTAACAATATTCCCGGACCTAATGCCAACGATCCAGCTTCAGCTGGGGCAAGGTGGATCTGGTTGGCTCCGGCTGTCCAGATCTGTGCCAGCCAGTCCACGTGTGTTTCCCCTGGGTTAGCTCTGTATCTCTCCTCCAGATCTCTTAACTCTAGTTGTTGTGGAGGGAGTTGGGCAGCGGGTGTGCTCTGTTATGCAGTCTTGATTACTGGTAGCAAGAGGGCAGGGAATCATTCACATTAACACCTTGCCCTGAGGGGAGGTTATGCGAGTGTTTAAAGAAATGTAGTTTCGATATTTGTCTGTCAGAGTCCCAGGACTTTCACTGATTTGTCTATCAGAGTCCCAGCAAAGGACTTTCACTGAGCCAGATTCACAAATATCTTAATTAGTTATTTTATTGAGAGTGACAGAACAGATTCGAGATTGATGTTGATAAATTCACTAACTACAATAGCGCTACTAATTAAGGTTAATATTGCTAGCAAAAATAATAATAATACAACAACCTGGGGATACCGTTCAGCAGAGGGTGAAAGGCACAGCACTTACCCAGAAAGGCGTCCCTGTCTGGGGTGGAGGAAGAGAATGCAACCCGTCGACTGGTCCGTCAGATATCAAGGTTCTTCTCTCCCAATTTAACAGTCATTCTCTCCATCCTTTTATCCCCAAAATTACAAGGTTTCCCTCCCCTAGGCGACGTGTAGTATGATTTGGGTGGAGTGCTATAGTCATATATGTTTAGCATGATGTCTATAATCTTCATTAGCGTATGCAGAGTGTGTCAATTTTAATATGCATTTCACAGGTAATGAGGCAAAGGTCAGTCATCGGGCATGGTAGCCTTTCCAAGAAACAAAGAACTACACAAGTTCCTGTTATCTCGATTTTACTGTCTTTTCTGATGAAAAGCAGGTCTGTCCTGGCTCCACAGGGCTCCCTCCTTATCTGCATCCTGTGATAGCCAGAGTTTCCACTCCCCCCCCCCCAGGTTGCACAAGAGATCGCAAGGCCAGTCTTAATTGTTCTTTGAGTGCAGAGACTTCACCTCATTATCCAAGTTCCACAGCGGGTCTGCTTGTTTCCAGATATCCCTATCCCAATCATCATCATATATGGCACGATAGACTTTAAACAGGTCTACCGTAGTAGCTTCCAACAAACTCCTGCGATTATCTGGGGCTGAAGTTTTGACTCAGTTTCTTTCATAAAGATTTTTTTTCTGGGTATTGTAGACCCTTCCTCCCCCAAATAAGTTAGAAAACACTCAGGAATAGATACAGATCTTCCCCCTCCCCCCCCCCCCTTTTAGCTATTGATAATGACTGAAATTAGTCTGTTCTAACTGTTTCACATCATTAATCAACAAACATAGCAGATAAATCTTCTGCCCAAAGAGAAGAGACATCCCTGACAAATGCTACAGCCATTGGTCTTGTTCTCTTTCATCCTGCACCTGAATACTCAGATACAGCACTTAAGCTACTCTTATCTGTTACTGTCCTTCAGACAAAATTTAGGAAACTTTAACAGTGTTATGGTTTGAGAAAACCCATCATTTATTGTCATTTAGACAATTATTCAATCACCTGATGACCCCTCCTCACCCAGAAAGGGTAATCGGGGAAAGCAAGGAATCACAAGGGTTGAAATATAAATAGGTTTAATAGGATAAGACTAAATAATTAACAATAGTACTAAAGAGCCAGTATTCATCCTGATACTAATATAAGATATACAAGAATTATACTCAGCCAATTATATCAGTAGGAAGCTGTGCACTCCCAGCAGTGGACAGGAAATGTCGGACACTGCAAGCGCAATGGCTTCGGGAGGAAGGGAAGGCCTCAGGGGTCCCGGACTAAGTTTTCTGGACTGCTGCCATCAAGGGAGGGAGAAACTATGCAGCAAACTTTCTAATTTATATCGAATGTGACGTTCATGGTATGAAATAATCCTGTTGGCCAGCCTGGGTCAAGTGCTCAGGCCTCGCTCCTCCTCATCCCTGCACCTGGCAAGGCTTGTAAACACCGAGACCTTGAATCCCACATAGCCTAGCTGGCTATAAAGTAAATATTTTCATGAATCCAGACACTAGAGTCTTCTAAAAGTGGAGTTTTCCCCAGCATTAGAAGAGAAATTAGTCCTGTGTTGCTCAACCCAGGACAAACAGTTACCCTTACTTCAAAGTAAGACATCTGTAATTCCAAGGCAAAGAAATATAAAAAGCATTGTGACCACTGATACCAACATGTTTATAATTAGATGCACTTTGGAGTCTATGACTTTGACATTAATTTCATCAGCATCAGCTTTGTGACCAGGAGATCACATTTTCAGTTTCATATGCCTAGTGCCATATTGATAAATTAGTACAAATGCATCCAACTTATAAAGAAAAAAGTCAAGCAAAGCCAATTCATTAAAACATTTGTGGAACAAGAACAAAAGGCAGTGATAATAACACTGTTGAAACCCAAGTATACCAGCCTAGACAAGCAAGTTCTTCCTGGTACCAAAATAAGTCTTTGAAAACACTTTGTCCATCTTGACATATCAGATATGGCAGTAGTAATCACAAGCAAAACTAAAATTGGGAAAGCATCCTGTAGTGAGGTCCAACACATGAATGATGGCAAACAGACCACCTGTGTATTGCTGTAACTGTTGTCATCTTTGAGATCCTTTTTTTATGTCCTGAACTGAAGTTCTGTCACACATCTTGGAAAAAAACGTGTCTCCTACCACCTACAGGTGATGTTTATTCAGATAGTTCTTATTGTATTTAGAGGAATCTCTTGATGGAGTGTAGTATGGCCCATGAGAAAATTAATTCCTTCACATATTTTTAGGAAATCTTCCATTTTTCAGATGCATGCATTCTCTTAGTCTGTCAGGTTGTCGATAACCTACAGGTCTTCTAAAAGCATCTCTTGTAAATAATTTGGAGCTTAAAATTAAGGCAACAGTGATCCAAGAGAATGTACCCAGCTCTTTAGTGTTCATATGAATCGTCTGTGTAAAAAGAGTTTTTTAGCATGCTTGAACCATGGCCGCAGGAGTCACAATTCAGACACCTATTTAAAGGTGTCTGGGATTCTAGCTGAGGACAGTATCTCATCTGTCTGTTATTAAAAGAATTGATTGCCTAGTCTGCAGTTTCATGACATGAGCATGAATCACATTAGAACCATCCTGGAGCTGACTTTTGGAAACCCGGTTTCCACTGGACATGGTCAGTTGATACTTGAACAGTAGACGTTGTCAGCAATGGCAAACATATCTCATTTTATGCTCATATGGGAATTTTTGCACCTCACTCTTCAATAATTCTTTTCAAGAAGTTTATCATAAAAAGAAGTGGTTGCTTTGATTTACTTAGTTGTAGGAGAGATTATGCATAAGTGTAAGCAGATATTTTTCTTATTTCCTTATTCTGAAGAAGAGGAAACTTCATAAGCAGATATTTTTCTTATTTCCTTATTCTGAAGAAGAGGAAACTTCATAATATCTCAGATCAGAGGAAACCAAACACTACATATGTTATCATGGCTTCTGAATGGCGATACTTATTTCTATTACTTCAGAGTCGTGGTTTTTACTTAGAGGTTGTTTACGTCATATTGCTATCCATCTGAGCTATGAGAAGTGTACCTGAGATTCGCAGCTGAGCCAATCTTACTAACACACAGAACTGTCCTTGGACTCTGAGATCTTAATTAAAACTTTGTCTGTCAATTCATATTTAGACAACTGGCTGATCATAACAGGACAATCTTGAGAAGTGTCAACCAGGCTTCTTGGTTAGCCACAATGAATCTTTGTGTTCTCTATAGAAACCAATAGCAATCGACATAGATGCCATGATAGCAATGAGCAGTAAGGACAGATTTTTTTTTACTTTGATCCTTACTGAATAAGGTAGTGTTGTACTTGGCTGGGTTTATTTGATTAGGCCCATATCTCTGGAGTATTGATGCTGCTTAAAATCCCTCACAACGCTGACTCTGATTAGCGTCAGATTAAGCGGGAAGCTTCTCCATCTAACCCATATCATAGAATCATAGAATCATAGAATTGTTAGGGTTGGAAGGGACCTTAAAGATCATCTAGTTCCAAGCCCCCTGCCAAGGGCAGGGACACCTCCCACTAGATCAGGTTGCTCAGAGCCCCATCCAGCCTGGCCTTAAAAACTTCCAGGGATGGGGCTTCCACCACCTCTCTGGGCAACCTGTTCCAGTGTCTCACCACCCTCATGGTGAAGAACTTCTTCCTAACGTCCAGTCTGAATCGTCCCATCTCTAGTTTTAATCCATTCCCTCTAGTCCTACCATTACGCGACATCCTAAAAAGTCCCTCCCCAGCTTTCTTGTAGGCCCCCTTTAGGTACTGGTAGGCCACTATAAGGTCTCCTCGGAGCCTTCTTTTCTCCAGACTGAACAACCCCAACTCTCTCACTCTGTCCTCATAGGAGAGGTGCTCCAGCCCTCTGATCATCCTCGTGGCCCTTCTCTGGACACGTTCCAGCACGTCCATATCTTTCTTGTAGTAGGGGCTCCAGAATTGGACGCAGTACTCCAGGTGGGGTCTCACGAGAGCAGAGTAGAGGGGGAGAATCACCTCCCTCGACCTGCTGGCCACGCTTCTCCCAATGCAGCCCAGGATACGATTGGCTTTCTTGGCTGCTAGTGCGCACTGACGGCCCATGTTGAGCCTCTCGTCCACCAGCACCCCCAAGTCCTTTTCTTCAGGGCTGCTCTCAAGCCAGTCACTGCCCAGCCTATATCGGTGCTTGGGATTGCCCCGACCCAGATGGAGGACCTTGCACTTGGTCTTGTTGAACTTCATGAGGTTGGCATGGGCCCACCTCTCCAGCCTGTCAAGGTCCCTCTGCATGGCATCTCTTCCCTCCAGCGTGTCAGCCATCCCACACAGCTTGGTGTCGTTGGCAAACTTGCTGAGGGTGCACTCAATCTCACTGTCCATGTCGCTGACAAAGATGTTAAACAAGACCGTTGTTCT
Source organism: Larus michahellis (assembly GCF_964199755.1). Taxonomy (NCBI): domain Eukaryota; kingdom Metazoa; phylum Chordata; class Aves; order Charadriiformes; family Laridae; genus Larus; species Larus michahellis. The sequence continues at coordinate 6,836,328 of NC_133929.1, read as the reverse complement.
CCCAGTATTGAGCCACTGGCTGCACCTTTAATATGGTCAAGAAAAATATGTCAGTCACAACCCTGTCACCATCCAGGACATAATTCATGGATAAATGATCACCTGCTGAATCATAGGCCAAATCTGGGAGAATGATGCTTTAGGTTGTGACTGATTCAGTAGAAAATCTCAACCTAAGGGAGCACTACTTGCCGTTCAGCTTTTATGTATGTGATCCAAATTGGCACGTACGTGAACAGGAAAAAAATTATGTATTCTACAGTAATGATTCTTCTGGACTGTGCATACAGTGTAGAGCCCCTGACTTCTTACTTTTCAGAATACATAGTTACAGCAAACTTCATGTTGCAAAGAAATTGATTTAGCCACAAGAACACCTTCTTGCACGTAGTATTACAAGATTACAAGGAAGTGCAGACCACATCTGCCCTCACAAACTCAACTCTGCAAAGGATTATGATTGGTACAAACTTACCGTTGTCACTTCCTAGTGAATTAACTAAATTGTTCTGGGTGTTTTTTCAACTTTTGATGGTGACATTAAAATTAACTGTTGTATTTGTCTGCATTTTGCTGCAGGAAAAATAATCGTGATTTTGAAAGACTGGCATGAAAATTTCTGGATATAAAGTTTTGGCAGAAATATAGATGAGCTTTTTGCTTGTGTTTTTGAGAGAGAACATGTAATGCTAATGAAGACTGCTATGGCTAGTTACAGGCATATAACATTAGAAAAATAAGTGCACCTTGAAACCTAGAATAATCTTTAGTATTTTGATACAACAGCACTACATTTTCTGTATCTTATATTGTATTTGAAACTTATAAAAAAAAAAGGAATTGTCAAATAAATGGCATATAAAACTTAGTCTGGGAAGGTATTGCTACCTTGCACCTGTTTAAGTCTCCAATACATCCTTTGTGAGTTAGTTATTCATAAAAGATAGCAAATCCATGTACTTTCTGAGAGAAAGTTTTGTGGGTTTTTTTTCAGTTTTTGGTTTGGTCTACTGAGTTTGGTCTACTATTTTTTTCTTGTTGGATTTTTATTTTATTTGCTTGTTTATTTATTTTGCTTCAAACTAGCAACTTTCTGATCACAATACTTATTCTCAAAGGTGAAATTTTAGTGATTAAACCAGTGAGACTCTTTTTTCATGCATATTCTCAGTGTCCTGGTTCCAGCAGGGATAGGGTTAATTCTCCCCAGACTCTGGCAGGGACACAGGTATTCCATCCCATGTGAGCCGTGCCCACCCTGAGCTGCCGGGGGAGGGGGCAGGAAGTCGGGGCTGGGAGCAGGGCTGGGGGCTCCTGGGTCCAGTTGGTGAGCGGTGGTTCCGTAATCGTGTTTGTATATGCCTCTATCCATGTTATGGTTGTTGTTTGCTTGTTCCCTTTGCTGTTCTGTTAAACTGCCTTTGTCTCAACCCAAGAGTTTTGCCTTTTTCTTCTGATTCTTCCCTGGGGGGGGGGAAGCTCGAGAGAGCGGCACGTGGTTCTTTGTTGTCATCTGAGGCCAAACCGACACTCAGGCAATAACAACACTGTTTTAGTTCAGATAGATTGTTTCCAGGTTAAACAACATGCATTTCAAGGTACATCAGCAGTGCTGAACTACTCATAATTATGATCAGTTATGGTTACAAAACATTCATTGTTCTGCAAGTTTTAAATTCTGTACTTTACAAAATTTATTGTGTCAAATGAAACATAATCTTGCCTTTTCTACTTGGCAACAAATGCTGCTTGCAGGTGCTTCTAAATGAGCTTTTGGGTTATAGTTAGCCAAGAAAAATGTAATTTTGGTGGTATTCCTATTGTAATTGTAATTTAAGTTGCATTTAAATAAGTTGCTGAAGACTGTTTCAGGCAGAAAGACTTAAAATACAAATTAAAATAGATTATTGTTGCAGTTCACTTGATTGTTGTGGTTTAGCTCCATCTGGCACCAAAGAACGATGGGGCCGCTCACTCACACACACACCCCAGCTGTGGGATGGGGAGGGGGGGGAAGAATCATAAGAAAAAGGCTAAACTCATGGTTGAGGTAAAGGCAGTTTAACAGAACAGTGAAGGAAAGAGGAAAACAACAACAATAATACTGATAGAGTAATGTACAAAACACAATTAATGTACCACCGCTCACTGAGGGACGGGGAAGCCCCCAGCCCGCTCCCAAGCAGCGATTTCCTGCTCCCTGCCCTTGCCAGCTCACTTGGCTATGTACTGGGCGTGGCTTCACATGGTATCTAATACCTGTGTCTGTCCCAGCTCCTTGTGAAAATTAACCCTATCCCGGAACCAGGACATTGATAAATAACTATAATAAATCATTTCCCTGACAATCAATTGCTCAAGTTTCCTTAACATTATAAAGTGCTTTTCTTTTGTGTAATAGAACACTGGGGAATTTTGATTGGTGATGAGACAAGTCATTATTCTTGCTGTCATCATCTTCTAGAAACATATTTGCCAGGATACTAAATTATCCACAGTGTATTGGCTTTACGTAGCAAGGTTTTGGTAGCGGGGAGGGGGGAGGGTTCAGGGGTGGCTTCTGTGAGAGGCTGCTAGAAGCTTCCCCCATGTCCAATAGAGCCAATGCCAGGAGGCTCCAAGATGGACCCACTGCTAGCCAAGGCTGAGCCAATCAGCAGTTGCATCTAGTTTTTTATTTGAATGTGCAGCATGCTTTTATTTTAGTGTGATTCATTTTTGGACTTATGTCTATTTCACTATTAGAGGGGTTTGTTTTGTGAAAGTCATTGCATTGAGAGTTGTATTTTGATTAGGTCCAGGAACATGTTGGTTATAGTCCTGCAACACTAAACTGCAACACTGGAAAACTAGGTAACTGCTTTGTTGTATTGTCCTGGTTTGGGGTGGAGCAGAGCCAACCGTCTGTTCAGTGAGAGAGGCTCTTGCTCACACTTGTTGTTGTGGCAACCAGGGTCAGATGACTGGGTTGCTTACCCTGTGGAGGGGTCGCACCTGTGGGGAGGAGTGGACAGGTCAGGTGACCCAAACTGACCAACAGGGTATTCCAGCCCATCTGCCATGCTCAGCATAAAAGCTGAGGGAGCAAAGGCTTTGGGGTTGCTTCTTTAGCGGTTTGGTTTCTTAAATGGCTGTCTTTCATCAGTGATTGACATTTGAGGAGGACCTTGTCAGTTTGTCTGCTTTTGATCCCAGTCTATGCATTCTTGAAAGTAGATCCAGAATCTAGTTCCAATTTGTCACTGAGTCCAGTCTGGAACTTCCCTAGTGCATGCTGGTGATATCTCTCTGGAAGCTTGATATGGTTTCGTATCTTCTTTGGTATTTCCTTTTTATGTTATTATTAATATTTCGTTGAAGTAGTTTAGTTTTTTCTAAACTCATAAGTCTCTCTATTTCTCTTCTTCCTCTCCTTAGAGCAAGAGGTGGGGGAGAGCATCTGTTGTCTTGTCATTGGCCAACCCAGCCCAAACCATGATATGTATTTAAGAGAAGAATCTGAAGGCTGAGGTCAACATGAATGAAGGGAATGGATCTACATTTCATCATAGAAAGGTGAAACTGTTCAACTGAGCTGAATTTTAAGTTAGATAGTCTGTTCAGAACAGTCCTTCTACCTCTTTTGCAAATTAAAAATTCAATTAGACTTTATGAGGTAGTTCCCAGATGGCTCTAACCTTGCAGGGTGACCCCTGCAAACAAGAGCTTAGTTTTGATGCTCTTTGCCCGTGAAGGCTAATGCTGTGCAGTCAATACATTCTTTGACTGAGTGCAAGCTTGATAAAAATAGCGTAACCTGATCAAAGTCTCTTGTATATGACAGGATTCTGGCAACATTGCATGTAGTCTATGATTTGCGAAGATGAAATATTGAAAAGCTTGCAAAGGTATAAAAATAATACCATAACTGCATATGTGAGAGTCAGCAGAATTCTGCTAAGAACAACATACAAATTCCTCCTACAGCTAGGACTGAAGTGGGCAGTAACAACAAAGCTGATTTTAAAAAACATTTGCAAGTCTCTTGACTGCTAACTTTGAGATCATTAACTCAGAAAGAAAGCTCTCACATGGGTTACAATTCAAGAACACTGAAGTTGACCTTGAGAATAACAATTGTCTTGACTGAATTTGTCAAACAGTGACTGTTTTATGTCAAGAAAAGTGTAGCTGCAGCAATGTTAAAATTTTATAATGTAACACAGATACTAATTTTATGAAATACTACACCTCTACATCAACTGTGAATTACCACAAGCAGTGTTACAAAGAAGCATTGTTGTGATTGTTTAACAAAGTTATCTTTGCAACATTGTTGTTTTCAAGCTGCTATCATTCAAAAATGCAATCTGTGAGGTAGTCAGAATGCACTTAATTCTGTGAGGGGTCACAAACCCACTGCCAATTTTAAAAAGCAGTAGTACTTAGAAAAAACGAGAGACTGAAATGATCAAACTGAAGTTGATATGTTTCGCTTTCAAACATTTGATTTGTGATAGCAGTTCAGAACTCAATTTAAGAAGTAATTTATATTGAAGTAATATTACCATGTGGTTTTCCAATAAACATGCATATGTATGGCAGGGATTAGGCTTATGTGAAAAAAACATTATCAGATAGGGGAGTTTAGCAAATTATTAGCAAACTACACAATTGTCCATAAGTGACAAATCAGTCTGAATCAGACCAAATGGAATATTTTTAGTATATTAATTAAAATGTTATATTTTCCCATTGCAATGTTTTATTTCAAAGATTTATGCCTGCTTTTTGGATGGTTAAGGAAATCCTTTGCATAAATTTACTGACAGTAGTAGAGTCATAGAATCGTAGAATAGTTTGGGTTGGAAGGGACCTTTAAAGGTCATCTAGTCCAGCCTCTCCTGCAATGGCTTTAAACTAAAAGAGGGAAGATTCAGACTAGATACAAGGAAGAAATTTTTTTATGGTGAAGGTGCTGAAACACTGGCCCAGGTTGCCCAGAGAGGTGGTAGATGCCCCATCCCTGGAAACATTCAAGGTCAGGTTGGACGAGGCTCTGAGCAACCTGATCTAGTTGAAGATGTCCCTGCACATTACAGGGGGGGTGGACTAGATGACCTTTAAAGGTCCCTTTGAACCCAAACTATTCTATGATTCTATTTCCCAATAACACAAGTGTGAGTTAACCCATTATGTTGTAAAACTGTGAAAAAAATTGCAGAATCTCACTGAATCATGTTAAAAGGAAAAGCCCCTGTATGAAAAATAAAAACAAAAAGTCTGTATCCCTCCCAACGTGTTAGAAGGTATATGGGAAGAGCATCCTCCTCCAGCAGCTCATTATGTCATGTTGTCATGGTTTCAGCTGGGATGGAGTTGACTTTCTTATTGGCAGCAGTTGTAGTGCTATGTTTTGGATCTGGGATGAAAATAGCGTTGGGAAAACATTGATGGTTTTAGTTGTTGTCAAGGCCTTTTCTGCTCCTCATACTGCCCCATCAGTGAGTAGGCTGGGAGTGCACAAAAAGTTGGGAGAAGATACAGCCAAGACAGCTGACCCCAACTGACCAAAGGAATATTCCATGCCACATGACATCATGCTCAGTATATAAAGCTGCGTGAAGAAGGAAGGGGGGATGTTTGGAGTTATGGCATTTGTCTTCCCAAGTAACTGTTATGCGTGATGGAGCCCTGCTTTCCTGAAGATGGCTGAACACCTGCATGCTGATGGGAAGTAGTGAATTCCTTGTTTTGCTTTGCTTGTGTGCGTGGCTTTTGCTCTACCTATTAAACTGTCTTTATCTCAGTCCATGAGTATTTTCTCACTTTTACTCTTCTGATTCTTTCCCCCATCTGAACTGGGGGACTGAGCAAGCAGCTGCATGGTCCTAGCTGCTGGCTGTGGTTAAACCATGACGCATGTCTTAACCAGTGGAAAAAGAGTCAGCCTTGTAACAGACCATCAGCTATTTGGAATCATCTTGGATCTTCATCTGCCTTCTTGTTCTGGTCAGTCAGCCTTCATCTGATCAGGATGCTGCTGCAAAGAACAAGGAGATAAATACATTCAGAGAAGGTTAGATGCATCTCCCTTCCATTTCCAGCTTCCAGGAAATCCAGAGGACCACACAACTACAAAGCCTGTAAAATTTTTGATCTAGATACCATACCAATATTTCCTGGGGAGATAATTCTTTGTCTGCCACTTGTTGCTGACTCCAAAGAAGCAAGTCATCAGCACAAATATCAAACTCTCTGAGGGGTGCGCACCTGAGCTGCTAAAACAACAAAGAAGAGCTGCAGATGGAGGCAAGATGCAGATAGTTCATTTAGCTCTGTGAATCATTCAGTTGTCCCTCTCCTATCTTCAGTGGAATGCTTGTCAGATTAGCATATGAAACCGATAAGCCAGAAGATATTTAATATTGCACAGAAAAACTGCCTCGGGTTCCAATATAAACATGGAAAAAAGATGAGGGACAACTGATCCTGGTAATTGCGTACCTGCACAGAGACTGAAATCTGGACCCTGTAGGGGAAGTCTGAAAGCATCGTGAGTGAACCTGCATGCTAGGTCCATCTGGAAAATGCTAAAATACTACAAAAATGATTCCCACAGATGAAAGCTGTGGACCTCCCTTTTAGGTGCCCTCAGACTCTATTATGCTTTCCTTCCTACTAGCCTACTGCTTGATGACAAGCCACTGATAGTGAAAATATAAAAAAAAAAAAAAAAGAAAAATATTGCGCAACAGGCCATAGGGATCCAGGTCATAGCTTTTGTTGCACCTTCCAGTCCTTTGTTCCTAGAACATAAGAATGTCTTTCCATCAGAAAAGGACATAATTTTCTCAACAGTAAATTTTGGTACGAGGCAAACTCTGCCACACGCAAAACTGGGAAGGTGAAAAAAGGAATTACAATCGCAAAAACAAATAGCAGTTTGTTGGAAGAGGTTCATGAACAGCATTTTAGATGCAAATTATAAATTGGTGCTGCACACTTAGCTCTGTATTTAGTCTCTAGCTTAAGTGACCAGATTTTTAAGCATGTTGAGTGTCTGGAGCTTCCATTACACTTTCTATATCAGGAAAACTGTGGGTCAAAGATCAAGCATGTGCTATGTACTACATTTGTATTTGCTGTTTATTTATTACTGTTACCCATCCTTACTTATTTTTAAGAAAAACAGTTACCTGTTAAGAGTTTGCAAGGGAGCATCTTTTCTTTACAAAGGTTTTGTACTTTGACTGATGATTACTGACATTCTTCAGTCCTGGCAGATCAATTTCTAGGAGCATAGTCCAAATTGTACTCCCTCTCTTAAGCTTTATGAAAAGTAAGAAAAGTGTGGAAAATAACTCTTCAAAAAGTTGAATTTAGAACAAGTTTCTGTAAATGTAGTGATAGAATAGTTGGAATTCTTTCAGTGTAAGGTGTGCCATTTAGTTGACTATTTTTTTCTCTCCTTGTAATAGTTATACGCCATTGTAGGTGGAACCAATAAGTACCTTTTTATTTTTCTTCAGTTTTATGGAAGTTAAAATCTAGGCCATAGACTATGGTTTTTGTATTCTTTTTATGGAAAGGTTTCTCAGCTCTACAAAGGCCAAAACCAAACCAAACCAAACCAAAAAAAAAAGAAAGATCCCCTCCTCCAAACAATCTATTAATAAGGGCTCCCAGATAGGATGGGTAAAACCTTGGCTTTAAGCAAAAATGTGAACCTTGATTTGTGTTACTGAATACCAGGATAACAAACCTATTTACCAGTCAAGCATAAACCTCTCCCTGTTTTTATGTTAAATAAATTCCAGTTACTCTAAATAATATTGACTTATTTGAAGCAGGGTCATGAAACTGGGTCTCTTGCATCTCAGCTAAGTGCTCTGGCTGTACAGTTTAGCAGAAGACTGTATTGTGTCTCATTGTTAAATGAGAAGATGCATGATTTTTTTTTTAATCAGATAAACCACTTACTTTTCAACTTCACCATCACTATTCCTAAACTCTCAAATTCAAAGAAAGGACATGAAAACTGTGACCCATTGTAAGAGACTAATCACTGTTAGATATAAGCCCAAATATATGTTCTCTATTTTTTTCTGTGTTTTTTCTACAAACAAATTCTACAAATTTGAGGGGTCTTTATGGCTCCAAACACAAATGATGTATCAGCAAGGAGTGAAACAGAAGTGGAGGCAGTGCAACCTGAAAAGTATTTGGCTCAGATAAAGACTGTTTTCTGGTAAACCATTATTTTATTCAGGAAATATTGTGAGCAATATTAACTCTGTTGCTTCATTATATTTAGACTTAATATGGGGTAGACATTAGCATATGAATGTCACACAGAAAAAAATACCAAAGTTCTCAGTCTAAAAACACAATGGAAAAATCTCTATTTTTCTATTTAATTTAAGGGATATGCATAAAAATTCTGAACACCTGACAATCATTTTCTTTTTCTGTCAAGTTAGTATACATTCATCTCAATGTTAGTATACATGCTAAGGGTGGCTGTAGGATGTTTTAATGGGTTGTTCCATCTTGCCTCCACATAAAAAGGGTTTGTAGGAATAATGGAAACTGGAGACACAGTCCTGCGCGTTAAAATTAGATTAGTAAAAATAAAGAAACCAATCCTACTTTCATTGAAACCAAACACGATTACCTTGATTTCATTGTTTACAAAATCAGAGAATCATGCTTCTGCTTCTATAATAGTTATATTTTATTATTGATCTCTTAAGCTAGTTCTTCATGTTTATTCATCTCCTATCTAGTATCCATCAGGTTTACAACATACATGGATAGTTTTAACATAATCTAATTTGAGATAAAGATATTAATTCTGCAATTAAGTTTTCTCTAGAATAAATGGACATCAGAGAACTCATAAACATCTGGGTTAAATTAATGTCTGCCGAGTCACACAGCCAACATTTGTTCAGTTTAATGGCACTTATTTTAAACAAACAGAAGAGTGTGATACAATGATTCTTCCATATGATGTTGGACGAATCTCATTAGAAGTCCCACAAACAGTTGAGAATCCTAAGTAAAATTTGTTTTCATTAAGTAAAAGTGACTATTCAGACTATTTTCCTCTTCCATTCCTTTCTAGAAAAACTGCATTCGGTTCAGATTTGCTAGTTAAACACGCATAGTGCTACAGACAACAGTAATTCATGAGAGAAATGAAGCAGTGCAATTGGATGTGGACTGGCACAGGTAATAGAGCCAAAATTATTGTCAATGGCATGTTAGGTTGTCTGTATCTGCCACATTTTCCATCTCCCTGAAACTTCCTTTTAGTACTATGAAGGAAAGGAAAGCAAAGCATCGTTTTCACTACATTTATTGATAGCTAAGATTCCTTTCTGAATCCAAGCTGGCCAAATCATAGGAGTTCATTGTTGAACCAGATAGAAAGCTTAGTATATAGGGGTGGGAGGAATTTAAATTTAGTAGCTGTTGTGTGCCAAGTATATAGACATTTTTCTTCAGGGAATTGGTTGAGTACAGCACATTGGCAATGGGTAAGGGGAAACCTATTCTGCTTCCAGCTGGTCACTCTATAGCTCGGGGGTTTAAAGTATTATGCTGCCTGATGTGGGATGATTGATGATCAAGTGTGAAGTTGGGAAATACAAATTACCTACTCTGACAGAGCTGTAATATTTGTAGGGAGATTATGATCTTTTTACCAGTATTATGTAAAAAAAAAATTAAGTATGTTTAGTTTGGTAAAATAACAGGAAGAAAGATGGATAAGAAGTATATCCAAAATAAACTGTATTTTTAAAGGGGAGTTCCTTTTAATTACTTTTTTTTTCCCAAAGGGTAAAAGGCAGTGTTTGTTAATCATGCAAATTACCCTCTAACTATACAGTTAATTAGTCCAAGTTAAATTTGACTGTGTTTAAAAAAAATGATTTGGGTAATCTAGAGTACTTTTATTCAACCTCAAAAGCAGAACTACTTGTTGCAAGGGCTTGTACACCTGTCTGAAAAACTGAACCTAAAATAGAGTATCAACAACAGGAGAGCCCTTTCTTTCCCCTTAGCTAATTCTCACAACCTAAAGTCTCGAATCTTCACCTGTCATTAAGCTTTATACTCAGCTTGTGAAGAAAAATATAGTCGTGAGTATTAAGAACGTCTTAATTGTAAATCTACAGTGCTTATAAATTCACTATTATCAAACCATCTGAATGTTTCAGAAAACGCTTATTCAAAAACAAAGATGAGAAAAGCTAGGAATTTGAGTTTAAACACAGTACTCCAACCAGAAGACAAGATGAGCTTGTTTTTTTAATAGCAAAGCACTATTTTATGGAAATTATAAAGAATTAATTAAAATAGTAGCCTTGCCTACCCTCCCAATACTAGCATATGCTCATTTTACATTTATACATACATATTGTTTTTATATATATGAAACAAATCTATATTTACATAGACCTGAATAGTTTAATTTTTTTTATATGCATTTAAGTCACTAAGCTTGTGTGACCTTGCCAACTAATATACAGTAATATGTTTCTCATTTAAGAAAAGATGTTCAATAAGCTAAGAGGGAATGACCTGCCGGATTGCATATACTTACCATTAATATTCTTAATGCATCTCAGAGGTTAGGGGGAGAATTCATATTCTCTCTAAATAGGATCAGAGAAGGAGACAGAAATAGGATAGCCCTAATATATTGTTGATTCCACTGCTGATGGTAGTTCATTGTTGATGGACAAAGTACAGCATTCATTATTGTTGATTTCAGCGTCACTGTCTCGCCTGAAAACACTGTAAGATTCAATGAGTGTATATTGCATACTTAAGTGCTTCATAATTGATAAAACACAAAAAGTAGCAGTGGACATCTTTTTCTACAGCTTTTTCATATTGAATCATATAAGATTTATTCCTGTGTTCCATGTAAAATACATACATGAAACAACTGGAAGAACTTCTGAGATGTTTAAAGGCCTAAATGTTAGCAAGGGGCAGAAGACACTTTGGTAGCAACACATCCACCCAGGCAGATTTACTTTGACATAAGTGATGTTTAATAACACAAGCATAATGAGGTTCGTTCTTTGAGAAAAACAATCGTAGTATATAATCATACTCTACACAGTGTGGGCATTTTGTCACACAGAGTTCTGTTCTCAAGATGAAAAAATCCTTTTCTGCACATCATATTTTGTTAAACTCCCCAAGTTATTGAACTAAAAATAATAAAAAGAAAGCACCTAGCCTCTGTCCTTCTTAGAGAGCAGTGATTAAACAAACAAGTGCAAAACTTTTAATCTTCAAAACTACAGTTGGACTTCAAAGGAATTATAGTAACGTATTTTCCACTCCATCTTTGGTAAGAAACCATGTAGTTGGTAAGAGATTTGTGTGTAGTTTTATTGTAGAACAGTGCGTGAGGAATGCTGGGCTGCCCTGCCTATACTGAAAGTTTTGCATCAGGCATTTCAAGCTTCTGAATTTCTTTTTTCCATGGAATCTCAGAAAAAACCTTTGCAGAGATAGTACGCAAAGTGAATTCCCTGGTATTCTTTTGCAGTCAATTTGTTTTGTCCCCCAAAAGAAAGACCTCAATAGAAGAGTATCCATTCATGTGCAAAGCCGAGAATCTGGGGCAAAACTAGAGCAAAAGTTAGCCCTGCATCCTCCCCCAAGCCTATTCAGAGAGAATCCCAATTCTGTTTCGCACCTCTGAAAGTCAGACATTGTATCTGGGGGCAGAGAAAGAGAATGACTCAGGGACAGCTATTCGAAAATGAGAAATAAAAATGCTCTATGTGTAGGCTTAAAATAGAAATGACAGGCTATACCCACAGGTGATGCATAAAATTAACAATACTTTAAAAGATGTATGAGCCTTGGCTAGGGAAATAACCAGTCTTGCAGGGGTGGAAGTAGCTGTAAATGACCTCATTTTTATAATTACTAAAATGTACTTGGGCCTGATCTAAAATTTGTATCAGCTGAACTAAAGGTGTGATGTTGCATAAATTTAATTAAACTATTTGAGATATGCAGATCCTTGAATTGTAAAGTAATTAATGTTTAATTACACCTAGATCCTTTGTAGTCCCATTTGATCTCTTGGCAAACGCCAACCATATCTGATAAAACACAAACCTAAACTTTCAACTTCTGCATTACTCAGGATGATCTTTAACTGGCTTAGGAAATGGGAAAACCTTCCTCTTTAAGTCCTTGTTTTAAAGACAGCAGGAAAAATTCACCCTAGATACACGTTTGCAGGTGGGATATCTCTGTCTGTTTGTACTCCTTATGAGTGTACCTGATTGCCTTTGTAAATACACTGTTAAATAATGATAGCTGCAGGTACTTACCATTAGCCGAACTTTATACAGACTGGCAGTACTGGAAGAGTTGTGTTATGTTTATAACTAAATCTATGCAGAAAACTGTTCATGTAATAATTTATATAAGAGCTTACTCTATTTATTGACAGATAACCTAATCTGTGGATGAAATTGTGTAGTTTATAGATGGCAGGAATTGTGAATGCAATGAACTAAAAATAAATGTCCATAATTTTCTTCAAGTATGTAGATTTCTTTAGCTGTTACTCCATTTGCTTTGAGTACTTTTATTTTGTCTGACAAATCTCTTGGTATACTATTAATTACAAAGTTTACAAAAATAATACATAGAAGTTATTAACACTAATTGAGTTTCAGGCATGGTGGGAATACAGAGAATGTTAAGAAAAAAAAAAGAAAAAGAGAATTTAGGAGAAATGAGTCTTTCAGGAGCTCAGAAGGTTGCTGCTAGAATCAGCTTGAATCCTTATCAGAGTTTTCAGAGATGACCAACCACATGGAGGATGAGGCCTCTTTTGATCTTGGCTCATCATGTAAGTACAAACACAGTGTAAGAAAGGCAGGTATTGCTTTTGCAGAGGAGAAAAGCCGTTTCCATCAGAGGTGACACGATAAGGGAATGACTAAGACAAAGAGGCTCCAGCAGAGGCTTGTAGAACATCTCTTATCCCACAGACAAAAGGACAAACTGATTCCTACTGGATTAGTGTCTAGAAGGGGAGTCAAACATTTAACCAGGGCTAATGACATGGAGCAATTTTTTTACCAAAAAGGAAGGAAATAAACTAGTCAGATAATCCCTTTAGGTGTAGCATAAAGAGAAGTAAACAGAGGCAGGACATCCGGGAAGGATTTTAGGTGCCTCGGGCAGACTGTGAACCCTGGAGTACCCAGCCAATGGGAAACAGGGGAGGGAAAAATTCAGCCGGGATTAGGGAATAAAAAGGTGTGTTTCAAGAACTGGAAGTGTGCCTACTTGCTAGGTCACCCGCTCTTGCAAGAACGTGAATAAAAATGTGCTTCACAGAGGATTCTGCCTGAGCCTATTTCATTTGGACCGGAACTTATTTCTCACAACAGGAAGTTTTTCCCTCCTCCTCTACCCTCAGACATCTGTGAACAGTCACACACCACCATCTTCATATCTCTGGATAGTTTTATGGTCATTTCATGTTATAATGCAAAACTGATAGCATATACTGTACAAGCCTGCTGAACCATAATATTAAGCTTCCTGAAAGTTTTTGATAAAAATTAAATCCTATCCTTTTTCAGTATAACTTGCCTATTGATGCCAATAATCACTTAATGGCTATAGCAGGAACAGAAGTACGCTAAACCCAGTTCATATTTCAGTTCACAGATTGTGCCCACAATATAGGCCTGTATCTAAGAAATGTACTCTTTTGACTCCTTAGAAACAAAAAGTTGTTTGTGATTTTTAAAGCATAGCTGATTTTTTCAGCAAAATGTGAAAAAGACATTTTTGATGCTGGAAAACTTATCTCTGATCTTTTATTGGAAGTCCTTTATTTTAGTTTTATCTTTAGAATATAACAGTATCCTTTTACCAAATAATAACCAAAGATAAGTGCAAGACTGAACTTATTTCAAGAATATTTAGTGGAATATCAGAAGATTCATAGGATTAAGTCCTATCAAAGGATTACATAAATTTCAACCATCATGGTATTTGCTCTTGCTCCCAGGCTTTGTATAAGTGGCAGAGGGCTCCGAGAGGTTCATTTGACAAATAGCTGTGCTCATTACCAGAGGAACAGAAACTGTTCTTTTTTGGGACTTCTTTTTATTCCTTTTCTTTCTTGGGAGATCGCTGCTCTCACAGCAGAGTGCAAAATGCAATATATGGATACTCCTCAGCTGCCTCACTGTGAAATCCAACAGCGTAGTGGACTCTAGTGGGAAGTGCTTTTAAGTTAAGCCACTTACAATTTGTATTGAAGAAGTTGAAGAGTGCTCTTAACATAAAAACAGCTGCTGGGTCATACCAAAAGATTTGTCTGGCCCCGGATCTTGTCTCCAAGAGTGGCTATAAGGGGATAACTGGGCAAAGAACAGAGCAAGCATATATGGCAGTTCCCCTTTCTACTCTCCAGTGCCTAACCAGTTCCAGGTTAGGGACATATATGAAGGTCAGAGTCCTTACTGCCACACAGACCATCTTCACGCAAAACCAGACAATCCTAAATAAGCTGTAAAAGGGAAATGCTGGACTTTTTAAAGGGGCATTGAAAAAAAAACAAACCTCAAGCAGAACACTGTCTTCCCTAAACAAAGAGCTGTTAGTGCTGTGATAATCCTGTAAGAAAATGAACAATGAAGTTACTTGTGAGATAAGAGGAAAGAAATGTATTTACTAACTGCATTCACATAATACCTTTACTGCATTTACAATAAGTCTTTGCATTTTGTGGGGATACCCAAAAGTTACAAGGGGAGAGGTGAGCATTATAAATTTTTTTCCCAATTCTTCTTTGAACCATTGGCTTAACAGCTTTTATTAAAGATAGTTCAATTTATAAACTGTTACAAGACACTGTGGTAGAAAATACCAGAAAAACATTTAAATTAGACAAAGTTGTAATCTGTGTCCAAAGCAGTATGCACTGTATGCTCTAGAGTCTTTAATAAATCTTTTCCAGCTGTACAGTCCAGGAATATGGAAAGGGAAGTACAATTCTTTCCATTCAAAATAAATCCGTGCTCATTTCATGATCCAATTTTACAATCTCTGACATTAATGTATGTGTTCATGCTTTTATATAAAGCATACCAAGAAATGGGGAATCAGCACATATTTCAGCAGATGTACTGTAATTCTCCTTCAATTCAGAAACTAAACAAGTCACTTTTAAGTTCTTAGATGGAGGTGCCTAATTCTGCACTGGGAGTGTCATTCCTAGAGCTGAGCACCAGACTGCAGAATGCTGCAGTGCTCTGCATGGTAATAGCCAAGTCTTCTTGTGAGTTAATTCCAGATTTTTCATTCTAAAATCAAAATAACCGAATTCTTATGTATTTGCTAAGATTTTCTATGTAGCTTATATATGTTTCTGTGTACACTAATCTTTGAGGAATACCATTTGCCAATTTTTTCCATAGAGATTTTCCATATACATTTTCCACAAATTGTACAATTTGTCTCAACTTTGTTCTCCATAACCCTTACAGATTGTTCAGATCTTATGAACAACTTCATCTGGAAATAGGAAAATAACAAAACAAGAATACATAGAAAAACTATAATAAATATAGCTGGGAAATGATCCCTTCAAACAGTTATGCCTACTGAGCTAATCTTCTTTCTGGTATCTACCTCTTGACTTGGAAAGTTGGAACTAAACAAAGCAGGGAAAAAATACTCTGTTTTTTAAATAAAACAACTCCCTCAGATGTTTTCTGCTTAGTACTATTCCTGTTCTTGTGTGGAACTGTATTATTTTTTCTATACTTTCTACTTTAATCTTAATGAGGATAGGGATCAGCTCCATCGATTTGTCTGGAAAATTTGAGGCCAATATCCATTCTGCTATAGGGATTCCCCAATCAGCTTGAGTGGTGTAAGATTCTTCATTTCAGGTTTACTAGAAAGATATTTAATCTTACCCCTACCACATTTTGAGCAAGCTCAGAGTGTTACTCTCACCATATCCATATTCTCTGATCTTCTCTCTGCCCTGCCTCATCTGTGTTCCACCAGGGAGGAAACTGGCTAGGACATGCTGGAGGATGCCAAGCTTACATGACCTGAGTTTTCCAGTTTTATTTCCAAATCTTATACTAAAATAATTGGGTTGGACGGGTTCACAGGGTCTTGCAGAAACAAGGAGGCTCAAGTGACTATAAGGCCCATATCAGCATAACATACACAGCCGATCACAGGGAGCATCTTGGCGATATCCATATTTCTGGGCAGAAGTAGCCTCAAGACCATACTTGAAGACAAATGCATCACTGTGAATTTTGTTTTAGAGGGCCATCAAGGGCAGTTCAACTCAAAAGGGGTGCATTTTTCCAATTGAAAGTACACTTTGATATGCATTCTCTCTCTGAAATACAATGTGCCAGACACAATAGCTCCTACTTCTCTCATTAGCCTTTGAGATGATGGTAAGTGGTTGGTATTAGTGGCCTAGGGTCATTTCTAGGCATGTTTTTATATCACTTCCTGCAAGGGGAGATGAGACAAGGAAATGTCAGTGAAAAAGACTGGATCTCTGTAGTGCCATTACCTTCAAGCACCCCTAGAATCTTTTAGTTCAGGGGACTAAAAATGAAGCCCTTATGCACATCAAGAGCTTTTCTCCCTATAAGCACAGATAAAGCACAGAACCTATAGCACACATAAATGCAAGGTTATCATGTATTATTTTTTTTCCACTATATGGTCAATCAAAATATTTTAGCAAGTATATTTTTGTCATTTATAACATCATTTTATATTTAAAACATTATTATTCTCTCCCCAAACACTGCTGGGATATTTCTAAATATGATAGGCTATTATCCTCAAGTCTTCACTAACCAGATCAAGATATATCTTGGGAAAATAAAACCCCCACACTTTCAAGCATGTCTATCCAAATATGTAGGTAACAAGAATCTCATCTTACAGCAATGCACTGCTCACCAAAGACCTGTAACTATCTTTTCTATATTTATTCCAGTTAATAGCAAGATTCCTGGAATCAATCCCAAATACCTTTGAATATATCTAGCAATGTTAAATTGAAGTTTAATATAAATGTTTATTTAAACAAAAAAGTGTCTTTGACAATCCTATCAGTTGTTGACTGACATACTAAACGATTCAACAGCCTAAAGTCAAGAGAGCTTAATGCTTTAGCTAACTACTTCCATGTTCAGCAAAGACTAACAAACTGGTTAAGACATGGAGTAACATGCTCTGTGCTCAATAAATGTGTGATCCTGTCCAGAGCTTCTGAAACACAGTTGCCCAAATGGGTTATATATATTATCAGAATTCACAGTAGAATTCCTGTCTCTGCTAGAAAGACTTCTACTTGCAGCAAAGAAATATTTATGCTAAGAATCTGCATGCTACTTTCCATGCAAGTTTATTTTCTAAAAAGTTGCAGATCATCAAAAACATATATAGATATTATTTGGACTGATGAAAGAAAAGTCATCAAATAAGTTCACTATTTTTATTTGAATGAGGTTCACTGAAAATTTATTTTATGTAATAAAGCAAAACAGGTAAGTTAAACTGTATTGGGAATTCTGTCAGAAATTCTAATCACAGATGGTCAGGAATTTTTTAACTGGAGCCAAAGCATTTCCTAGTAATATACCAGTTTTGACAAAATTATTATTGGAAACATTTTCTCAGCTTCAGCAGCAGGTGTAGGCAAGAAAATGTAGTTGTCTGGGAGAGGGAATAACTAACTTGTTGGTCTGAGCAAGCAGCTAGGTTTTGCAGGGCCCATATATCTTTGCTTTGCTTGATTTAGAGCAGGGAGTTGAACCCATGTGAGGGCCCTAACCAGACAGTGATAAGCTGCCTTTCTTTTTAGCTTGATGAGTATTTAATCAGTTATACACAGTGGAGCAACTCCAGCCACAGAGAGGCTGGTCTTCTACACCAGAATAGTCCCCAGCCTAGCCATGAGACAGCAATGTGAGCATTCCCAAGTCTGATTCAGGCAGGATCTGATTTGAAGGCAGGTCTTCCAAATCCCATGAGGATACCATGAGCATGAGGCAATTGGCTATGATATGTGTCTGTCTGTTCAAAAGGTTATTTTTGGTCCTGATGCAGAATGGGGAAAAAACTCTCTCTTCACAATCTGTCCTTTCAAAAGGATAGATTCTCCCTGTTCTCCATACTACTGCATTTGCAGAAAAGGTTGAGCAGAACCTGTCACAGTGTCTATCCATGGAGACAGATGATGTGGCTAAGGTACACCTGGCTGCATCTGCTGCAGCTTTCTTAGTGACTGTGGTTTATTCATCTTATAAATGAATTTGCTGCAGAAGCAGGAACTTTGGAATAGTAATAAAAATTACTCATCCATGCTCAACATTACAAATATCTGTTTTAATTAAGTAGACATACCCAGAAATACACACCAAAGCAACAATTACCCACGTGCGTATATGATGAAGAGGAAATGGAGGAACTCGCTCCCTGCGTCACATGGCAGTGAGCAGCGCTGCACCGCCCAGGGCACTCTCCCGCGCTCCTTCCCCGCTTGCCGACGCAGGATGGCGCTCTCGGTACGAGCAATTAAACCGGGGGGGAGGTTGACAATGTATTTTGAGAATAAAGCGTTTCTCTCTCTGAATGCCTATATTCCTAAGGAGCGTTGGTTTTACAGCTCCGGTTTTCAATACGCTGATTATATTCTGCTACTCCCCGAACCACTGTAACGTTCATTTGCCCAAAGACTGTAAAAGGATCTCACAAATATTTATTGTATTTAGTGGGAAGTTTCAGTATGACTGATGACAAATGTGACTCCCTTTTTAAGGGGTTGTGCTTATTTTGTCATAACTACTGTTAAAAGAAATTTCACATACTTAAACGCAGAAATCTAATTCCACTATAGCAGTGCTTCATATTAAAAAATATGTGCAGCATTTATTTGAAATGGTGAATGCCAGCCACAGGTCTGACTTCTCCATCTCACATGGCATGCTGACAGCCCTAAGTGACCATTACTATCAGGACTGTTGACTCTGCAGGCTGATCCTGTTCTTTCAATCCTCGGACAAGTCCCAGAGTAGCTGTACTCTTTGACCTTTCACTGTGAATCATTTCACAGTTCAGCCAACTATTACAGATTCACCAGAAGAAATACATCTACTACCTCCAGCTCAGGAGGAAAACGTGCACAT
Organism: Larus michahellis; assembly: GCF_964199755.1. Classification (NCBI taxonomy): domain Eukaryota; kingdom Metazoa; phylum Chordata; class Aves; order Charadriiformes; family Laridae; genus Larus; species Larus michahellis. The sequence goes on along the minus strand of NC_133929.1, from coordinate 6,817,096 downwards.
GCACACACACCACTTGGAAAATACTAATAGCAGAAGCTTGAAACCTTAGAACCTAGATTCAGGAAGGATTTTTTTTCCTTTTTTTTTGGCTATTGGAAATTAACTTGGTGGTTACAAGAGCAAGTCTCAGATCCCACCCTTTCCCTCCCTCAGCAGCTTCTATCCCCGCACTACTGTTAGCTTCACTGAACACAAACGACCCCGCAGATCGCCGAGCTACTCTGTACCACTTGCACCTTTCTCCTGCTTCCGACGCGTACGCCAGATTGATCCCGCGACACGACGACCGCATCCGGATCGCCCCGCCCAGTGCCACCAGGTTCCTCGCTGCAAATGAAAGCGAAAGCGCTACGTGTGCGCGGGTAGGGCAGGGGCCCACGCGGGACTCCCGGCCAGGTCTCGGCCCCGCTGCGCTGCAGTCTCGGTCCGGCCGCGCTGCAGTCTCGGTCCGGCCGCGCTGCGGTGGTTACTCAGCTTGCCGCTCGCTGCGCGGGCTTCAGAAACCGCCTCCCCAGCACCAGCCGCTCGCCTCCTCTCAGCTGGAAATTATGGCGTTTTATTATTTTTCTTTTAATAAAGCTCGTTATGGAACGCGAGCTGGGCTGCCGGCGAGGAGGAGGCCGTCTCGACCCGCCGACCGCCGGCAGCGCCTGCCCAGCACCAACCGACTGCACACCAAAGATACAGCAGCTGTAGCACAGCCACCTCAGCACCTCCCTGCGGCGAGACTAGGCTCTTCGCTAGCGACACTGCTCCCGCCTCACCCCGCGACACCGGGCGGGGGTCGCGCCGGGGACACTGCCCCCACCCCCTCCCCCTCAAGGTGCCCGCAACCTCCCCCCCCCGCTGTTTTTCGCTACCCCGACTGTACCCCTGCCCCTCCGCCGCCACGTGACGCGGCGCGCATGCGTGGCCATGCCGCTGTCCCGGGGCACATCTGCAGACTGACGTCAGTGTGCTCTGTGCCTTCGGGCGAGGTTGCAAGGTTCCCTGTTGCTGCTGCGCTCGGCTTGGCCGGGAGCCGGCAGGAAGAGGAGGTCTGGGGCTACTTCGACTAAGCTTTCCTGAGTCCTTCTTGCTCTGTCTGCCCCCTCCTCCTCACTCAGCTGATATTCATATGGTATTTTGCACAGAGGAGGCTGTTCTAGAGGAGGGCACCTACTCCAATATAAGCCTGTTTTTTCTTTCTTCCTCCCTCCCCCTCCCTCCCCCTCCCCCTCTTTTTGTCGGAAAGACGAAATGCGCAGGATGATAGGTTGGGTGAATTGATGGCATCCTTCCTCCTGCCAAGATAGACCGTTTTCTAAAAACCCCTTTTAGGAAGGCTAGAGAATTTTATTCTGTTGGAGAATATAACCCTGGTGGTTGCTTGCACAGAGAGGAAAAGCAGAGAGGAATACGTGAATCGTCCTGTGCAATCTCTATTGTTTGAAACTTACTTTATATCAGAAATTGAAGATGAAAACGGTAAGGAAGATTTCACGCTATTCAATGAAACTTTTGCTTTTCTTGTGTCCCGAATAATGGTGCGTGCAGGGCTTTGGGGAGTAGGGGGAGGTTTATATTGCATTAGGCGAGGTGGATTTGGAGTAATTTCAGAGAAACCTTTGAGGATGGAGGAAGGGGGTGCGAGGATTTTCAACCTAAAAGAGTAGCGATTTATGAAATACGGTCTCAAATAGTGATTTTTTTTTTTTTTTGTTTTTAGATTTCTTTTCATACTTTAATACTAAATCGTTGGTAGAGGAAGGAGAAAAAAAAATAAAGCCAACCCCAACGACAACCCACAGCTAATCCGCATTGTTTTAAGTTAAAAAAAAGCCAGCGTTTTGTCGTGCCGTGTCCGGTGTCCGCTTTAGCGGTCAGACAAGTGTATATTTCGTACCGGAGCTCAGAAGGTCGGCGCGGTCGCGGTCCTACAGCCCGATGCTGGCGGAGATGTCGGGCTCTCGCCGGGCTCATCAGAAAGATGGAAGCGTGTGGTTTTGATTTACCTTGAGCCGCTTGGGATTTGCCAGGCTCTTAACCCCGCGGAGCCGTATTTATCGGTGTGTGCCTGTCTCGGTTGCGGCCTGGGACTTTGGTGGGGGGAGGGTAAGTGAGCTCTACTTTTCTGGCGATGTGTATGCGGATTTTGTCTTCGCTAATTTCTTTCATTGTTGTACAAGAGGGGAGGGAGAGAGACAGACAGATTGACTCTTGTTTTTGTTTGGGCTGCCGGTGCAACGTGTTTGGGCCAAATGCCAAGTGTCTGGGTCACACGCGTTTTATCCAAATAGATTCAGTGCTGCTGTCTGGAAATGGGCTGTTGAAAGTTAACTTTAGGATCAACTCCACCAGAGCAACCAGACTATTCCCTTCAGTCTCTCTAGGGAGGAGGGCGTGGTTTGCTTTTTTTTTTTCTTCTCCCTTCCCTTCTGAATTTTCTTTATAGGATGCGTCTGGTGACCTTCAACTTACTTCAATACTAGTATTTCCTGCTAAGTTTGTGTGTTTGGTTTTTTTTAAAACTTTTTGTGTGCAGACGTGTGTTTTGTGTGTATATAACGTGCATGTGTATACGTGTTGGGCTGTGTGTGTAGACGTTTTTCTAGCCTGTTTTGGGGACTTTATTTTTTTTTTGTTTACTTTCTCGTTCCCCCCCCCCCCCCGAAATACAATGACAGCTGATCCCTCGGCAGGGGCAGAGGGGAGGTGTGGAGAAGGCGGAGGGGAGAGGCTGTTCAGACAACAGCAGCCCCGGCCCCTCCAGGGGCTGGCCAGATGCGCCGTACATCGGGGCACACACAGCAGCACTTCTATTCCTCATGCCTCAGTTTCTGATTAGTACCCGTGGAGGAAACATCCGTCCTTTCCCTTTGAACGTACCCCCCGCTTTCCCCAGCCTCCTCCCCGTCACCCCCCGGGCCCCGTTTCTTTTTACCAAGCCCTTCCAAGCGCGGTCTATGCGTCGCTATTTACGCCTGGGGAGCTCCCAAGGGCACAGCTAATCCCCGGCTTTTAAAGCCCTATAACACTTTTCACGGCCAGCCCTGATACCTGTAATTGAATTTGTGTGATTGATACCCGCATTCCCTATTTCCTTAGCAACCACTCGTAGTGCCGGTGCGGCCGGCCGCGCCTTGAGGCGGCGCTCTCTGCCGTCCGCCCTGATTGGGCCCCCCCTTCCCGCGGGTAGGCGCGGCGTGGTGATCCATCCCCACCCCCCCCCCCCTCCAGGGAGCGGCGGAGTCGTTTCCCGCTCGACGCGTTTGTCGGTTCCGCTCCGAAGCGTGGTCTGTGTGATCCGGAGCTGCTGTTTCGTGTTGTTTCGGTACCTCGGCTGCTACCACGAAACTTCGTCGCCGGCAAGCGCGCGAGAGCCTGGCGGTTCTGTGGTGGACGCTCCTGGGGCGGTAGGGCCGTGGCTGTCCCTAGGAGGGGGAGGCGGCACGTGTTCTGCCCGGCTCTGGGGATAGTGGTCTCTTAGCTGATTCACTGTCCTAAAACTTCAGCTATCTTCAGTTTGAAGGACGCTTTAGTTGCTCAAGGTGCCTTAACTATATCTCTTTGTTTAGATGGAGGCTCCCAAGGTGACTGGTCTGAGCAGTTTGTCTAGCCCCACCCCAAAGTAGTCTTCCTGTGTGTGTTCATGGCCTCTTTTCCTTGTGTAGTTTCGATGGGTAGGAAGCTCATGGTACCAGTGACAGGATTGCCACTCTGTCATCAGTACCTCTGCAGAAATGCCAGCTTTGTCATCAGCATTCTGGATTTTTGAAAAATGTCTTGTACTTTTTCTTTACTTGGCAGAACTTCTATAATTAGTCAGGAACTGTGGTTTTAGGTAAATGTTCAGGAAATGGAACCATACCTGTCTTCCCTTACTGTGGATGAACATGTAGCTCATCCATGAGGCAGAAGAAACGTGTTTGGTTTTTTTTTTTGTAAGCTTAATGTTGACAAAATGTGTTATCTTCACCACAATCAAAAGTGGAATGCTGAATATGTGCTATCTAGGCAGATAAAAAGAAAAAGGGTATAGACAGTGGATACTTTGAGGTTCCTACCTAGCTTCATACTGGAAGTACTATATCTGGAGTTACCGGAGTGCTTTATCCTTCGTGTCCATTACTACTACTTAATTCAGAGCATTAATACAGATATGTGTGGTCTATTTGTATCAGTGCTCAAGATGGATATAGTACTTCCGGAAAGGAGGCTAAAAATGCTTCTGAAACTTTCAGCAAGCTTAATGTGAAAAGGAGATTTTTCTTGTGCAAAGCTTAGAATGAGGGAGGCTGTTTTGCACAGACCCCTGAAAAGATACTTAGACATGGGTCACTTGGATGCTCTTGATCAAGGCTTAACATGGGCCAGTGGTGTCTAAATAATGGACACTGTAGTTTACTTTCAGTATTCTGAGCTACCTAGCACCTTAGGTGCTGTAGTTCACAGAATCACAGGAGTTGCAGGATATCTTAATGTTAGGGTAAGTTATGATCAGCCTAACAGGCTCAACGTGAGCTCCCTGTTATGATTTTTTTGGCTAAATAAAAGCTGTGAGGCAATGTTGTCTTTATATATGGCAATAATAAGCTGTTACTGGACTACAGTGTCCCATTCTGATGTCTGTGCATGAAAAGGGATGCTGACAAATTGGAAAGGGTTCAGAAAAAAGTTGCAGAAATAATTAGACATCTGGAAACTGGATTGTATGGAGTGAGGTAAACCAAATAGGTTGAGCTGCTTATCAGGAAGTGTCAAGAGGTGCTTGTATTGGATTATAACTATCCACACAAGGAGAACAAAGCAGATCATTAGCAGACAGGGGTAAAGCAAGATTCAGTGATTGGAATTTGAAACTGGATGTTCTCAGATTGGAAATAAGGCACATTCTTTAGTATACAAATGTAGCTGAAGAATATGGGATTGATTATGTCTCTTCAAAACTTGTAAAACTCTAAAATCTGTAATTAAATATTAGATAGGAAATAAAGGTTTTACATGGAAGGCCAGACCAGAGATTTTATTAATATCCTTTGAGGCCACACGTGAATGGTATCGCTAAATCCTTACGCTTCTTCAGAGAAAAAAAACCAACAAAGTCCAAGCTATGCTTGCAAAGTATCTTTTATTCCCTCTACAAACCTGATTAAATCCTGTGTGCTGTCTTGAAAGATATTTAAAAAGTAGGTATTGATATGATCAGATTAACCTCACTTACATGGTAATAATTAGATGAATTTCAATTTGGCTAAATTTGTTAGTAAATAGGATTTGCATGATGTTGATTTCTTCTTGAGATGACGTGTTATGATTCTTTAACCTTTACAAATAATTAACTGGCTGCAGGGGTATTATCCATCTGAATGAATGTTGTAAATCACTCACAGAATTTTAGAAAGGCAAATTTATCTGGTGCATGTATAAATGACTATATGCTTTTGGAAATTTGTTTTTAAACAGTTTTCCTTTCTTGGGTGTCTGTTTCTCCATTGTTTGCCTCTGTAGAGTTTGCTCTATGCACAGGTGTGCTGAGAGTGCTTAGGAGGACTGATTAGTACCAGCTGACACAACACATGGTTTGGTATCCCATGATGCTGGCTGTGTAGACCTTCCATTTAATCCCTGGCCACAGCTAAAGCTGCTTTTTAGTATTACTGCAATAGTGTTTTAAATGGGATGTGTGTGTGTGTAACATGTTATTTGCTCAATCTTGTGACCTGCAAAATGAAAATAAAAATATATTCTACTACATCAAATTGTAGTTAATATTCTAAACTTTCAAATGTTTGTCATATACCTGTGTATGATAAATAGTTTCAAATACAAAAATTTGTTCTTTGGTAAATAATAAAATACATGCTGCAGAAAGATCAGATAACTGTACTCTGGATTTTTTCACAGGTTCTTCCTACCAGTGTATTGGGTCTAGTTATTCACTGTTAAAATCAATGAGTGTATAGCATTGATTATAGCTGGAATAAGTCTGAACACAGTATTTGAGTAACAAGAAACCTTAATTTTATGAATTCTTATGCCTATTTAATGTAAAGCAGATATGTGCGTCTCAAGTTGTATGGAACTAGTAGTTCAAGGTTAATGGTAATTTATGCATTTTGTAAGGTTGTGAGCTTGGACCATGGAAGTGATAAGGGTTGAATATTATTTCAAAATGTTATATTGCATAGTTCACTAAGATGGCTTAGTGTTTTGCAGTATAGATCTGTTTTAATAGAAAGAATTTGCCTTGACTCATTTTTCTTTTGTTTTTCAGGAAAAGAAATGGAGCAAGTTCAGTTAACTATCCAGTCTAATGTCTTACTGATATCTTAAGGAGTCTTACAGATACTTATTTTGAATTGAGAAAATGACTGCAGATATAGAAGAAAATACAGGTTGTTGGAAAAGAATACCTGTCAAAAAGTGAAACATCCAATAGTTAATTTGGAAGTAGTATAAAATACATATACTTATTATGGTGCAATTTTGGAGTGGAGTTAACTCTATAGCACATAGGTAGCCCTCCAAGGAGGGGGGGGGGGGGGAACAGCTTTCTATTTTTCTAAATTATGGATTTTTTTTGGAAGATGTGGACATGGATTTTGAGCCTTGTCATGGTTTCATCGGAATTTCACAGTGACAACAGGCTTTCATATAGTTCTCAAGGTAGGGGTCAGACCTCAGTAGCTGACAAGAAGCATCAATTTTTACATTGCATTTGGGTAATATTTTGTAAACCACATTTATGTAATTCATGAGATTGTATGGGCTCTGCTCTTATTTCTATCATGATTCATTGTTATAGAAGTTTAAATACAGCAAATCTGATTAAATTGTTTTAATTTGTTTTTATCTACTTTTAACTGTAGGAAAGCCTTGCAAATTAAACCTAGTAAAATGTTGTACTTGATAATAGTTTAGAGACTTGCCATAACATGGCATGTTTTTAAACTAGGAAGTAAGGATCTAATCTTACTTTGATCCATTAACATTTATAGGTTTTTGATGAAATGAAGAGCAGTTTACATATTTTTACAATATAATACTTTTCATTACTATTATTTTTATTCTTGCAGGTGGATCTAATAGCTTTTATCTTTGAATGGTATCACTGGGAAGAATATGTCCTTCTTAGGTAGAATTTAGCCCCAAATGTTTACATGTTTTGGGTAAATAGGAAAAAGATATGTAATGAAAAACTTTTGTATTTCCAGTGACATCAGGTTAATAGGAAACTGAATGTGTTTTCTTGACTTAAAAAGAAAACATTTTACTTAGTAAAACTCTTCATCTTGCCTTTACCTGAAAATGACTTACTCATGAGGGCGATGAGATTTAGCCAAATATGGTTTATGTTTATACTACTACTTGCTGTTTCCTGTTATATTTTCTTCTCTTCTATGCCCGCTCCCTGGATTGTCTTACCTTGTGATTACAAAGAGGAATTCCTGTCTTACCTTGAACACTACCAACTAACAATCCCAATAAGGGTTGATCAAGATGGAGCCTTCCTCAGCTTTACTGTGAAAAATGCTAAACCCTCAAGAAGGAGGAGGAGTACAGACCCTTATAACAAAGAACTGGCAGCATCTAAATTATTTTTTAAACTTTCTGCCTATGGCAAGCACTTTCATTTAAACCTGACTCTCAACACAGATTTGGTGTCAAGACATTTCACAGTAGAATATTGGGGGAAAGATGGACCTCAATGGAAGCACAATTTTTTAGACCACTGTCATTACACAGGATATTTGCAAGACCAACACAGTACAACTAAAGTGGCCTTAAGCAACTGCAATGGTCTGGTAAGTGCACATTACATGTTTTAGTATAACAGTGTACTTGTCCCTTTTAAATTACAGAAGAACTACTTAATTGGCACATCTTTCAGTCTTTTGAGTCCCTGCGAGAAGCAAGCAGACAGGAAGGTGCAAAAACCCCCTAAAACATGGGCTGGGTCCTGGGGAAAAGTTTTTTTCAAGATTATTGTAAGTACTAGGACCTAATTCTGTAGTCCTTTAGCAGGCAACATTTTCAGTGTTTACAGTGTCCGCACTAAGGCTGCTAGATTAGGTCTGTGTGGAGATCATTACAGATTATAAAAATGTTACGAACTCAAGGAGGGACAGGAAAACAGTGGGTCCTTTATGATGCTGAATCTCTCCAGTGAGACATTGATTGAACTGAACACCCACTTGTCAGTTTTGAGAATCTGGGTTTAGAAACTGAGTAAATAACAGAAGAGGAATTGCTTCATGTAGAAGTTGTCATTGCCATAAATTCAAAGAGTGAAGAGGAGAGTAGATCCTTTGCAAGTACCAGCATCAGAAAGTAATTATTTACCTTATTTTAGAAATATCTTGTTTACAAATCATGAACAGTTGCATTTAAAAGTAGGATTAGAAATTCTTATCTCTTATTTTACTGTTGATCTGTTGATCACATGACAGTAGTACTTCCATGGGGAAAAAACTGCTTTTATTCTCAACAGAAATTAGAGAACAAATAAATAAAACCCCCAAAATGTAAAACCCAAACTATTGAGTAACAAAATACTAAAATAGAAGGGCATGACTAGAAAATACTAAATCAAGAGCCTAGTAACTTATCTAGTAAAAATATAGGTATATATCATGGTTATTCGTTCTGGTTTTAATTATAGTAGAATGCTTTTCAGTTGTCTTGTTAGGAGTAGACAGATCTAACTAATTGCTAAAGGGGGGAGAAAAAATTACACAGACTTGCTAAACTAATTCCTATTTATCCTTGGAAGTGCTATTGAATAATGCATCTTGGGATATTATTTACAAACAAGAGCTTGCTGCTTCAGACCTAGATAGGATGCATTATACCCAGCTATTTGAGGTGTCCCTGATACAGTCTAGGTTAATGTTTTGGAGTACTCTTGAGGAAAAAGAATTTAATAGGGATTTCCAGGGCTAAGTGACATTGAAGAAATGTAGTTAAAATGGTGTTCCATTGAGTGTGGTATCACAGTTTGGTTAATGCAGACGTGCAGCTGATAGGTCTGATATTTTGGTTTTGCGCTTCCTATGTAATAACATTTTTGTTACAGTTATTTAAGTTCTTTAATATACTAGATCATTTTGCTTTAGAGTTCTCTTCAGCTAAAAATACTATGGAGAGCAAATCCCCACTTTTAGGACTCACCTCTTTAAAAGAGACTGTGTACCTCTATATCTCCAGAGTTTCTGCCAGTTGAGGCACAGACCTTTTGGCCCCCTTGGAGCTTGCAGTCCATGCCACAGTGCTCCTGTTCTGGTTCTTCTCTGACCTTGGCCAGGGAGCGAGCCAAGAACAGCTGCTCTTGCCTTATCCGACTCTTGTTTTCCTTTCATGTTAGGAAAACAAGAGTGGGATGAAGCAGGAAAAAGTCCATGACTTCCTGTCGGCTTTCCCCATCTCTCACTCCTCATGGCGCTTGTTTTCTTCAAAGAATTTAGCAACGTGGTAGGTGTCACTTCTAAATGAAGCCGCCTTGAGGTGAAGCAGAATCTTTTTTTTTGATGTGTATGGGTTTTTGCTTCTGTGCCTCAGGCTCCGAGGTGACTTTTAGCACTCCTATTGCTGTGTGTTTTCCCTCTGCTTCACTGTTTTGCTGGAGTGAAGCTGTCTGGTGTTCTGTGCTTCAAGGCGTCAGTACATTAACTTAGTCTGTAAGTTAACTTTAGTGTGGAATGCTTCCCAGTTAAATAGTCATCTTTGGTGCTTTTAGCTGTTGTCAGCTCTTCGGTATTTCTTCCAGGTATTCCTGGTCTGGATTAAGGCAGCCTCAGTTCTCTAGGCACACCATGACTGGCACTCTCAAGTTTTTCTTGGTCATGCCTCTTATTTGGGACTACAAGTGTCAGGTGTCTGCTGCATCTCCTAGAAAGGCCAAGTCACAAGTATGTGAGGCTTCTGTCATGCTCCGAAAGCAGCAGCAGGGGTGACACAAGGCACTCTCTCAGGCAGGGATTCTGTGAAGGAGTGCAGTGGTAGACTGTACTCAATATCATCCTCTACTGTACAGAAATTCCTCTGTTATGCAGTGTTGGCAGGGTCTTCCAGAGCACTGAGTATAGAAGTTACCACTCCATTCAGATAGGTCCATCACAGAGTTATTTTTAAATGATGATTCCTGCTGACAAATGTTTTGTTATATAGCTGCTGGTTAGAGAACATGTTTAATAAAGCAATTGGCAGTGAATATTGAAGACACTATTATTGTTTTAGAAATAGTGATAGTTCAGTATGTCATGCTCGAGACATTTCTATTTTCCAGTCTGATTGTTGGTCTATAAGAGACTGCCAGTCGTATTCTGCATAGTCCTTGATTAACATCTGTCTCAGAGCCAGTCATTTTAAGTTGTCAGTAACTCTAAAACAAGTAGTAGCCTTTAGCATGAGTGTTGCTCACAAGCAAAATTCTAAGTATTCCATTTATACCAGTTGTCCTATTAGACTTTACTATTGCCAAATTTCTTCCCCTTAGTGAATATTTCGAGTTATTCTGTTTAGTTTATTCAGGGTGGGCAGGTGAGACCATGGTTTAATTAACATAAGTTAATTAAAGATTTTACATAATCTTTAACATAAGACTTTAAAGAACACTCGTAGTGTAGAGTTCTAGTGCAAGAAGAGCTTTCTCTCAGTTTCATTATAAGTGACCAGCAGTCAGTTCATTTCCCTGTCACTATTTCCTGTTTCAGCCTCTCCCTCTATATTTCTCATTACCAAGTGCCCCAGAATTACAGGCTGCTACTTACTGAAGCTTCATTCCAGCGGTTTCCATATGCTGGGCCCTGATTATGCTATATAAATTGTCTGAAGTTATGAAGTCTATAATCCAGTGACCAGTCACGTGAGGAAATTGAAGGTCTTGTCCAGCAGGCTTCCAAACTCATATTTACCTTAGCGGATGTTAAATCTGTGGATGGATTGCAGGTTTTGCCATCTCATAAAAGAGCCTTCATAAGAACAGTATTTTGGGGCCTTTGAATGTTGGATGTAAGGCGCAACAAAGCTGAAGCAGAAGTAGCTGAGGCATTGTCTCAGCTGAGCATGTCATACTGAAGGAAGGAAGAAAAGAAACAGTTGTAGACTGTCTGAAGAAATTAATTCACCTCAAAGGAAAGAAGCTTGTTTAATTCTGAGGGGAGCAAGTCTTAAAGAAGAAAAGTTTTGGGGCTCATAGTAGTGGAATTGAGCAGAAACCAAACTTTTTGCGTTTAGACCCACCTCTGTCATCTGCCAGGTATCCAAGCTCTTAACTGAGTGCTCAAACAAGTTTTCCACGGTAGCAGATTTTCTCATCTTGAGCTGAAAAGCCCAGTAATGGGAAACACTTTAAAACGTGTAGAAAGTGATTATTATTAGGAAAGTGAATCAGAGGTTAAATTGTATTTTGGGGCTACTATGGTTCCGAGGCAATGTTTAATGTAAAATGCCAAGTATTTCCATGTCGTGTGAAGTTCCATGCACTGAATAACATTTGTGCTGGGTAGCACAGGTGTTTCCATCCAAACAGAAATGATAAAGAAAGCCAGAGAAGTACACTTTGGATAAAAGCATTACCGTACTTGGTTAAAGGAAGAATTATTTTGCTGGAAGACTTCATGTTTGTTTCATGTATTTCTAAATTCATATGTGTATAAATTATTCATTTGAAAGCTGATTCTACCATAAAGACTGTATCTACTTCTGTAGGTCATAAATTGCATGTAGTATGGTATTTCTGAATCATATGAAAAATAATGTAGAATTTATAAAATAACTTATAAAGATTAGAAACTATATTGAAAGAGATTTAGTATTCTAGATCGGTGCTTTTGGCGTTCTTTGTTACTAATATGTATTTGCAGTATAGACTTAGTATTCATAAAATTACATATAAAGCTGTCCCTGTTCTAGTTTTAAGATGTCTTGTCAGATTCCATGATGTACTGTCCCATGCCAGATCATTATTTTTTTTTTTAATCTTTGAGAACACTAAGCTAATTCAGTCTGTTTCCTCGGTCATAAAACCACACTGAAGTGTAGAGCCAGCTGTAGACATACTGAACAAGACTGACATGTTTTCAGAAGTTTCCAGTACTACTACTTTATATTAAAAATGGATAAAGTGTAAAGTCTAGAAAGGTTCAAGGCAGGGAGAAATTGGAAAACAGTAGTACTGTGTGGAAAAGGCACCTACTTGTCCTCCATAATTCAACTTGCTTCTGTGACTGACTGACATCCCCTATCTGAAGTAGGGTAAGGCCCCAGCTAGACAGCCTGACACAAAAAGATTCCCTTTCACAAATTCAGGGGAACTCCATGTGGATTCACAGATTTGTCTGAGCATGTCAAACTGCTGGATCCAGGACCTTATATGTGTTAGCAGGAGTTGACAGACTGTAGTGGGGTTGGATAACACAGGACCTCAAACAATCTGTTTTAGGCAACAATCTCGTGAATGTTGCTTGTAATAACCTACTTGGGGCATTAAGCTTGTTTCTTAAATTCATGGTATTTTGTCAAAATCTTTTGCTGGTCACTCTTATGTCTTAATGATATTTCTTATACTTTGGAGCAGAAGTTTAATGTTCAAACTGTTTAAGTTCAAATACAATGGCAAAACTTAAAAATATTCATTTTAATGCTTCAAAAAGGCATTATTTCAGTCTCCTTTTGCAACTGAAACTGTGTTGTGCTCAAATAATAGATAAGTCAAAAGTGTGTTTTAGAAAGTCAGTTTGGATATAGTAGCATAATTCCCACTATTAATCAGGCATTGATGAATGCACATACAATGGAAGCATCTCTAGCCACATTAATTTTCTACAAGAAGGGCCAGAAGAAGGATCCAGGGAACTACAGGCCTGTCAGTCTGACCTCGGTGCCTGGGAAGGTCATGGAACAGATCATCCTGAGTGCCATTATGTGGCACATGAAGAACAACCAGGTGATCAGGCCCAGTCAGCATGGGTTCATGAAAGGCAGGTCCTGCTTGACAAACCTGATCTCCTTCTATGACAGGGTGACCTGCTTGGTGGATGAGGGAAAGGCTGTGGATGTTGTCTACATAGACTTCAGTAAAGCCTTTGCCACCATTTCCACAGCACCCTCCTGGAGAAACTGGCTGCTCATGGCTTGGATGGGAGTACTCTTCGCTGGGTAAAAAAACTGCCCTGGAGTAATCACCTTTAGGTTAAGGACCCTCTGTTGCAGAGACAGGGCCACGGTTTGGATGATACTTCTGTCTCCTCAGGCTTGGCACGAAGCAGACAGCCTGATGGTGTTGGCCAGAACCACACTGCAGGATGCTCTTCCTGTGGGAATATAATAGAGTTTATAATGGTTTAGGATTTGCTTGAACCCAGATGTCTGATACCCATACTGTCAGGGTTCTTTCTGTGTATCTGGCAAACCTGGTTACAATTTGGTTTATATTTTCAAGACTGTTTAAGCAGCAGTGTATCAGTAAATGATTTATTTTCTAGTAAAGTCTTAGATTACAAGTAACAAGAAGGTACCAGCATCTTCCATGTGAATATAGACCCTGATGTTACCTTCTTGAGTAAATAGAGTTCATAATTAAAAATACCACTGGAGAGAAGACTTACTGTTATAGTCCCTATGTAAGGAAAGTGTAATTGAAAGCTGAAGTGTATTCATACATATATTTTCAAAATATATAATAGGGTTATATTTGGAAAAGTACTGTTCTTTCTGAAATGTTATACAGGCTTTTTTATTTTATAAGTTGTATGTTGTTACTATTGATTCTATGTCACACCCAAGTAACAAGTGATAGGATAAGAGGAAAAAGGCCTCAAGCTGTGCCGGGGAGGTTTAGATTGCATATTAGGAAAAATTCCTTCACCAAAAGGGTTGTCAAGCATTGGAACTGGCTCCCCAGGGAAGCGGTTGAGTCACCATCCCTGGAGGTATTTAAAAGACATGTAGGCGTGGTGTTTAGGGACATGGTTTAGTGGTGGACTTGGCAGTATTAGGTTTATGGTTGGACTTGATGATCTTAAGGGTCTTTTCCAACCTAGACGATTCTACAGTTCTACTGAAATTTGGTTATTTCGGGAGTGAAGAATAGCAGACAGTTGATGTACAAAACAGCAGCAGGAGGAGGGCTTTGACCAAGAGTACAATGGCAAGCCCTGATCTCAGAAACAGCTTTGGGATATTTAGAGCAAATGTGGAGCAAGTGGTCTTATGGCTAATCGTAGAGGTCTTATTGGAGTAGTAAAAAACAAAATAAAACCCAAACCAAACAGAAACATTTAAAAAAAAAAAAAAAAAGCTTGTGCATAGTACTTGCTTTACAGATCAAAGGTGTGGTAGAAATTTATGATTCATCAAATTACAATACGAATGCAGAAGTTCCTGCTTCCAGTCTTTTACCTGATCAGTAGCTCTTTTTCCTGGTACAGAAAACTTATATAGTCAGAGTTTTCTAGATACAGATACTAGAATTTTTTATTTAGTAAATATAGGTGTTGGTGAATAAACCCAGACAAACTCCAATATTTCTATATCTGAAAGGATCCCAAAACTGGATTATTTGCTAAAGTTCAGTTTCAATTACTGAATGTTCAGGAGACTGTATAGTTAGCCTGAAATGTCTCCTTTCTTCTGTAAACTACTTCCTGATTGGAAGAAGCTGAGTTCACAAATGTGAAACTTATGAGAATAGAATATCTACTACTCTGCACTGCAGTATGGGGGGGGGGGGGAAATATGTTCATCTGTTATGGAGGATGAAGTCTAGTCCACAGTCTGCAACAACTTGGATTTGCTGAAGATTTGTGGTGAGACCTTTTAAGGAATAAATGCTTTGTAGATAGTGTAGCCTAAGTTAATATCAATAATTTGATTTTAATAACTAGCTCAGTTTTGGAATTAAGCATCTGGATGTAAAATGCTGAATGGTATCCCTGAATATATTTTCTAGAATTAATCCTTCATGTGGTTTTTCTTTGATGCAGTATGTGGTATTAAGCATCTACTGGTATGGCATCACAGAGGGATATAGGGCTCACCCTTTGAGCAAGGCCATTTTGGCTTGGTGTCACTTTTAATGGATAGGAATCGCATAGTTTTGGAACATCTCTGTGAACAGATTGTCACATACCAAGAATATATCTTGCTTTCTTACCACATCTACCAAAGATGATAGGAAAGAACTCCAGAAATAGGGCAACGATATTTTAATTCTTTTCTCATTGTGTTGCTTATAGACATTACTCCTGCTCCCACTAAAGTCAGTGGAGGAGAGCTGGCTCATGCACTGTTTTCTGTGTTGGTTTATTGTTGTGGATTTCTTCACAGAAATAAATGATAATCAAATATTGTTTAAAATTAAGCTTTTTAATAGGAGTTTTATATTGTCTTTTGCAAGTTTTTATTTTCTTATCTTCTCCTTTAAGCATGGAGTCATTGCTACAGAAGATGAAGAGTATTTTATTGAGCCTTTAAGGAATATAACAAAAAATTCCAGTAACTTTAATTATGAGAGTGGTCATCCTCATGTTATATACAAAAAGTCCACCATGCAGCAGCAACATCTCTATGATCATGGTCACTGTGGAGTCTCAGGTGAGTATGAGTGTCATTACTTTAAAAAAAAAAACAACCAAACAAGACTTACTTTAAAGTATCTTGCTTGGTTCACATGTAAGGGACAGTGGAGAATGTAGCAGTAGGAATCCTCCTTTTGGGTGATGCAGTGACTACTGTAAAAAAAAAAAAAGTAGTTTTTGCTTTGTTTTTTTTCAGATTCAGATCAAGAGTGTAGTGTCTTTCAAAAACTAAGATACTGGGAGTAAGTCTTGTTTTATTCCTGTTGTGTACAGTGGTAATGATGAGCACAGGCTTCCTCAAAATGTGCTATAAATGTACTTCATTCTCTGACTGGAAGGTGTGATTGAGTGACTAAGTATTACAGCTCAATGTTTAGGAAGTGTTCCATCTCATTTGAGGAACCTTGATGTGTATTAAATGTGTGTTAGTAGTATGATTAGTAATACGTTTGTGACTGGAGTCCACATTTTTCTCATTTATGGAGGTTTATGGTGTTTTGATACTGGCTTTTGGTTCAGTGGGTTAATGTTATTCCATGATAGTTGAATATGTGATTTACAGGTGCCTTACAGGAAGGATTATATAGTTTTGATTGAGACATTTTCCTCGTAAAGGAGTTCTAACTTCCACAAAAACATTTTTCAAGTACTCTGACATGATTTTTACTTGCTTAAACCAAAGCTGAAAACCAATTTCTTGAAAGCAGCTTGGAGTAAATCTGACATTATTTTAGAGTACTAAAATATAATGGTTTTTTACATAATAGAAAAATGTTCTAACCTTGTTTGTTTATATCTCAGAAATAGCTTGTTCTTAAAAGCTCAGTCGTGGATAGTTGTATTCCATAAGATTCAGTGCACAGGACAGGCTGACAAATACTAATCTTAAAATAAAACAGTATCATTGTTCATTGATGTAACTTATTTCAGCTTCTTTTGGAGGTTGTAACTTTTACTGGCACCAGCTGACTAAACTTACAGTGCAGATTGTCTATGCTTGGGAGACAGTTTTCCCCAGGTGGTTCAGTTAACTGTGTTTAGATTCTACTTGTAGTGAATGTCAAACTTTATGTATGTAAGTTTGTAAGTGTTGTTCCATCTGTGTGCTTTTAATGATTGCAAAACAAGTCTCCTAACTACTACTGCCTGCTAACTGGTTGTAAAATAAGAATACTAATGTATGTGGATGCTCCAATTCATGCATTTTATAACAGACATAGGCGAAGCGTTCATCTCTCTCGTAGGGAATGCTGTCACTTAAGCCTCTTAAAACTAGTGGAAGGGTCATGAAATGCAGGCCAATGCTACTTTTACCATAATAATACTACTAGAAAAAGTATTGGTCTATGTCAGATGTTGTTTTTTAGATTAATGCTAAGGAAGTCACTCTCATCCAAGTGAGGATGAAGAAGTGGCAGCTAGTTTGATCATATCACACACAACTGTTCTGGTTGTATGTGTCGTATGGATCATAGGTAGATTCGAGCTATGCATCTTGTGTACATTTTTTGTGAAATGTGCAGTAATCTTAGCAGTTATTTCTTTGTATATTTGATGCTGCCTTTATCCTTGGAAGCTCCTGTGCATTTCCTGAGCTTTCACACCTGTCATATCCTGAAGTCCTAAATTACCGAAATACAAAAGCACTATTTCTTACAAGCCTGAGGCTGCTCTTGCATTTAGTCATGTCAGTTTCTCCTTTTTCTGTTGTTTTGTGTACTAATTCCACTCTATGAAAATTTCTGAAAAACTTTGCTCTCTCCCAAAAGTTCAAGGTCTTACTTTGCCAGATGATGTGCTATTTTAATGCTCTCCTCCTGGGTACCAAAACCTTTTAAATGTGTCTTCTGAGTGCTGTTTCATCTATATCCCTGTTGTGGTTTGGGACAGGTTGGCCAATGACAAGATGACAGATGCTCTCCCCTACCTCTTGCTCCAAAGAGCGTTGCTCAGGATACCATGTAAACTCATTTTTCTTTTGAGTCACTTCTTCATAGAGAGGTTTCACAATCTGACTATAACCTGGAATATGCATTCTCCAGAAACCCACAACACCTAAGAAGGCTTGTGGTTCCTTTCTGTTTGTAGGTGGGGACATAAATGTTGTTATTGTTAATCATATCCATTGGAATCTAGCAACAACCATCTTGCCACTTAATTCCCAAGAACTGGATGTCTCGTGCAGGTCCCTTGATCTTACCTCTTTTTACAGCAAAATGTGCTTCCAAAACAATCTTGATTATTTCCTTACCTTTCTTGAAAACTTCCTGTGCTGTATTACCCCACACAATGATGTCATCAGTGTATTGCAGGTGTTCTGGAGCTCCACCCTTCTGCAGTGCAGTCTGGATCAGTCCATGGCAAATGGTGGGGCTGTGCTTCCACCCCTGGGGCAGTCGATTCCAGGTGTACTGGATGCCTCTCCAGGTGACAGCAAACTGTGGCCTGCACTCTGCTGCCAAAGGGATTGAGAAGAATGCATTAGTCGAATCATAGGGTTGGAAGGGACCTCTGGAGATCATCTAGTCCAACCCCCCTGCCAGAGCAGGGTCACCTAGAGCAGGCTGGACAGGAACGCGTCCAGGCGGGTTTTGAATGTCTCCAGAAACGGAGACTCCACAACCTCTCTGGGCAGCCTGTTCCAGTGCTCTGCCACCCTCAAAGTAAAGAAGTTCCTCCTCATGTTTAGGTGGAACTCCCTATGTTCAAGTTTGTGCCCATTATCTCTTGTCCTGTCCCCGGGCACCACTGAAAAGAGCCTGGCCCCATCCTCCTGACACCCACCCTTTAGATATTTATAAGCATTGATAAGGTCCCCCCTCAGCCGTCTTTTTTCCAGACTGAAGAGACCCAAATCCCTCAGCCTTTCTTCATAAGAGAGGTGTTCCAGTCCCCTCATCATCTTGGTAGCCCTTTGCTGCAGCCTCTCCAGCAGTTCCCTGTCCTTCTTGAACCGGGGAGCCCAGAACTGGACACAGTACTCTAGATGCGGCCTCACCAGGGCAGAGTAGAGGGGGAGGATGACCTCCCTCGACCTGCTGGCCACACTCTTCTTGATGCACCCCAGGATGCCATTGGCCTTCTTGGCCACAAGGGCACATTGCTGGCTCATGGTCATCCTGTTGTCCACCAGGACTCCCAGGTCTCTTTCCACAGAGCTGCTCTCCAGCAGGTCAGCCCCCAACCTGTCCTGGTGCAGGGGGTTATTCCTCCCCAGGTGCAGCACCCTACACTTGCCCTTGTTGAACTTCATAAGGTTCCTCTCTGGCCAACTCTCCAGCCTGTCCAGGTCTCTCTGTATGGCGGCACAGCCTTCTGGTGTGTCAGCCACCCCTCCCAGCTTTGTGTCATCAGCAAACTTGCTGAGGGTGCCCTCTATCCCCTCATCCAGGTCATTGATGAATATATTGAAGAGGACTGGACCCAGTACTGACCCCTGGGGAACACCACTTGTCACTGACCTCCAACTAGACTCTGTGCCCCTAATCACGACCCTCTGAGCTCTGTCTTTCAACCAGTTATCTATCCACCTTACTGTCCGTTCATCTAGCCCACTCTTCCTAAGCTTCCCTATGAGGATGCTGTGGGAGACCGTGTCAAAAGCCTTGCTGAAGTCAAGGTAGACCACATCTACCGCCCTCCCCTCATCTCTCCATCCAGTCATGCCATCATAGAAGGCTATCAGATTAGTCAGTCATGATTTCCCTTTGGTGAATCCATGTTGAGTACTCCTGATAGTTTTCTTTTCCTCCACATGCCTTGAGATGATGCCCAGAACGAGATGTTCCATCATCTTTCCAGGGATGGAGGTGAGGCTGACTGGCCTGTAGTTCCCTGGGTCCTCCTTCTTGCCCTTTTTGAAGACTGGAGTGACATTGGCTTTCCTCCAGTCCTCAGGCACCTCGCCTGTTCTCCAGGACCTTTCAAAGATGATGGAGAGCAGCCCAGCAATGACTTCTGCCAGCTCCCTCTGCACTCTCATGTGCTTTAGTCTAATTTAGTCTAATTCTTCCTACCATTGTTTATTTTCTGTTCTCTTCTGTTGCTGACACGTTGACTTATTATCAGGTGAAACTATAGCACATGGGAATATTCCAAACGGGAACATACTCAGCAAATGTAAAAACCTCTTCTTTTTTTGTGCTTTTTCTTTTACTTTTTTCTTCTGTTCTTCATCTTTCTGTATCTTCATGATTCTTCCCATACCTCTCTCTTCTCTTTCTATTGATTCACTTGCTATAGCCTAGATAATGTACATTCAGCCTGAGCCTCTGTAATACTAAGGCTGTTTTGCACTGCTCTGATATTGGTGAAATCCAGAGGTCATATTAAATTGAATTGATATAAATTGAAGCTTTTGGAGGCGGGAGTTATACATTCTTAAGGAACAGGAATTTAAAGAAAACTGTGCAATTAAAATCAGAAATTAGACAGTTTTCTGGGGGTAATATTTTAGTCTTCAGGTGCAGTTTTATGTGCTAAATATTTTGACATGCTCAGAAGTGAGGGGGTTAATTGCCTGAGGGAATCTTAATTGCTTTGGTTGGATAGCTGAGTGTCTTTAGATCTTGTTGCTCAATGTCTGAAGTTCCATATGTGCTTTGAAAACTTTTTTTTTTTTTAAATCTTGTAGTAGAAATTCTGTGACTACTTCTGAGAAATTCTATAATGCTACTTTTGTTCTGAAGAAAATATGGAACTAAAACAGTAGCCTTAAAAAAAGCCTTAGCTTTTTCTTACAATTTTCATATTGTATTTAATTGATTTGGTTGTCTCTTATTGCTGATGTTTAACTGATCTTAGGTTGTCATTAAGCAGAGCTGCTTAAGGGGGAAAAGAGCTGTGATAGAGCTGGGAAGGAAGCTGAAGATAAATTGCTGCGCTGCAAAAGCCTGTTAGGGCTGTCAGCATTGAAGTTGAAGAGGTGGGCAAAAATAGGGAGTGATATGATACCTAGAAAATTGGAGGAAGAATGATGTGTAAATCAGAGTAGTTGGATAACTGCTCCAAAACGTGGGGTTCCAGACTTAACTAGTCTGATTTAAACCTAAGCAACCAACAGAAACAACTTTGTCCGCCCCACAAGCAACATCCTGAAGTCTGTACTGCGGATGCCAAGATGCCAAAGCAGATTGTCCACCCCAGCCTAAAGCAGATGGATCTATGAGGGGGTCACACAAGTTGGCTGTCTACGTGTCTGTTTAAGGTGAGACAGAGGTTAGCTGCACATGCAAGGCACTGTACCTTATGCAGTAACTTCAAAGACCTTTCAAAGATGATGGAGAGTGGCCCAGCAATGTCTTCTGCCAGCTCCCTCAGCACTCTCGGGTGCATCCCATCGGGGCCCATGGACTTGTGAATATCTAACTGATCCCTCACTTCATCCTCCTTAACCAAGGGGAAGTCGTCGTCTTTCCCCATTACTTTCTCCAAAGTCTGGGACTCCTGAGGGCTGGCCTGAGCAGTAAAGACCAAAGCAAAGAAGGCATTCAGTAGCTCCACCTTCTCCGCATCCTCCGTCACCATGGCTCCTGTCTCATTCAACAGTGGGCCCACAACTTCTCTGGTCTTCCTTTTGCCTCCAATATACTTGTAGAAGCCCTTCCTGTTGAGCTTGACATCCCTAGCCAGGTTTAATTCCAAGGAGGCCTTGGCTTTCCTCGTTTCATCCCTGCACGCTCTGGTGGCATTCTTGTACTCCTCCCAAGGGGTCAGTCCCTTCTTCCACTTATTGTAAACTTCCTTCTTCCACTTGAGCTTTTTCAGAAGCTCCCTGCTCAACCACGTAGGTCTCCTGCGTCCCTTGGCTGATTTCTTTCTCTTAGGGATGCACCGATCCTGAGCTTGGAGGAAGTGGTCTTTGAATACCAACCAGCTCCCTTGAGCCCCCTTGCCTTCCAGAGCCCTAGCCCACGGGATCTCTCCAAGCAGTAGTAATGTCAGTTGTGGCATACCACTTGGTTGCCTTTGACTCCAGTTCATGCTGCAGTTCTAGCATGTCTGGCACAGCAGCACTCAGTGGTGGTGTGACTTCATTCAGGCCACAACTGTCTACTGTCAGCCACCACTCTCCATCAGACTTTCGCACTGGCCATATCAGGCTGTTAAAGGGCGAGGGAGTCTTGCTGATCACTCCTTGGGTCTCTAGCCAACAAATCAGGTTCTGGATGGGAATCAGGGAGTCTTGTTTGGTGCAATACTGTTGTCGATGCACTGTGGCAGTAGCAATTGGCACCTGCTGTTCTTAAACCTTCAGCAGTCCCACCACAGAAGGGTCATCTGAAAGGCCCAGTAAGGTAGACAGCTGTGTAATGTCCTACAGGTCTCTCCAGCTGCTATACCGAAAGCCCACTGATACCCTTTCGGGTCTTTGAAATACCCTCTCTTGAGGTAGTCTATGCCAAGGATGCATGGAGCATCTGGGCCAGTCACAATGGGGTGCTTCTCCCATTTATTCCCATTCAGGCTCACTTCGGCCTCCAGTACAGTCAGTTCTTGAGACCCCCCTGTCACTCCGGAAATAGTAACAGATTCTGTCCCTTTATGATTTGATGGCAATAGGGTACACTGTGCACCGGTGTCCACTAGGGCTGTATGTTTTTGCGGCTCTAATGTACCAGGCCATGGAATCCACACAGTCCAATAAACTCTGTTGTCCCTCTCCTCCTCCTGGCTGGAGGCAGGGCACCTCTAATGTTGAGAACAACATCTATGATTAGCAGATGAGTTCCTATCCAGACTGGATAACCGCTTACTGTAGACTGGAGCAGCCACCCTCCTACAAGAATTCTTTTTGCCATCTGCTTTATCTTGCAACTCAAGCACTTGTGCTTGTAGGACCAGAGTAGGTTTTTTTTTCCCCGCTTATTCATGTCCTCTCTATAGTTGCAGAGGCAAAGCCATAGGAAATCTCAGTGGATCTTGTTTCCCTTGAGTTGATTTCGCAAGAGGGTGTTTTTTATTAATGACTGAGACTTGGGTTCCTTCAGGGGAAGAGTGGGATTCTTTCTCCAGTCCGGGACAGTTTTTCAAACCGTTTATCATTTTGCTTAGAGGAAATGACCAAGATAATAGCTATTTTCTTAGTCATCTTTTCCACGGCTGCCACAGTGAAGGGGATGAGAGAGACTGTCTTCATACTGTCGTACCCTGTTAGCCACCTCATTTACAGTTGGTGCATTAGCATTGGATCCTCCCCAAACCATTGTTGGCAATATGTTGGAATACACTGATGGTGCACTCTGCACAAACTTCCTCAGCCAAGATTGTTTGCATGGCATTTCATCAGGGTCTACATTCACTTGCCAGTCACCGTAAATCACCTCTCGCACAGCCAGTTCCCTCAGGTACTTAATACCTTTCTCCATGCTGGTCCATTTGCTTGGACAGCATTCGATATCATCCTTAAAGGGATACCTGCCCTTCACAGCTGATAGCAGTCGCCTCCAGAGACTGAGAGTGTTTGTCTTCTTCCCAATCACTTTATCAATCCCTCCATCTCTGGCCAGGTTTCCCAACTGCCTAGCTTCTCTGCCTTCTAAGTCTATGGTATCAGCTCCATTGTCCCAGCATCAGAGCAACCAGATGAGTGTCTCCCCTTCACGACTACTAAAGTCCTTCCTCATATTTTACAAATCCTTCATAGAGAAGGATTTAACGATTATCTCTGCATCTGAGTCCTCATCCTGTGTTAATGCTGCCTGAGAAGGACCCTCTCCTTTATCTGATTTAGAAGGACCCTTTCCTTTTTCTGCTTCCTGGTCACCAGGGCAACTTGTACCGGTTCTATGGGAGTTTGTGTAGCAGCATTTCTTGTTGTTGAGGCTGGAGCAACTGGTGTCGGTGCAGGTGGTAGAGTAACTTTTACTACACACTGCTGTGTGACTGGTGTCAGGATGTGCTGGAGCATGGCCTGAGTTGGTGGGGGGGTAGCTGGCATGGCTGATGCCGCTGGGGCTGATGCTGTGGCTTTCCCTGGTACAGGCAGGGGCAGAGGCGTGGCCTGTGTTGATGGGGGGGGAACTGGGGGAGTGGTTTGTGTCTGTGCCAGCTGTGAATTGGCCTGTGGGATATGAGTAGCAGCAACACATCACACAATATCCACTCCTGTACCATTTTTTAAACACAAAACCACCCCTGCAGCATGTTCAGAACCAGTAAGAAAATCACAATCCTTTGAAAGTAATGTTCATTTTCTAAGCAGCCCAAAAGGTTTCCATCCCCTAGCTCTTTAACATAAGCATTAAAGGGCAAGATAAACCTTTCCCAGGTGAAACCAAAAGTGTAATTAGTAATAAAATCCATCATGTGATACCCGAAATATGCAAGCATAGCCATTATCCAACTAACAATATTATACATTTGGGACATCCTGGGACAAGAATTAGCAGGGCTCATTCATAGGGCTCTAAACTAGGTTTGAAGGGGGATGGGGATGAAACCAGGACTGCAAAAGTGGTGCCCGGGAGCAGCATACCAGTGCTTCTGGGTAAAAGTGTTAGCATTAGGGCTTGTCCCCAAGGAAGTAGCAGGACAGTTAGCCCAGCTGAAGTGCATCTACACTAATGCACGCAGCATGGGGAATAAACAGGAGGAGCTGGAGGCCATTGTTCAGCAAGGAAACTATGATATAGTTGCCATCACAGAAACGTGGTGGGAAGACACACACAAGTGGAGTGCGGTAATCGATGGCTACCAACTTTTCAGAAGGGATAGGCAAGGAAGGAGAGGTGGCGGGGTGGCCCTCTATGTTAGGGGCAGTTTTGAATGTCTGGAACTTAACGGTGTGAATGACAGTGTTGAGTGTGTATGGATAAGAATCAAGGGGAAGGCCAACAAGGCAGACATCGTGATGGGAGTTTGTTATAGACCCCCTAATCAGGATGTAGAATCTGATGAAGTATTCTATAAGCGGCTGGCAGAGGTCTCACGATCATTTGCCCTTGTTCTTGTGGGGGGCTTCAACTTCCCAGACGTCTGCTGGAAATATAATACAGCAGAGAGGGAACAGTCCCGGAGGTTCCTGGAGTGTGTGGAAGACAACTTCCTAACACAGCTGGTGAAGGAACCAACTAGGGGAAGTGCCCTACTGGACCTACTGTTTGTTAACAGAGAAGGTCTTGTGGGTGATGTAAAGGTTGGAGGTCGTCTTGGGCACAGTGACCATGAAATGGTAGAATTTTCAATTCTTGTTGAGGCAAGGCAGGGAGCCAGCAGAACTGCCACCTTGGATTTCTGAAGGGCAGACTTTAGCCTGCTTAGGAGCATGGTCGAGAGTGTCCCTTGGGAGGCAGTGTTGAAGAGCAAAGGTGCCCAGGAAGGCTGGTCATACTTCAAGCAGGTGCTCTTAGAAGCACAGGAGAAGGCCATCCCCATGTCTCGAAAAACGGGCCGACGGGGAAGAAGGCCAGCCTGGCTAAATAGAGAGCTTTGGCTGGACCTCAGGAAAAAAAGGAAAGCTTACATTCTCTGGAAAAAGGGATTGGCAACTTATGAGGATTATCAAGATATAACAAAGCTATGTAGGGGGAAAATTAGAAGGGCCGAAGCTCAATCAGAACTCAGCTTGGCCACTGCAGTTAAAGACAATAAGAAGAGACTCTTTCAGTATATCAATAGAAAAAGGAAGACTAGGGAAAATGTAGGCCCACTGATGAATGAGACGGGTGCCCTAGTGGTGGAAGACGCAGAGAAGGCAGAGTTACTGAATGCCTTCTTTTCTTTGGTCTTCACTGCTAAAGCTGCCTCTCGCGAATCCCATACCCTGGAGGCAAGGGGGAAGGTCTGGAGAGAGGAAGATTTTCCCTTAGTTGAGGAGGACCGGGTCAGAGACCACTTGGCCAATCTGGACATTCATAAGTCCATGGGCCCTGACGGGATGCACCCGCGAGTGCTGAGAGAGCTGGCAGATGTTATTGCTAGACCACTCTCCATCGTCTTTGAAAGGTCATGGGGAACAGGAGAGGTGCCTGAGGACTGGAGGAAGGCTGACATCACTCCAATCTTTAAAAAAGGCAAGAAGGAGGACCCAGGGAACTACAGGCCGGTTAGTCTCACCTCTGTCCCTGGGAAGGTAATGGAGCGACTCATTCTGGATGTCATCTCCAAACACGTAGAGGAACAGGAAGTCATTGGAAGTGGTCAACATGGATTTACCAAGGGTAAATCATGCTTGACCAATCTGATGATAGCTTTCTATGATGTTATAACTGGTTGGCTGGATGAGGGGAGAGCCGTAGGTGTCATCTACCTTGACCTTAGCAAGGCTTTTGACACTGTCTCCCATAACATCCTCATTAGGAAGCTGAGGAAGTATGGGCTAGATGAGGTGACAGTGAGGTGGATCGAGAGCTGGCTGTGTGACAGAACTCAGAGGGTTGTGATCAGCGGCGCAGAGTCCAGTTGGAGGCCTGTAACCAGTGGTGTCCCCCAGGGGTCAATACTCGGTCCAATTTTGTTCCGTATATTCATTAATGACCTGGACGATGGGACAGAGTGTATCCTCAGCAAGTTTGCTGATGATACCAAACTGGGAGGGGTGGCTGACACTCCGGAGGGCCATGCTGCCATCCAGCGTGACCTGGACAGGCTGGAGAGCTGGGCAGAGAAGACCCTAATGAGGTTCAACAAAAGCAAGTGCAAGGTCCTCCACCTGGGGAGGAAGAATGTCAGGCACCGGTATAGGTTAGGGGTGGACCTGCTGGGAAGTAGTTCTGAGGAGAAGGATCTGGGGGTTCTGGTAGACAGTAAATTATCCATGAGCCAGCAGTGTGCCCTTGTCGCCAAGAAGGCCAATGGAATCCTGGGTTGCATAGGGAAGAGTGTGGCCAGTAGGTCAAGGGAGGTCATTCTCCCCCTCTACTCTGCACTGGTGAGGCCACAACTGGAATACTGCATCCAGTTTTGGGCTCCCCAGTTCAAGAGGGACAGGGAACTGCTGGAGAGAGTCCAGCGTAGGGCAACTACAATGACTGAGGGATTGGAGCATCTCCCTTATGAGGAAAGGCTGAGAGAGCTGGGACTCTTTGGCCTGGAGAAGTGAAGGCTGAGGGGAGACCTTATTATGGCATACAAGTACCTAAAGGGTGGGTTGAAGGAGGATGGTGCCAGACTCTTTTCATTGGTTCCCAGTGACAGGATGAGGGGCAACGGGCACAAGCTAGAACATAGGAAGTTCCGTTCAAATACATGGAAAAACTTCTTTACGGTGAGGGTGACTGCACTGGAACAGGCTGCCCAGGGAGGGTGTGGAGTCCCCTTCTCTGGAGACTTTCAAGACCCGCCTGGATGCAGCCCTGAGGGATGTGCTTTAGGCAATCCTGCTTTAGCAGGGGAGTTGGACTAGATGATCTCTAGAGGTCCCTTCCAACTCTGAAGTTTCTGTGATTCTGTGAATGCCATACCATACAAAAATAGGACATTAACCACTGCATACAAATACAAAGAGTAAACTGTGGAACATATACAGTGAGTTCAACATCTATCTATCTATTGTTGTTTGGGCAGATACTCTTCCCCCACCTCTCACTCCAAGGAGAAGAAAGAGAGTTGAGGAGATTTATGAGTTTAGAAAAAAAACTAAACTACTTTAATGAAATACTAATAATAAAATAAAAAGAAATTAATGAAATAGTTTTGTATCTGTTGTATCTATATCAGGCTCCCAGGGAGATGTCACTGGCAGGCACTGGGGAAGTTCTAGATTGGACTCAGTGACAGCAGCTGTAATAAAACTGTAACTGCATGTTTGCCAGTATATAATTTATTTTGTCTGAGAGACCGATTTTTTTTTTTTTTTTTTTTTTTTTTGTGCTCTACCTTCAGAACACTTTTGCTAGTACAACATGCTGGGAGGAATCTGCTTGTGTAACTGTGCTACTATTCACACATTCTGGCAACTTTCCCCTACTGTAATCTAGACCTCAATTTATCATGTACCTGTTCTGTACCAGGGAAGTGGTCAGGATTTTTAAGTGTTGATAGAGATAAGGGGAGTGTTATTTCTGACCTTTCTGAGAAAAATGGCAATAATTGACAGGAAGTGGTGTAGGGCGTTTGGAAAAAGGATGATCAGAATTGGTTGGTATGAGCAAGTGATGGACTACTTCATAGTAATAGTAGAATTACAGTGGCAAATACAAGAGAAGAATTGGAGAGGCAGAGATAAAAATATTTCTCTATTTGCCGGATAGTGTAGATTCAGATAAGAATGTGGGATAGAATTGTGGCTGGTTTTCATAACCTAAATTAGATTTTTAAGCAGTTAGACATAAGAATACTTTAAAAATAAAATATGTTAAAATTAATAGTTCATGTATATATTGTCATCAAGCTTACTATGTTTTGTGAAATATAGTTGAAATCATTAAGGCCTTACTAAGAAGTTGAGCACCTTCAAATTCCTTCAATGGGATTTGATGCCCCTGGGTTATCTTGCAGAATGCTTTGTAGGATCAGCCTCTAGAAGAGTTAGATTTTATTCATTTATATTCTGTGAAAAATTGTAGCAACATCTAGGTGGTTTTACAGAGAAAGGATGTCTCTAAGCCATGGAGTAGGCAGGTAAAACTGAGATGCCAAATGGAATTTGGTTTATCGCTTATAACTTTAATATTAAATATTTAGAGATGGCATGTTAAAATCCTCCATTTTGCATCAAAAATTTTATATTAGTAGATGAAATATTCTACAAGCAGCTGGGAGAAATCTCAAGATCACTGGCCCTTGTCCTGGTGGGAGACTTCAACCTACCAGATATCAGCTGGGAACACAATAGAGCTGAGAGAGAACAGTCTAGGAGGTTCCTGAAGTGTGTTGGGGATAACTTCCTGACACAGCTGATGAGGGAGCCGACTAGGGAAGGAGCCCTGCTGGACCTGCTGTTTGTGAACAGAGAAGGACTTGTGGGGGATGTGACAGCTGGAGGCTGTCTTGGGCACAGCGATCATGAAATGATAGAGTTCTTGATTCTCAGGGAAGCAAGGAGGGAGGTCAGCAGAACAGCCACCATGGACTTCCGGAGGGCAGACTTTGGTCTTTTCAAGAGCCTGCTTGACAGAGTCCCTTGGGAGGCAGTCCTGAAGGGTGAAGGAGTCCAGGAAGGCTGGACATTTTTCAAGAAGGAAGTCTTAAAGGTGTAGGAGCAGGCTGTCCCCATGTGCAGTAAAATGAGCCATTGGGGGAAAAGACTGGCTTGGTTGAACAGAGAGCTATGGGTACAACTCAGGGGGGAAAAAAGGAGAGTTTATGGCCTTTGGAAGAAGGGGCAGGCCACTCAGGAAGGCTACAAAGATGTTGTAAGGCTATGTAGGGAGAAAATTAGAAAGGCCAAAGCCCAACTAGAAGTTAACCTGGCTTTGGATGTTAAGAACAATAAAAAGGGTTTCTATAAACACATTAGTAACAAAAGGGGGACTCAGGAGAATCTCCATCCTTTATTAGATGAAGGAGGTAACATCATGACAAAGGATGAGGAGAAGGCTGAGGTACTTAATGCCTTCTTTGCCCCAGTCTTTAGTAGTAGAGTCGGTTGTTCCCTGAGTACCCAGACCCCGGAGCTAGTAGATAGGGGCGGGGAGCAGAACGAAGCCCCCGTAATCCAAAGGGAGATGGTGAGGGACCTGCTCCAACACCTGGACATGCACAAGTCTATGGGGCCAGATGGGATCCACCCGAGGGTACTGAGGGAGCTGGTGGAAGTGCTCACCAAGCCACTTTCCATCGTTTACCAGCAGTCCTGGCTAACCATGGAAGTCCCAGTTGACTGGTGTCTAGCAAATGTGACGCCCATCCACAAGAAGGGCCGGAAGGAGGATCCAGGGAACTACAGGCCTGTCAGTCTGACTTTGGTGCCTGGGAAGGTCATGGAACAGATCATCCTGAGTGCCATTATGTGGCACATGAAGGACAACCAGGTGATCAGGCCCGGTCAGCATGGGTTCGTGAAAGGCAGGTCCCGCTTGACAAACCTGATCTCCTGTGACGAGGTGACCTGCTTGGTGGATGAGGGGAAAGGCTGTGGATGTTGTTTACCTGGACTTCAGTAAGGCCTTTGATGCGGTTTCCCACAGCATTCTCCTGGAGAAACTGGCTGCTCATGGCTTGGATGGGAGTGCTCTTGGCTGGGTTAAAAACTGGCTGGAGGGCGGGGCCCAGAGAGTGGTGGTGAATGGAGTTAAATCCAGTTGGCAGCCGATCACAAGTGGTGTTCCCCAGGGCTCGGTATTGGGGCCCAGTTTTGTTGAATATCTTTATCAATGATCTGGATGAGGGGATAGAGTGCACCCTCAGTAAGTTTACAGATGACACCAAACTAGGTGGGAGTGTTGACCTGCTTGAGGGTAGAAAGGATCTGAAAGAGGGAACTGGACAAGGCTGGATCGATGGGCCGAGGCCAGTGGTATGAGGTTCAACAAGGCCAAGTGCCAGGTCCTGCACTTGGGTCACAACAACCCCATGCAGCGCTACAGGCTTGGGGAAGAGTGGCTCGAAAGCTGCCTGGCAGAAAAGGACCTGGGGGTGCTGGTCGACTGCTGGCTGAATATGAGCCAGCAGTGTGCCCAGGTGGCCAAGAAGGCCAACAGCATCCTGGCCTGTGTAAGGAACAGTGTGGTGAGTAGGACTAGGGAAGTGATCATCCCCCTGTACTCGGTACTGGTGAGGCCCCACCTTGAATACTGTGTCCAGTTTTGGACCCCTCACCACAAATAAGACACTGAGGTGCTGGAGGGGGTCCAGAGAAGGGCAACAAAGCTGGTGAGGGGTCTGGAGCACAAGTCTTATGAGGAGCGGCTGAGGGAACTGGGCTTGTTTAGCCTGGAGAAAAGGAGGCTGAGGGGAGACCCTATCACTCTCTACAACTACCTGAGAGGAGGTTGTAGAGAGGTGGGGGTCAGTCTCTTCTCCCAAGTAACAGGTGATAGGACAAGAGGAAATGGCCTCAAGCTGCTCCAGGGGAGGTTTAGACTGGATATTAGGAAAAATTTTTACACTGAAAGGGTTATTAAGCATTGGCACAGGCTGCCCAGGGAAGCGGTTGAGGCACCATCCCTGGAGGTAATTAAAAGATGGGTGGATATAGTGCTTAGAGATATAGTTTAGATTAGTGATGGTTTTTGTCAGAGTTAGGTTGATGGTTGGACTCAATGATCTTAAAGGTCCCTTCCAACCTAGGCAGTTCTATGATTCCGTGATTATGGACTGCTTTTACTGATTATGAAACGCTTATTTGCCTGATGCCTAATAGCATGCACTACATTAAGGTTGCAAAATAATTTTTATGATCCATTATTTTTGCCTTTACACTGTTTAAAGAAATATGCTGTTCTTCTGAAAAGCTGTATGCTTCTATTTGTGTCTAAAGTTGAAATTCTGTTTTGTTGGAAGTATGAATAAAATTTCTTTACTTTCTTTGGAGTTGCAAGAATTTAAAAAACCACCCTCTCAAAACAAAGCACCCATACCTTCTTAGAAATATACAGACTGTGTTTGGATAGGATTGAGAAACAACAAAATTTGACATATGAAAAGCTGCAAAGTGGCCGATTTAGGGTTGGCTCTACTACATGCTGCCTCACGTAGTGGTTTTACTTGTGCCAGACTTCACAGTCGGTGTATTCTAATATGAAAAAAATGCTTGTATATACATTAAATGGTGTCTTTAATAGTAAGAAAAAGCACCACATAGTCCTTCACTCTAAAAATATTCTCACAGTTGCATCTTACATAACTACTTTTCTGTTGGGTTTTGAGATCTCTTTTTGTTTGTGTGCTCTCTTCTCTCTCCACCTTCCATCCCCACCTGGGATCTTGAGAGGACTGACTTAGGAAAACTTGGGTACCATAGTTGTGAACTCCATGTCTATACACATTTGGATTTCTTTTCAGATGCAATTTAAAACCTAATTTCCTGCTTTTGTAAGTGTTACTTTGGGGTTAATTACAGTGTTTGTCTGACTTTTCTTCATTGTTGCTTTCTTTTACTTTCTGATAGCTATATTCAATGTTAATGCAAGTTTAAGGGTTTTTTAAATCTAGGAATATGGTGGAAAAATTATATAACTTGCCACAGAACTATATTTGTTAAATATATTGTAAACTTTTATTGACATTTTTTAGTTTTTTTTTTTAAAAAAATTGTCATCATCATTTAGTGTTTTTGAAGTAAAACAGCATAAGCATTGATAGATCCTGGAATGTGAGCCTATGTACTCAGGATTGTTTTCAACTCATTAGTGACAAGCTGAAGCTTCTCATCTGATAAGAAAAGGAGAAATGTTTGTTTTTGTGAAGTCTTTTGAGACCTTTATTTGAAAGACGCTATCAAGATGAGTCCAACAGAGTCTTGTCTTATCTTTTTTCCTGAAAGTTTTCTGCATGAGCTCATCAGTTTTCAAAGGTTTAGAGTAGTTTTGCATATTTTAGTGAAAAATTATGAATGAGTGTTGAAGCAGTGATGCGTTTCTAAAGTACTCTTGGCACTCTAAGAGCATGAGAAACCCTCAGACGACATCATTTGCCATTTGGCAATGAACACCAGACTTGTAAAAAAATTTTACTATAGAAGTTGTCAGAAGTTGCGCACTTGCCGAGACAAACAGCTCCGGTGCTGGCACGTCGGCAGCGGAGCCGAGCGATCGCGGCGAAAAGGGGCTTTCCCTGAGCTTTTCTGAGGCCGGGACAAGCCCGGGCAGCCGCAGGGAGCTCGCGCGAGAGCGGCTGACGAGGCAGTGGCGGAGCCAGCAGCAGCCAGCTCCCATCCCCTTAAAAGGCGGCCCCAGGGAGCGGCACGGCAGCTCGCGCGGAAGGGCGCGCGAGAAGCTCAGTCATGATCTCTCCCTCAAGGATGCAGCTTCCTGCGTCTTCTGCACTTGCCGGAGCAGACGTGGCCATACAAACTGAGTTTCCGTGGAAGCACGTAGCCACCCAGGTCTCTGACTGCAGGGAGTGCCTTAACCTGTCACAGCTAGTGGATGGTAGAAGAGGTGACAGCTACGTGAGATTTGACCAGGTAGATGATCTTCTCAGCCTGGTAGCAGAGCTAAAAGAGGAAGTAGAAAGGCTGAGGAGCATCAGGGAGAGTGAGAAAGAAATAGACTGGTGGAATCAGGCTCTGACCTCCCTGAGGAAAAAAAAAAAAAGAGCCACCAAAAAAACCCTGAGCTGAAGGAGATCTGGTACCTTCCCCCTGCCAGACTGAAGGCAGTGGCCAAAAGGAGGCTAGTGAGCGGAGGCTAGTCCGCACTAGGGGAGGCAAGCAAACTCCCTCCTTGCCCACATCCCCTAACCAGGTGCCTCTGTACAATAGGTATGAGGCTCTCAAGGAGGTAGGCCAGCCCATGGATGGCATGGAAGATGGTTTGGCTACACCAAAATTCCAGATATTCCTAAATCACTAATTGTGAGATGAAAATCTTTGAGCAATTAAAGCAACTTTGAATTTCCTAGAATAGAGATGAAAAACAGGAAAAAGCTTGGTATTGATTATAGAATCTTCAACAGGCTTTATTACTTGGTACTGTTTTTTTAGAATGAGTGTAATCTTATACCCTTTGCAGAATGAGGATTATTTCGTTACTGACATTTTGTCAACTACCAAGTTTATTTTCTAAAATATTTACCTTTTAAAGCCAACACTGTGGACTCAACAATTATGAAACGCTGCAACAGTGGGAATGCAGAAGCTTTGTATTCCTGGTTTTGACCTGAACATACGTTCTTTGTGGTGTAGTTATTGCCCTTTGAAAACAGTGTGCTTAGTTGAATTGTATAAAGCATTGTTTTTTCATAGAAGGTACTGGTCCTATCTCAACTCATCCTTAGCTGAACCCATTTTAGTAGAGGTAAGGATGCATCTCAGGAATTGCTCACTTGAGCAGTCCTATTCAGTCAATTACAAATGTATCTAAATGTTAATGTTCTTATGTTCATTCATAACTAGCAAGAATACCTTAAAATTTTTGAAAGCCTACTTAGGTAAAGCAAGCCTAATTATATACAACAATAAATTTAAGATTGAGATTGTGTGAGTCTTTGTGGAGAAGGGATACTTAATACACACAAAAATGTCAGTTTTGCAGGGAAGGGTGGGTTCAATTTTGCCCCAAGGACAGGAATTAAAATTCAAAATAGGTTTGTAGTGTTTGTTTTGCAGATAATTACAGCTGTTTGAATTTTAAATAATCAATCTGTTGCATGCAAAAAATATTTTTTCTATATGTTTCATGAAACAAGTACAAGAATTAACATATTTGAATTAAAATTAGTGTTAAAAATAACTATAGAAATTATTCCATGTCAGGCCATTTTAAACTTCCCATTACAGTTAATTCACGAGGTAGATAAAATATATAATCCGATAGCTTTCTGAAGAGAAAAGTAATTTATTTGGCCCCAAAACTATTAGGCATGTAAGCATAATTGCTTAATAATTACAGAGTTTCACAGGAGGGGGAAAAGCTTTTTTTGGTGCCTTTATCAGCATGTTTCTTAGTATATTTTGATACCTTTTATCTTAATTTTGATTTTTTTGTTTCCAGTTTGTTTATTTCCAAATATTATAGCTGTCTTGTTCTTATCCTTAAAATTCTAAAATGTGCTTGTAGTTAACTAATCTTTAGTATTAATGTAGATATGCAGATTCAGATCTGTTAAGAGAAGATGATAATTTATTATCCTAAGTCAAGTTAAGGAGAGTTGAGAATATTAGAACTCAAAGTTGTTTTTCCATTATATAAGGTATTTTAAAATAAAATTTAGACAAATTTAATTTTCCTTTGCCTCAAGAAAGACTTTTTAGAAGCTTAAAGATTATAATCTCGACATAAACAGCTGCATTTGTATGAGTTTTACTAGTGACCCCTCTGAAATGTTTCATTATTTTGGTTCCTAGAAGACCTCACAAGAAGTGGTAAACCTTGGTGGATGAGTGATGCATCTGCTTTTCCAACTTCACTTCCAGTCAATGACACATTAAGTAGTCATAGTCGACAGAAGAGATCAGTAAGCCTTGAACGGTTTGTGGAAACACTGGTAGTAGCAGACAAAATGATGGTGGGATACCATGGTCGCAAAGACATTGAGCACTATGTTTTGAGTGTAATGAATATTGTAAGTTTCATCCCTCTCTGTGTTCATATCAATATGCATGTTCTGAAACAATAAAGCAACTGTAAAGTATTTCTTTATTGGCATGAATAATGCCTTAATTCCTGTGAGCTGATACACATCTTAATAGTTGAAACATGGCAAATGTTAGCATCGTGGGAAAAATGCAGTACTGTTTCTGTCAAGAAATACACTGTGATCACTTTTAAATTGTTTGTCTTTGATTTTATGTTCATATCATTACATTTAGAATATACAGTTTTATTCTAAGTTGATCGTCCAAATGCTCCTTATGCTGGATGGATTATGAAACAAGGTATAAACGGTTTTGACTGAAACGTATGACTTGGAGAAGTTTAATTTTTACTGAATGGTCATTTGTTGGTCCAAAAATAACTCTTACTCATGTGATAATGATGATTAACATTATGAAAATACATTGATCAGGAAAATAGGTTAATTTTTAACCATTTAGGAAACAAGTAGTGTTTCTTGTCTGACTTTGTCTTTTCTTATTTTCTGGAGGTCAGGTTGCCAAACTTTATCGTGATTCCAGTCTTGGAAACGTTGTGAATATTATAGTGACGCGTTTAATTGTCCTCACTGAAGATCAGGTAAGAGCTGTTGCACTTAAGTTTTATATCCCTAAAATACAAGTTATGCTACTGTGTAACATAGGTTTAATTTAATTGTTGCTTGAAATGGCTGCATCTGAGTACAAAACCTATCTTGTAATCTCTCACTACTTTAATCAAGATGAAACAGTTCAAATGAATATTCCTTATTATATCATCTCAAAGATATGTGTTTGTTACTTCAGATGGATATTAAATACACCTTTGGGGATGTCAGTTTTATTTTTAGATCTATATTTTGATATTCTGATTTATTTTTTTTTGTATTGACGTAATCGTTATTAAAGTTGGAGCAGAAAGAATGCCTGTTCAGCTGAACTTGGGGTCAGATAAAACTTGACAAGAGTTTATTCCTAGAAACCACAGCTTCTAATTATAGTCCCATTTTTAGTCTTCAAAAGGCTTAACAACTGACCTTAGTAACTTGTTTGGAACACTTCTGGTATGCATGTTGTATTGCAGCCAAACTTGGAGATAAACCACCATGCAGACAAGTCCCTCGATAGCTTCTGTAAGTGGCAGAAATCCATTCTCTCTCACCAAAGTGATGGAAACACCATTCCAGAAAATGGGATTGCCCACCATGATAATGCAGTTCTTATTACTAGGTATGGTCATGAAAACTATTGTGTTTATTTCTGTAGCTTTCTTGTTCTTACTATGCGTATATATATGCATGCTAATTTTAAAGTAATATAATTGGTAGGTAATCTTAAGAGGAGGAAAAATAATAGATGGCTTGTCTTAAACTATTAAACTATAGATTAAGATTTTTGAAAAGTAAGATCTACAAATTACTTGCTTCTGCTGTTATTTTCACTTCATAATTGCCAATGCGAAGTATTCCAGTAGAACAGATGGATCCTGTTGAACATTTTATACTTTTATAATTGAAAAGAATTCATAAGATTATGGAGAATAAAAGTGTGGGAAACATTTTGTTAACTACATATAATGCTTTTATAAGAATTACAAGCCAGAACCTCAACTACTGTAACGGTATTTTCCTGCCGAACCAACAGGTTCATGCAGATTCAGGCAATGTGAGAATCTTTCTAGCTGTTTTGACTTATTATGCTTAGTTAAGATGAGAACTGTCAGTTTTAATAGATAATTTCAAAGCCTGCATATGTGCACATTTGTTTGCTTCTATTACACCCTTACTGTGATACAGCACAAGCTTTGTTTAATCTAATCTTGCAATCCTGGTAAACCTATTTGTTTGTCCTCTGCAGTTATGGGTAGGCAACTGTACTTTATTAAGAGATCGCTTTCCCTGTTGTTTAAGGACAGTATTTATTCTTTTCTATTTTGTTTAAATAGCAGCAGGTGCAGCAGCACTAATTTGGATTAGGATCTTTGTATTATAACTTCTGCTTTCCAGGACAAATTCTGTACTGCTCTGTATGTGACCTATTTGTGGAATCATTGTGTTCACTGCAGAAATTTTGAAGATAGTGATTATAATAATTGATCTTTCCTGGAATTTTGCATAAAAAGTGTAATAGTAATGACCACCCATGTATTTTTTGCATTCATGTTTAAAATATAATTGTTTTGGGTGGTCATTAATACTACATAATAACAATTTGAATGATCAAATGCCAAAGTGATTTAGAGAGCAGTTATGGTCTAGGAAGTTTTATAAAAAAAGAAAAAAGCTTCTAATATTCAAACCCAAAAATTAGATGAAATTCAAAATAGAAGTTACATTCTAAGATCCTGATTTATTTTTTTTTTTCTTCTTCCAACAAAGGCCTTCATTTATGCTCAATTTCTTGCATACAAGTAGTTCCTTCGCTAGGGCTGCTCACATGTGAAATTAAATCTTTACAGCTATGCTACACATCAAGCTTTTACTAGCATAAATTAGGCAGTGAGTGAAAAAGTATAATCCATAGGTGGAATGGATGTGTCAGTCAAAGCTCCCCAGTATGTATGTATAAGCTGC
Source organism: Larus michahellis (assembly GCF_964199755.1). Taxonomy (NCBI): domain Eukaryota; kingdom Metazoa; phylum Chordata; class Aves; order Charadriiformes; family Laridae; genus Larus; species Larus michahellis. The sequence continues at coordinate 6,779,846 of NC_133929.1, read as the reverse complement.
ATTGGCAACACTACTTTTTTTTTTTTTTAACTGTTATGTCTGAATAACTTGATATTTTGTCAGTGTTATTCTGGCTCTGTTCCATGTCAAACCAGGACAACTGTTGTGCTTTAATACATTTTATTACTGAATATTCTGTACCAGCTTCCCTGTTCTGGTAGGATGTTCCCAGCATAGTTATGAACAGTTCTGTGTTCCAGATGAAGGCTTAAGCCAATGCTAACTTGCAGGCCTTTAACTGCAAAAGGAGCAAGTTTCCAAAGAACATGAATAATACCTGTTGAAAATTAAGACTTTCAGCAAGAAGTAGTAAATATTAAGGACTTATTTTTTTCTTCATTATGGGGGCTTAGTAATTATATAAGTATGCTGCAGAGTTTCTTTAGGACTTGTGTATGCTGTCTTTTAAAAAGGACATAAGAGTTATAAAAATAACTTCCAAGTTTACTTTTAAGAAGTTTACACTTCTAAGTATATACCTATATTTTAAATTAACAAAGTGCCTCAATGTAGTATCAACAGGCTAGTAATATCTACCTTTAAAGCATTGCTGAACTTTTAAGTTCAGTTATATATGCTTTCATGATAGAATATTTGTATTCATTTATTTACTATAATAATATAAATTTCTAAAAATAATCACAAATGCTACACTAATGAATTTGAATGGATCAATCAGGCTTTTACTGAAACTGCTAGCTATCCTGGCTCTTACTAATAAGATGTATCAGCATATGTGAAAATTTTTCTTTTTTTGGGGTGGGGTCGGAATGAGTAAAGATAAATTTATATTAATATAAACATGTAAATACATTAATTCTAAATAATTCTAAATTACTTACTGAAATGGTAACATGCTTGTTTTCATTCTGTTCTGGATATCTTGCATGATGAACCGGGTTAATGCATTACATGTAAAAGAGAAGGGTGTAGCTACTGTGCTTTAGACTTCTAAAGTGTTGGAGAGCTCTTTAGTAACCTCTTCTACCTGAAGGAATTTGAACCTGTACTACCAAACTTGAGGTAATTTTTTTTAGCTCCTGTAATAGTGTTTTGAAAGCAGTTTCCTGAATCTCTCCCACTGATGCTGCTCTGCTTTGTATGGGATAATTACATTGTCATTTGATTTGACACTGGAACCATTTTTGGTCATTGTGTGTATTACTATTTTATGGAAAGTAGGAAAGCTTTAGTTCACCATTTTGAATAGTTCTGCATTGATCAAAACCTGATTTTTCAGTAATTATATAAAGAAAATATATCAGTATAATATAAAGAAAATATTACCTAGTCCTAGCTGAGTACTTTTTTTTTCTTCTTAGAAACAGATAGCTTTCCTCCATGATACTTTCAAAGACAGCATGCTCTTATCTGGAAGAAAAACAAACCAGTATTATGGGTGCTGATTCCCTAGGGGTGTCTGCTTGACCAACATAGACAGATTTTTGTACTCTAAACTAGCTGTGTGCTAAAACCAGGTAGCCTCACTGGCATGGAGGTGTGCCCAGGCTAACCTACTGAGTCCCATGGAGATGATGTTACTGTGCCTGCTAAGCCATTGGTCTTTGGACAAGAGTCTACCTATGTTCAGTGTGCCTGTTTTAGCAACAATCTATTTGGCAGCCTCACTGAACTGATGTACTCTGTTGTTGGAGGAATCTTTATTTGCTTGAATAAAGAATCAGGGCCATAAGATGTTTTTATTGACTAAGCCAAATATACGTTGATTTGTAGGTTAGACCAGCATCAAAAAAAATATTCAATACCACAGATGGTATAACTTTTCAATTTCTATAGGTTTTAAATGAGCTTGTACATGTTAATTTTTGAGACAGTGAATGAGTACTCTCAATACAGACTCTTGCATTTTTGCTGGCTACCACTGTACTTGTAATTCAGTAAGTGTATTGCTAAGCAGTGTGGTATGGCTGCTGTTAGCATTAACCCCTATGCAAATGGTATTAATATGCAACATGTGTCTAGCAGCACTGTTGAAGCCCATTGGGAGGCATTAGCATTATTACACAATTGGTGATTTTTTCAAATCTTTAAAGGAGAAAAAATTTACAGAACTGGTTTATGTTTATTGTATATGTACAAAACTAACTTCATGATGCTTCAGTTAGTCATTCCTTTATTTGCATGCCCTCATGGGCAAGCTATACTCTCTCACTTATCTGAGAGAGATGCATCCCCATGGCAGTACTGGCCTGCACGTTTTTCTAAGGGGGCAGAAGGTATATGTATGTGGCAGCAATCCTAAACTCTTGTAAATCTTATGGCTCATAATCTAAAAAACTGCAATGTTTCTGGCATTGTTGTAGATTCTTGAGAGGGGCAAAAGGTTTCTTCTTTCATTTTGCATACCTGTGTAGAGTTGACCACAGTCATGCTTTTAATTTTTTTAAATTTTTTTTTTTTAAATAGCATTAAGGGGTTTTAGGCAGCTGGGGATGATTTGGAAGCTGCATTGTCCCAATAGCAGTCCTAAAAGGAAATGTATTTTATGGGCCCTTTTGCATGTCAGTTGCTTATAGGTTAGTAATATATTTTTATTCTGAAAGAACAAGTAACACTTCCCTATCAGATTCTGTACTAGTTAAGACATTTGGTAGTGGTGTAGGGCTAGCCAGGACTCTGCACGTTCCTTTCCTCCTGCAGGTCCAAGATTGTTATGCTGCTTTTCTGAGGCACTTTTCCACTTTTTTCCGCACTTAATTTGTTGCTAAGATTTCTTTTCTATACAAAGCAGTTTCGCGTTGATATCTCAGGACAATTTCCTAGCCTTGTCCAATAAATCTGAACACCAAAAGTGTTTCTGTTCCCATGAAGCCCTGTCTCTGATACTCATCCTGCAGTTTCTTTCTCCATTAATGAGAAAGGCTCTGATTTCAAGAATTCCGATGTCAGCTGTATCTGTTTGCTTCTTTCTTCCTTGATTCTTAATCCATTAAGTGGTTTTCACCCTGGTTTGTTATGCAGCCTTTCAGATTGTTCTACTGGAGTTCCTTACAGTGAATTTAAGCCCCTGACAGGAGGCTGTTTTTCCTTAGTTATTTTTTGTGCAAAAATCATAAGATAGTCCATTGACTTGGTGTTCTGGAGATCGTGTGTGTAAGACTACTCCTCAGAGACTTGAAAAGCTGAGATGTATCTGTGGCTCTTAATTTCTACCTCTGCAGATATTTAAAATGTGAGGAACCCACTTTCCAAATAATAACACTAAATTCCCCATGCCTCTCAGTTCTCAGGGAATTGCAGGAGAATAAGTGAAAATGTATCTGCATATTTAAAATTATATATTTGGGGAAAACCCACCCCAAAACAACAAACTAAGTTGAAATGTACTACGGCTCTGCTACAGCAGATTGAAGAAAGTAAGGTATTTGATCTTGTTTGCATGGTACTTTGACTAATAGGAATATTTGTACCAGGGTTTCTGTACATGACTTGTTCCTTATACTCCTTTTTAGATACCTGCTACTGACAGAGTCAGTATGTTGAACTAGCGTCCTGGTTTGAGGTAAAACAGAACCAAGTTTCTGTTCAGTAATTTTATTTCTTAGCTAGGCCTCTTCTAACTCTCTGAAATTAACAGTATGTTGTGCTGAAAACAGTTTGTTCTCAGAGTGATAAGACCTGGTAATGCCAAGGAATGGTATGCAGAGAGGCTCTTGCTTATACTTATTGCTATAACAACCAAGGTCAGCTAATTTCATTATTTGCCCTGTTGGAGGGTCGGAAATGGAAAAGCCAGAGGGGTTCCACCTGCAGGGAGGAGCGGACAGGACAGGTGACCCAAAACTGACCAACGGGATATTCCATCCCATCTGCCCCATGCTCAGTATAAAAGCTAAGGGAGCAAAGGGTCAGCCTCTTTTTTTTTTTTTTTTCTTCAATGGCCGGTGTCCGAGGAGGACCCTGTCTGTTCATTTGCCTTTGATCCCAATCTGTGGGCTCCTGACTCCAGCTCCGGAATCCAGTTCCTGTCCCTTGCTGAGTCCAGTCTGGGACTTCCCCAGTGCCTGCTGGTGACGTCATCCTGGGAGCCTGATACAGTTTTGTATATACTGTATCTATTTCATTGTTTTCTTTTTTATTTTATTATTAATATTTCATTAAAGTAGTTTAATTCCTTCTAAACTCATAAATCTCTTTCTCTCTCTCTCACTCCTCTCCTTGGAGTGAGAGGTGGGGGGGAGCATCTGTTGTCTCATCATTGGCCAATCCAGCCCAAACCACAATAGATTTATTGGCACCCAACGTGGGGTCTGAGTGGGGCTTGACCAGAGCTCTGATAGATTGCCTGAATAGTTTGAATTCCAGCTTGCTCAGGGAGAACGGACAGTTCACATCATGTTGTTCTCATGTGAAATGTTATATTGTGCCTTTAGAGAGCTTTGTTTGAAGTTAATTGATGCAATGCTGCTTAACCTGCCGAATATATTGCATGGTTTATGTGCTCTTTGTGTTTGTATGCGGTGGTTTAAGTGTGCTATTTTGGTGTGGATTGGCATTCAGATGTATAAAATCATTACTTGGTTAATGGTTCTAGTTGGATTCTTCTACTAAGTACACTTTTGGTTTTACCTGGGGAAGTTTTACTTCACCCTTTAATGTTTATGCCAAAGTGACACCATCAGAGCTAGGGGATGGAAACCCTTTTGGGCTGCTTAGAAAAGGAATGTTACTTTCATAAAATCGTGATTTTGTTGTTGGTTTTCCTGAATTTGTTGCAGGGGTGGTTATTTGTTAAACATCGGTGCAGGAGGGGGTATTGTGTGTGACTTGCTGCTGCTACTGCACAGCCCGTATAGGCATAAGCCACTCCCCAAGGTACTCCACTGTCCGTATCTGCACTGGCCACGCCTCCACCCGTACCGGTGAAAGCCCCCACCCAGCAATGGCAATATAGAAAAATGTGAGATAGTTGGAAATTAATAAAATCAGTTGGCATATTACATAATTTCCCTTTATGTGATAGTTATACACTTCTTGGGTGGGGTTTTTGTTCCCCCACCCCAAATTAACAGAATAAGGCCTGAAGTGTAATTCAGGTTTCCATTCTTGGGTGTGAATTTCTTTGGATTTTGGAAGGGAGGAGGTTAGTGTAAATTGCATCTTTAAAATTTATGCCTAGATTTTGTAGCTGAATGGAATCATAGACTCTGTGAGGCTGACCGGCCTGTAGTTCCCTGGGTCCTCCTTCTTGCCCTTTTTGAAGACTGGAGTGACATTGGCTTTCCTCCAGTCCTCAGGCACCTCGCCTGTTCTCCAGGACCTTTCAAAGATGATGGAGAGCAGCCCAGCAATGACTTCTGCCAGCTCCCTCTGCACTCTCATGTGCTTTAGTCTAATTTAGTCTAATTCTTCCTACCATTGTTTATTTTCTGTTCTCTTCTGTTGCTGACACGTTGACTTATTATCAGGTGAAACTATAGCACATGGGAATATTCCAAACGGGAACATACTCAGCAAATGTAAAAACCTCTTCTTTTTTTGTGCTTTTTCTTTTACTTTTTTCTTCTGTTCTTCATCTTTCTGTATCTTCATGATTCTTCCCATACCTCTCTCTTCTCTTTCTATTGATTCACTTGCTATAGCCTAGATAATGTACATTCAGCCTGAGCCTCTGTAATACTAAGGCTGTTTTGCACTGCTCTGATATTGGTGAAATCCAGAGGTCATATTAAATTGAATTGATATAAATTGAAGCTTTTGGAGGCGGGAGTTATACATTCTTAAGGAACAGGAATTTAAAGAAAACTGTGCAATTAAAATCAGAAATTAGACAGTTTTCTGGGGGTAATATTTTAGTCTTCAGGTGCAGTTTTATGTGCTAAATATTTTGACATGCTCAGAAGTGAGGGGGTTAATTGCCTGAGGGAATCTTAATTGCTTTGGTTGGATAGCTGAGTGTCTTTAGATCTTGTTGCTCAATGTCTGAAGTTCCATATGTGCTTTGAAAACTTTTTTTTTTTTTAAATCTTGTAGTAGAAATTCTGTGACTACTTCTGAGAAATTCTATAATGCTACTTTTGTTCTGAAGAAAATATGGAACTAAAACAGTAGCCTTAAAAAAAGCCTTAGCTTTTTCTTACAATTTTCATATTGTATTTAATTGATTTGGTTGTCTCTTATTGCTGATGTTTAACTGATCTTAGGTTGTCATTAAGCAGAGCTGCTTAAGGGGGAAAAGAGCTGTGATAGAGCTGGGAAGGAAGCTGAAGATAAATTGCTGCGCTGCAAAAGCCTGTTAGGGCTGTCAGCATTGAAGTTGAAGAGGTGGGCAAAAATAGGGAGTGATATGATACCTAGAAAATTGGAGGAAGAATGATGTGTAAATCAGAGTAGTTGGATAACTGCTCCAAAACGTGGGGTTCCAGACTTAACTAGTCTGATTTAAACCTAAGCAACCAACAGAAACAACTTTGTCCGCCCCACAAGCAACATCCTGAAGTCTGTACTGCGGATGCCAAGATGCCAAAGCAGATTGTCCACCCCAGCCTAAAGCAGATGGATCTATGAGGGGGTCACACAAGTTGGCTGTCTACGTGTCTGTTTAAGGTGAGACAGAGGTTAGCTGCACATGCAAGGCACTGTACCTTATGCAGTAACTTCAAAGACCTTTCAAAGATGATGGAGAGTGGCCCAGCAATGTCTTCTGCCAGCTCCCTCAGCACTCTCGGGTGCATCCCATCGGGGCCCATGGACTTGTGAATATCTAACTGATCCCTCACTTCATCCTCCTTAACCAAGGGGAAGTCGTCGTCTTTCCCCATTACTTTCTCCAAAGTCTGGGACTCCTGAGGGCTGGCCTGAGCAGTAAAGACCAAAGCAAAGAAGGCATTCAGTAGCTCCACCTTCTCCGCATCCTCCGTCACCATGGCTCCTGTCTCATTCAACAGTGGGCCCACAACTTCTCTGGTCTTCCTTTTGCCTCCAATATACTTGTAGAAGCCCTTCCTGTTGAGCTTGACATCCCTAGCCAGGTTTAATTCCAAGGAGGCCTTGGCTTTCCTCGTTTCATCCCTGCACGCTCTGGTGGCATTCTTGTACTCCTCCCAAGGGGTCAGTCCCTTCTTCCACTTATTGTAAACTTCCTTCTTCCACTTGAGCTTTTTCAGAAGCTCCCTGCTCAACCACGTAGGTCTCCTGCGTCCCTTGGCTGATTTCTTTCTCTTAGGGATGCACCGATCCTGAGCTTGGAGGAAGTGGTCTTTGAATACCAACCAGCTCTCTTGAGCCCCCTTGCCTTCCAGAGCCCTAGCCCACGGGATCTCTCCAAGCAGTAGTAATGTCAGTTGTGGCATACCACTTGGTTGCCTTTGACTCCAGTTCATGCTGCAGTTCTAGCATGTCTGGCACAGCAGCACTCAGTGGTGGTGTGACTTCATTCAGGCCACAACTGTCTACTGTCAGCCACCACTCTCCATCAGACTTTCGCACTGGCCATATCAGGCTGTTAAAGGGCGAGGGAGTCTTGCTGATCACTCCTTGGGTCTCTAGCCAACAAATCAGGTTCTGGATGGGAATCAGGGAGTCTTGTTTGGTGCAATACTGTTGTCGATGCACTGTGGCAGTAGCAATTGGCACCTGCTGTTCTTAAACCTTCAGCAGTCCCACCACAGAAGGGTCATCTGAAAGGCCCAGTAAGGTAGACAGCTGTGTAATGTCCTACAGGTCTCTCCAGCTGCTATACCGAAAGCCCACTGATACCCTTTCGGGTCTTTGAAATACCCTCTCTTGAGGTAGTCTATGCCAAGGATGCATGGAGCATCTGGGCCAGTCACAATGGGGTGCTTCTCCCATTTATTCCCATTCAGGCTCACTTCGGCCTCCAGTACAGTCAGTTCTTGAGACCCCCCTGTCACTCCGGAAATAGTAACAGATTCTGTCCCTTTATGATTTGATGGCAATAGGGTACACTGTGCACCGGTGTCCACTAGGGCTGTATGTTTTTGCGGCTCTAATGTACCAGGCCATGGAATCCACACAGTCCAATAAACTCTGTTGTCCCTCTCCTCCTCCTGGCTGGAGGCAGGGCACCTCTAATGTTGAGAACAACATCTATGATTAGCAGATGAGTTCCTATCCAGACTGGATAACCGCTTACTGTAGACTGGAGCAGCCACCCTCCTACAAGAATTCTTTTTGCCATCTGCTTTATCTTGCAACTCAAGCACTTGTGCTTGTAGGACCAGAGTAGGTTTTTTTTTCCCCGCTTATTCATGTCCTCTCTATAGTTGCAGAGGCAAAGCCATAGGAAATCTCAGTGGATCTTGTTTCCCTTGAGTTGATTTCGCAAGAGGGTGTTTTTTATTAATGACTGAGACTTGGGTTCCTTCAGGGGAAGAGTGGGATTCTTTCTCCAGTCCGGGACAGTTTTTCAAACCGTTTATCATTTTGCTTAGAGGAAATGACCAAGATAATAGCTATTTTCTTAGTCATCTTTTCCACGGCTGCCACAGTGAAGGGGATGAGAGAGACTGTCTTCATACTGTCGTACCCTGTTAGCCACCTCATTTACAGTTGGTGCATTAGCATTGGATCCTCCCCAAACCATTGTTGGCAATATGTTGGAATACACTGATGGTGCACTCTGCACAAACTTCCTCAGCCAAGATTGTTTGCATGGCATTTCATCAGGGTCTACATTCACTTGCCAGTCACCGTAAATCACCTCTCGCACAGCCAGTTCCCTCAGGTACTTAATACCTTTCTCCATGCTGGTCCATTTGCTTGGACAGCATTCGATATCATCCTTAAAGGGATACCTGCCCTTCACAGCTGATAGCAGTCGCCTCCAGAGACTGAGAGTGTTTGTCTTCTTCCCAATCACTTTATCAATCCCTCCATCTCTGGCCAGGTTTCCCAACTGCCTAGCTTCTCTGCCTTCTAAGTCTATGGTATCAGCTCCATTGTCCCAGCATCAGAGCAACCAGATGAGTGTCTCCCCTTCACGACTACTAAAGTCCTTCCTCATATTTTACAAATCCTTCATAGAGAAGGATTTAACGATTATCTCTGCATCTGAGTCCTCATCCTGTGTTAATGCTGCCTGAGAAGGACCCTCTCCTTTATCTGATTTAGAAGGACCCTTTCCTTTTTCTGCTTCCTGGTCACCAGGGCAACTTGTACCGGTTCTATGGGAGTTTGTGTAGCAGCATTTCTTGTTGTTGAGGCTGGAGCAACTGGTGTCGGTGCAGGTGGTAGAGTAACTTTTACTACACACTGCTGTGTGACTGGTGTCAGGATGTGCTGGAGCATGGCCTGAGTTGGTGGGGGGGTAGCTGGCATGGCTGATGCCGCTGGGGCTGATGCTGTGGCTTTCCCTGGTACAGGCAGGGGCAGAGGCGTGGCCTGTGTTGATGGGGGGGGAACTGGGGGAGTGGTTTGTGTCTGTGCCAGCTGTGAATTGGCCTGTGGGATATGAGTAGCAGCAACACATCACACAATATCCACTCCTGTACCATTTTTTAAACACAAAACCACCCCTGCAGCATGTTCAGAACCAGTAAGAAAATCACAATCCTTTGAAAGTAATGTTCATTTTCTAAGCAGCCCAAAAGGTTTCCATCCCCTAGCTCTTTAACATAAGCATTAAAGGGCAAGATAAACCTTTCCCAGGTGAAACCAAAAGTGTAATTAGTAATAAAATCCATCATGTGATACCCGAAATATGCAAGCATAGCCATTATCCAACTAACAATATTATACATTTGGGACATCCTGGGACAAGAATTAGCAGGGCTCATTCATAGGGCTCTAAACTAGGTTTGAAGGGGGATGGGGATGAAACCAGGACTGCAAAAGTGGTGCCCGGGAGCAGCATACCAGTGCTTCTGGGTAAAAGTGTTAGCATTAGGGCTTGTCCCCAAGGAAGTAGCAGGACAGTTAGCCCAGCTGAAGTGCATCTACACTAATGCACGCAGCATGGGGAATAAACAGGAGGAGCTGGAGGCCATTGTTCAGCAAGGAAACTATGATATAGTTGCCATCACAGAAACGTGGTGGGAAGACACACACAAGTGGAGTGCGGTAATCGATGGCTACCAACTTTTCAGAAGGGATAGGCAAGGAAGGAGAGGTGGCGGGGTGGCCCTCTATGTTAGGGGCAGTTTTGAATGTCTGGAACTTAACGGTGTGAATGACAGTGTTGAGTGTGTATGGATAAGAATCAAGGGGAAGGCCAACAAGGCAGACATCGTGATGGGAGTTTGTTATAGACCCCCTAATCAGGATGTAGAATCTGATGAAGTATTCTATAAGCGGCTGGCAGAGGTCTCACGATCATTTGCCCTTGTTCTTGTGGGGGGCTTCAACTTCCCAGACGTCTGCTGGAAATATAACACAGCAGAGAGGGAACAGTCCCGGAGGTTCCTGGAGTGTGTGGAAGACAACTTCCTAACACAGCTGGTGAAGGAACCAACTAGGGGAAGTGCCCTACTGGACCTACTGTTTGTTAACAGAGAAGGTCTTGTGGGTGATGTAAAGGTTGGAGGTCGTCTTGGGCACAGTGACCATGAAATGGTAGAATTTTCAATTCTTGTTGAGGCAAGGCAGGGAGCCAGCAGAACTGCCACCTTGGATTTCTGAAGGGCAGACTTTAGCCTGCTTAGGAGCATGGTCGAGAGTGTCCCTTGGGAGGCAGTGTTGAAGAGCAAAGGTGCCCAGGAAGGCTGGTCATACTTCAAGCAGGTGCTCTTAGAAGCACAGGAGAAGGCCATCCCCATGTCTCGAAAAACGGGCCGACGGGGAAGAAGGCCAGCCTGGCTAAATAGAGAGCTTTGGCTGGACCTCAGGAAAAAAAGGAAAGCTTACATTCTCTGGAAAAAGGGATTGGCAACTTATGAGGATTATCAAGATATAACAAAGCTATGTAGGGGGAAAATTAGAAGGGCCGAAGCTCAATCAGAACTCAGCTTGGCCACTGCAGTTAAAGACAATAAGAAGAGACTCTTTCAGTATATCAATAGAAAAAGGAAGACTAGGGAAAATGTAGGCCCACTGATGAATGAGACGGGTGCCCTAGTGGTGGAAGACGCAGAGAAGGCAGAGTTACTGAATGCCTTCTTTTCTTTGGTCTTCACTGCTAAAGCTGCCTCTCGCGAATCCCATACCCTGGAGGCAAGGGGGAAGGTCTGGAGAGAGGAAGATTTTCCCTTAGTTGAGGAGGACCGGGTCAGAGACCACTTGGCCAATCTGGACATTCATAAGTCCATGGGCCCTGACGGGATGCACCCGCGAGTGCTGAGAGAGCTGGCAGATGTTATTGCTAGACCACTCTCCATCGTCTTTGAAAGGTCATGGGGAACAGGAGAGGTGCCTGAGGACTGGAGGAAGGCTGACATCACTCCAATCTTTAAAAAAGGCAAGAAGGAGGACCCAGGGAACTACAGGCCGGTTAGTCTCACCTCTGTCCCTGGGAAGGTAATGGAGCGACTCATTCTGGATGTCATCTCCAAACACGTAGAGGAACAGGAAGTCATTGGAAGTGGTCAACATGGATTTACCAAGGGTAAATCATGCTTGACCAATCTGATGATAGCTTTCTATGATGTTATAACTGGTTGGCTGGATGAGGGGAGAGCCGTAGGTGTCATCTACCTTGACCTTAGCAAGGCTTTTGACACTGTCTCCCATAACATCCTCATTAGGAAGCTGAGGAAGTATGGGCTAGATGAGGTGACAGTGAGGTGGATCGAGAGCTGGCTGTGTGACAGAACTCAGAGGGTTGTGATCAGCGGCGCAGAGTCCAGTTGGAGGCCTGTAACCAGTGGTGTCCCCCAGGGGTCAATACTCGGTCCAATTTTGTTCAATATATTCATTAATGACCTGGACGATGGGACAGAGTGTATCCTCAGCAAGTTTGCTGATGATACCAAACTGGGAGGGGTGGCCGACACTCCGGAGGGCCATGCTGCCATCCAGCGTGACCTGGACAGGCTGGAGAGCTGGGCAGAGAAGACCCTAATGAGGTTCAACAAAAGCAAGTGCAAGGTCCTCCACCTGGGGAGGAAGAATGTCAGGCACCGGTATAGGTTAGGGGTGGACCTGCTGGGAAGTAGTTCTGAGGAGAAGGATCTGGGGGTCCTGGTAGACAGTAAATTATCCATGAGCCAGCAATGGCAAGGGGCAAGGAGTTTCTCTGGACTGCCACCATCAAGGGAGAGAGAGACTACGCAGCAAACTTTCTAATTGATATTGAATGTGACGTTCATGGTATGAAATAATCCTCAATGTATTTGCCCGCCTTAAGATCTTGATTTCCTTTAATACTCGTTATACCACAGTATGAAATGTTTTTCGTGGTAGCACAATGCAGTGAAATATGCTGTATTCTAATTGCAGGAAAGTCACTATTTGTTACATGTAGCAGTTTTATTTCCATAAATTGGATACGTTTGTTCATGTGTAATGAAGGAATTACAATTGTTCTGACCATTAGAAAAATCCAGAATATAATCCAAAACCACTTAGCTGTTAAATATCAGATGTATTATACAATGTGGCTTCTTTGGCTGTAAAAGACTTTGATCTTCCTCAGCCAAAAGACCTTTTTGTCATCAGAATAACATAATTTTATCTTCCTTTGCCTATGATCTCCATACATTTAACTTCTCTTCAGATGGTTCTGTTTAGTGAGTTATCGGGAAGAGTATTTACCATGGCTGCAGTTCTGCATTTTGATCTGTAAATCAAACTCTCATGCTTATGCCAAGTGCTTTAAATGTTAACTTGGCTCTGCACAATTATTAAAAAAAAAAAAAAAAAAAAACCCCACCAAACCCCCAAAAACAAAAACCAAAAGCAAACAACCCCCCCAAAACCCCCAAACCCTGCACCGAGTATATCATATTGAAGGTTTTAGGCCATATAGAGGGCAGAGTACTTTCTTATTCTCGTTCACTGGTGATAACATCTAGATTTAGCATGTGGGAGGGAGGGGAAGGAACACATGGACATTTTGTGTGCACGTGTGTGGGGGGAACAACACCTAAAGCCTCTTTCCACACTTTAAAACAAAATAAACAAACCCCTATGGATTCCTTAGCCTGAAACACCAGTGTCACTTTTAAAAAACAGTAGTACTTAGGACTTCTTTTACATTGTAATAGTGTTATTTTTAAAAGGCATTTGTTCTGACTTTAGTTGCTTGCTTTTCCTGTCATGCTTATGTATGTATGTTATGTAAAGTTAAAGTAATATGACTTTTGTAGAACTAAGAAGGAAAATAAAAATGGTAACTGTATTTTCTTTAAGCCTGCAAAACTATTTTTATTACTGCAGTAAACCAACTCCAAGCTATGCCTTCTGGTAAAGGTCACTGTCACTGATCTACTTATATGTTTCAAATGATGCGTGCCATAAGCTTTTCTGTTATTCTTGAGGTTCAGGTGCATCCTTTGCTCCCCTGCTGCATGCTAAAGAGATTCTTCTTCGACACAGATCTTGTATCGCTTGTTCCCCAAGTGTCTGGTGTAGCTGTACGGAAGTATTTTCTGTAAGGTGGTCTGGAGCAATGTTTTGTGGTACTGGTGATACAGATGTATTTTAGTGTCTTATTTCTAAAATTTACCTCATCTGTAGAAATAGAATGCTCTATTGTTAAACAGTTATTTGGAATCACAGACCCATAGCAGCATAAAATAAATGTGTACTTTAGAAATACTTGTATTTTTTTAAACTGTAAGAGAATAGATATATAATAAGTAGTACTTCATGTATGTCAGTCTGACTAGAGCTGAAAGGTCCATCAAGGTCATTTGTCTGAGAGCTTAATTCCTGTGCTATTCTTTCTTGTGGAAGATTTTGCAATGGGGACCCATGCTCTGTTGTAAAGGATTTTTCTCATTTGAAATTCTTTCTGTCCCCATAGGGTATTTTATTAAGGAATTTCAACCTTTCTGCTTCTAGACCACTATCTTCACCTTTGGAAATGCTGATTTCCCTTGACTGGATGTAATTAGAAAGTGTGCTGTCTGTAAAGCATGTTCAAAGGCTCAGAGGGAAAACATTTTCATATTTAGTAAGACAATATACAGTCCTCAGTGTGAACCTTCTTCATATAAGTATGTGAATTTTCTATTTTGTACACAGTTGTAAATTTATTTGATGCTTGTAAATGGCAAGCATGTGATGGAATTTATCTTTGTGTGTTTTCAGAGACAAGACACTTCGATATGATAATAAGTTTGAGATGAGCTGTTCCCCAAGTTGTCTTTTAGCATTACTGTGTCAGCGTGTAGTTTCTTCTAGCTTACAACAAATTACTTAATTTCTGGAATTAGTGTTTCCATTCTGTAAAATACTGTGATTTTTGTAGATAAAGTACTTCATAAGATGCTAGATTAAAAACTAAATATAAATTAAGGAACAAAGTATAATAAAAATAATTTATTTTGTATCTGATATCACAATATCAAAGATACTTGTATATGTGAAGTGATGGTTTAGTGTAATACTTGGAGGGGAGTGGGTTATAAAGACATAACGGAGCAAAGGCTGTGATTACATCATACATTGAAGGCTGGTGCAACTCTGCAAAATCAGGAGGGAAATGGGATTGAAACCTTGACTTTAGTAGAAATCCTTACATAAGCATCTGATCTTGTAAGCCATAATTTTATTTGTGGGTGTTTTTTGGCTGTTAAGCACATAAGCTTGAACTAAGTGGAGAGAGAAGAGAATGCTTCTTCCTAAATCACTCATCTGGGATACATTCACTTCTGCTTTTCTGTTGAACATTATACTAATACAATATTTTAAAATATTTGTTTCTTGCAGGTCTGTTTTTTTGGGGCAGTGCTGTTCTAGTTTCATGCTGATTTTTTTTTCTTTTTTATGCTGTGACCACAGAAAACTCCAAGTCATATTGATCCAAGTCTTTTTCCAATCTTAAGGAAAATTATTTTAGATCAGAAGATGGAGAATGACTTTTATTTTTTTTTAGCTTGCATTTCTCTAAATGCAGCTTAAGGAACTATATGTAATGTAAAAAGATTGCAATGCTTCTGTGAACCTTTCAAATGTAATCTGCCTCTTTCTAATTTAATTATTATCAAATAGGAGTGCTCAATCTGTTATGATCAGCTCACAGTAATATAAATTGAAAGCGACAGGCCTAGCGAATTATTCTTGCCTATGCATGTTTACATAACATGTAGATATTTTAAGCACTCCAGTTCTAGACTTTTTGCCTTGTGCATATCTGTATTGTATGTCTGTGACCTCCCCATTCATAAAGAAACCAGTTGACGTAGACCATTTTCTTCTTGCAGTAGGTCAAACCTCCCTTCTCCTAGCTTGCTAGCTATTTTGCTATAATCTCTTCCACTTAGTGTAAAGAGATTGACTTGCATATGACTAAACTTCTTATTAAAAACAAAAAAAACCTTCTCACTGCTACTTGCCTCTATAGCTGAAAGATCTGAAGTAGCAGCAGTTTAGTAAAAATTACCAAATGGATAACGGTATATTAAGGAAGTCCTTGCCTTAATCTTCAGAGCCCATTCTACCATACTTGCTGTGGTAGCTTTGTTGAAAAATATTTCTAGACCTGACCTCTTTAAGGCAGGCATCAGAGTTCACTGCAAGCACTGGATAATTGCTTGGGATTGATTGGGATGAATGCTGCACTGGATAGAGGTACACAGTCGCTGTTGCCCTGGATCCCAGGAACAGTCTCCAGCAATTTAGTGCTACATTGAAGTCTTCTATAATAAAGATGATGTGAATTGATGTCACTAGAAGAAAGAAGTACAATTACTACTGGTGTCTGCTGTGTGTCAGAATTTATTATCTTGATATACCATGTGGAGGGGGGGAAATCATACTATGGTCAGCGCAGACTGAGAGAGTAAGGGTTGTCTATCAATACTATGGCAAAAAAAGTCCATGATCATATTGGTTAATGTTTTTTATGTAAATGTGTATTTGGACAATGTATCTTGAAGAACTGAATCTGATAACTTTTTTTTATTCATGCGATCCACCAAAATATCTTGGGGTTTTTTAATGTTACTTTTGCCCTTAAGGCTGTCACTGCATGTATTGTTCTTGGGAATTATTTCAGTTTTATATGCTGAAACTAAGCTTGAGAAACTCTCATTTTTCAATAGTATAGATTCCCTGAATACTATGAGACGTAATTCTATAGTTGCTCTCAAAACAAAATCTTTATGGTCTCCTGTTCCACGCATCTATATCTTTTTCCCAAATAGTTACCAAGTAATTTCCTGTTACATGTGGTGAAGTCAAATCCAAGACTGCCAGCTCATGATTGCTTCATATTTTCAAATACAGCTTTTTGGAGGAAATCTTAGAAACGAGATCAGATGTCTCTGAAGTTTTGCTTTCCACAGATGAAATCTATCTTTTTTTTTTTTTTTTAAATAGCCATCATAAAACTGCCATTGATTATACTTGTGCAAACTGTCAGCTGTATGTATTTGAATGTTTTTTCCCACTAAGTTAGTAAAGCACAAGTGAGGCTGAGCTATTTGGTTGAAAAATATAATGGGAGAGCTGAAGGACTGGAAAGGGAATGCTATACAAGTACTGTAATAGTCTTTGCACAGTTAAGTTCTGCATGGGTTCCAGTAAGGCAGTTTTCTATTGTTTTTACTACACTATCTTTGTAGTAAATGTATGAAAGTTTCTTAGCCAAGCTTTTAAAAACAAAGGATCTCTATACCATACTGTTTTGTAAAATTTTTTTAGCATTTTCACCTCTGCTGAACTTAAAGAAAACCTCTTAGGGCTAAGCACTTCTGAAACATCTTTCTGCTTTTTAAATTGACAATGTGGAAAGTTTTGTTGTTTTGTTTTTTTTTTTTTTTAAATTTTATTTATTTTGAGTTCCTTATTCTCAGAAACAATATTGGGAAATAGGCAAGTAAGATTGTGATTCTGTCAAATATGCAGTAATTAAAATTTTCAAATCCAAAAGGAGCTTTTCATGAGCAATTAGGGCACGTCAGAGGTACTAATGTGGGACTATATCTAAGCTCCATATCCAGATGATTGGTCAGATCCTTCAATTACTGTAACATGAGTACTTTGTGGAAGGCAGACTGTCTACAAGGAAGGACAGTCCATATGAAATAGCTGGGTTTTAATGTCTAGAAGCTTGCAGAATCCAAATTATGACTGAGTTTCTACTCCCCCTCCCTTTCTTTTTTTCTTCCCTGTATTGCTTGTTCACTGCTGAGCGTTGTGTGGAAATAAAGGTTTGATTTTGTGCAATATAGCAGCTTGAGACAGTTGACAAAATCATTTTATGTGTATCCTCTTAAATGTTTCAGAATAGGGAACTGTTATATCAGTTCACTCCCTGTAAATATTGCATTTACAAACATCATGGAGAAAGAAATGTTTTCTTCTTAGAGCTTGTATGATAGGATGATTTTCTGTTTTTAATTAATCTCTTTACTGAAATAGCCTTTGTGTATTGATGAATATTTTTTTAGAGGAGGTAATTTCTGAGAGTAAATATAAAACAAAATTCAAGATATATATATGCCTTTCAAAGAGACATTGGCAGTGCAGGTTATGCTCCATTTCTAGTAATTTTCATTGATTAGATTTCAGATGTGTATTGTACACTGTGCAAATGTATAAAGGGCACAGCAGGAATTGGTTCACAAACATCCAGAACTAATCATTTGCGTTCTGCAATTAAGGTAAAGAATTTTGAATCTATAGATAAATAATATTGTTCTGTATTTGGCAAAGAGACCCATAACCACTTAAGGGTTTTGTGCTTTCCCTTTGACCACTGTACATACTTCTAGAAGGAGTTATTTTTTTCTGCAAAGGTATGCTTTCATATCTTGCAGGGTTGATTATCAACAAGTTTGTTAACCCAAAGGTCAAGTAAAATAAGAACATTTTCAGTAACTGACTCTTCATGTTTTTCTTTTTTAGTATTTTGTCCTCCAATATAGTTGAACCCATATTCCAGAATCTTTTAAAAAGAAAAGGAGTAAAGGCCTACTTTCCCAAACATAATTTGATGTGTAATTTTGAGCATCTTCATGTTTCTGTGCCCAACTGTGAGGGATTTTAAAGAGACAGAATATTCAGAAATTGACATCTTCCCTTTGTAAACTAAAGCTCTTTCAATTATTTAGAAATAGAGGCATCAGAAGCCTTTCAGAAATATTTGAAGTGTAAGTATTAATTTGGCTAAAACACTAGCTCACTTTTATAGAAACATAGAATCACTATCATATAAATTGCAGTAACATTTCAAAATAAAAAAGCTTTAGATTTTTCAATAGGGACTAGAAAACTCTTTAAATACCACTTAAAACTTCCTTTTCTGTTTCATCACAAATATGTGATTTGTTGGTTTTAATTATAGTTAAGTTGTTGACTCAGTAGGTGGCACTCTTCCCTCTGAGTCACCAAGCTGCCTAGGTCATCTGTATTTCAGGTTCCCTTTTCAAAATACAGTATAGAATAGATCCTTACTCCTCCTGCTCATTAGAATAAGAACATCAGTTATGATATTCTGACAAAATTTCTGTTTAAACATTATATTCTTGCTTGTCTGAATCTTGGTTATTACTGTTGCTGGATAACAATTTTTTTTCCTCTGAACTGTTGCGTGTGTGTTAGTGTTAAAATGGTTTGGCTTGTAACACACCCTCATACACACATTCCTCCACCCCACACTCCTCAATTTCCACCTAACATTTGGCAGTTGCAAACCATACTGAAAGCTACAAATGATCTCAGGGCCTGACTGTCAAATACTCACATAATTAAGTCTTATGACTTCAGCGGGGTTATTTTCATATTAAGATGATAATTCCCTGTCTAAAACTTATACATCAGTTAACTTTCAGTAAATTTTATGTGAGACGTTGAAGCATGCGGTTGTGCTGATATTCCATGCTTGTACTATCAAAACAGGATCTCCTGCTGCGGCTTCTTATCTGCTTAAAGGTCTGATTCTGCTGCTATGGACATAAATGCAAATCACTAGTAGACTACTTTAACTTTAAAATACAGTCTTTAAATACATGCTCTTCACGTGTATGTTATTGCAGTTCATTTGAAAAATTGAATCTTACTGCCAAGGTGATTGGGTCATATAAGGTTACAATCTTAAAATTTTGTTTGTCAGTACCTTTGGCCATGCCGTGCTGTGGTTGTCTATGTCCCCTGAACCCATGGCAACAAGGGAAATTGGGCTTCAGTATCTGTTTCATTATTCTTACTACTTATGCTAGCAGCACAGAACTTCTATATGATCCATAGATTTGCACTATGTGCTTTTTATTTTAGCCTTTTATATAGCAGATTTGGGTAGTCTAGCTTTTTATGGTTTTATGCAGCGTGGTCGCTGAGAAACAAAACCACACAATCTTCATACCTCTTCTCAAGTTTCTACGGTAAGAGGATTTAGCAAGTTTGGATGGAAATAAGTTCCAGGGTTTGAAATCCACCTTTCTTGTAACACGGTTCATTCTGTTTAATGATATGGATTTGAAATGGCATTTTTGGACACATACTAAATATTATTTTGCTTTTTTTAAGACAGAAAAAAATAGAAGTCAATCTTAGGCTTTTTATACTATTCAGTGAGAGCTTCCTTAAAGCAGAAAATAATACTAGCTTATGCTGAACAGGCATCTTCTGCTATTTCTCCTACAGTTGGTTTGTTCTTTAAAGAAGGAACTTTATTCACAGAGTGTGAGGCTTTTCTTTTTCCTCGGGATCTGGTAAAATTAAAAGATAAATCCTACTCAGCTTCCCAGATAGAATGCAGTTTAAAATTTGGATGTGTCCCTCTGATGGTTTGTGGCAATTCGGTTGTGATACAGTCTCAACCAGCGACCCATAGCTGGTTTAGTAAAAGCCATCAATTATCAGTGCCCTCAGGGCTGGTGATGCCTGATCTGTGGTATGGTGATGAGCACTGAGGAGTAGATCCTCTCAGAATCAGGTTTCTTTCTGTGGTGACTTTGGAAGCAGAATCATTGGTTTGTGTCCTCTGCTGTTGTAATGCCCTTTTAATGCACTACTAGTCCCAACATTTGATCTCCAGATTGGATAGTAGAAAACCCATCTTTCTCTAGATATTTTTTTAAGTTCTATTTCTAGATTTTTATATTTTTAGATTATTTTTTCCTCTAGAAGAAAACTGCTTGTTTTCTTTATTTCTTCTAAGCTTCTTAAAAGAATCTTTATGTGACTTGAAATAAATAATAGTTAATTACTTGCTCTTTTGCAAAAGCCTTACTCATCTAACAGATTATTCTGAAAATGCCCCCGCAGCTTAAGCCCATAATCATTTTGAATGGATGCCTACAGGAGTACTTGAAGTTTTGACAGTTTACTGCTACTCTGAGTATTTGTCCATGTGGTATGTATCTTGCTAGGAAGGTACAGTGTGTTCTAGAAACATGTGCACTCATCACTCTTTTTTTTTTTTTTTAAAAATCTATGAGCAATCATTATGACATTTTTTTTGGAATTGAAAGTTTTTGTATTTTCTCTCAGAACATAGTTACCATTCAGGACAATTCTCTGTGGCTTGCTTGAACTTTATCATTAGTGTCTTTCCAGGTAGAGGAAGATATATATGTCTGTATTACAAAAGTTGTCAGAGTGACTGGCGTTGTTTTTAGCAAACAGACTGCACAAACATATTAATGATCCTGAGTCTTGTATCAGTTCTGGAAGGCTTCATCCAGACCCATGGCAAATCTCTCATTTATTACTCTTGGCAGCTTGAAAAAGGGGGAGTGCTACGTGATTGGATAAATGGGGAAAAAGAGGTACAAGCAGTTCTTTAGCTTGCACATTAATTTAGTTGTAATGAAAGTTATTTGCTTATATTGTAATTTTAGGATACTTAATTGTTCTTCAAAACTGAAGCAAATTCATTCTTGAAATTCTTTCACAAGAAATGTCAACCCTATGACCTCTCTCAACCACCTGCCAAAGTGGAGTGAGATATATTAAGCAATCCTGAAAAATATGTTTGGAAACACTAAAGAACAAGAAATTGTACTCCAAACACTAGCAAAACCAAGGAATTCTTCCAATGTGTGAAATCACAGAATGCTAGGGGCTGGAAGGGACCTTTGGAGATCATCTAGTCCGACCAACTTGGACAAGAAGTTGACCATGAGGCAGCAATGTGCCCTTGTGGCCAAGAAGGCTAATGGTATCCTGGGGTGCATTAAAAAGAGCATGGCCAGCAGGTTGAGGGAGGTCATCATCCCCCTCTACTCTGCCTTGGTGAGGCCGCATTTGGAGTACTGTGTCCAGTTCTGCCCCCCCCCAGTTCAAGAAGGACAGGGAGAGAGTCCAGCGGAGGGCTACAAAGATGATCAAGGGACTGGAGCACCTCTCTTATGAGGAAAGGCTGAGACCTGGGTCTGTTTAGCCTGGAGAGAAGACTGAGAGGGGATCTTATTAATGCTTATAAATATCTAAAGGGCAGGCGTCAAGAAGATGGGGTCAGACTCTTCTCAGTGGTGCCTGGTGACAGGACAAGGGGCAACGGACACAAGCTAGAACACAGGAAATTCCATCTCAACATGAGGAGGAACTTCTTTACTTTGAGGGTGGCAGAGCACTGGCACAGGCTGCCCAGAGAGGTGGTGGAGTCTCCATCTCTGGAGATATTCAAAACCCACCTGGATGCATTCCTGTCCAGCCTGCTCCAGGTGACCCTGCTCTGGCAGGGGGGTTGGACTAGATGATCTCCGAAGGTCCCTTCCAGCCCCTAGCATTCTGTAAGGTATGCCTTGCATTACTTAGCAACAGATATACAACAAATTGTGGCAAGCAGTACTTAACAAAAGATATACAATCAATTATGGCGAGTGGTAAGGTATGCCTTGTGTTACTTACTTAACAATTTTAAAAGAAAAGAGAAAAGAAAGAGAAACAGAGGGATAGAGAAGGAGAGAGAGCGAGAGAGAGAGATAGCCCCAGCATTGGTCCTGCCAATGGGGGGGTAAAATTGGTCTTCTGTGTATCCCCCCCCCAGTGGCACTTATTTTCCCCTTTTATGTTCGCTGTATCAGTATGACCTGCCCCACTGCTATGGGGCAGTTTTGTGTCAGGTTTCTCCCCCCTCCCCCCCAGGTGGTGTGTAGCATGATTTCAGTGGAGAGACGAGAGCTATAGTCATATGTTTAGCGTGATCTCAATAGCCTTCATTAGTATATACTGGGGTGTCAACTTTAATATGCATTTTGTGGATAATGAGGCAAAGGCCATTCATCAGGCACAGTAGCCTTTTGAAGAAACAAAGAACTACACGGATTCCTGTTATCTTGTCTTTGCTGCCGAAAAGCAGGGCTGTCCTGTCTCCATAGGACTTCCTCCTCTAGATGCCCTCAGATGAGTTTTCTCTTGCATGAATCGCACAAGAGATAAGCAGGTGTTAGCCTCATCAGTTCTTTGACCAGAAGGCCTGCATTATCCATAAGGTACTTGCGAGTGTTTGAGACATTCCTCAGAAAGGCTCGGAGGGCCTCATCCCCCTCCCTTTCATCTCTCACCATTTGTCTCAGGGAATTTACAAGTTGTCTCTTACAACTGCTAGTTACAGGCCTCCAACTAGACCCTGTGCCGCTGATCACAACCCTCTGAGCTCTGCCATTTAGCCAGTTCTCAATCCATCTCACTGTCCACTCATCTAACCCACGCTTTCTAAGCTTACCTATGAGGATGTTATGTCAAAAGTGTAAAAAAACCTTGCTGAAATCAAGGTAGACAACATCCACTGCTCTCCCCTTATCTACCCAGCCAGTCATTCCATCATAGAAAGTTATCAGAGTAGTCAAGCATGATTTCCCCTTGGTGAATCCATGCTGACCACTCCCAATGACCTTCTTTTCTTCTAGATGCTTAGAGATGACATCCAGGATGAGCTGTTCCATCACCTTTCCAGGGATGGAGGTGAGGCTGACTGGCCTGTAGTTCCCTGGGTCTTCCTTCTTGCCCTTTTTGAAGACTGGCTTTCCTCCAGTCCTCTGGCACCTCTCCTGTTCTCCATGACCTTTTAAAGATGATGGAAAGTGGCTTCGCAATAACATCTGCCAGCTCCCTCAGCATTTGTGGGTGCATCCCATCAGGGCCCATGGATTTGTGGGTGTCAAGTTTGCCCAAATGATCTCTAACCCATTCCTCCTCAACCAAGGGAAAGTCTTCCTTTCTCCAGTCTCTCTCTCTTGCCTCCAGGGTCTGGGATTCCTGAGGGCTGGCCTTAGGAGTAAAGACTGAAGCAAAGGTGGCATTCAGTAACTCCGCCTTCTCTGCATCCTCCATCACCAGGGCACCCACCTCATTCAGCAGTGGGCCCACATTTTCCCTAGTCTTCCTTTTACTGCTGGTGTACGTGAAGAAGCCTTGTTCTTATTGGCCTTGACATCCCTTGCCAGGTTTAATTCCGAGTGGGCTCTAGCCTTCCTTGTTGCATTCCTGAATACTCTGACAATGCTCCTATACTTCTCACAAGTGGCCAGTCCCTTTTTCCACATTCTGTAAACTTCCTTTTTCCGTCTGAGTTTTTCCAGAAGCTCCTTGCTCATCCATGCAGGTTTCTTGCCTCCTTTGCCTGGTTTCTTGCTCCTAGGGATGCACCAATCTTGAGCTTGGAGGAAATGGTGCTTAAACATTAACCGGCTCTCTTGCACCCCCCTTTCTTCTAGGGCCTTAGCCCATGGGATTCCTCCAAGTAGGTCTTTGAAGAGGCCAGAGTCAGCTCTCCTGAAGTCCAGGGTTGTAATTCTACTTTTTGCCCTGCTTCTTCCACACAGGATCCTGAATTCCACCGTCTCGTGGTTACTGCAGCCAAGGCTACCCATGATCTTCACACCCCCAACCAGTCCTCCTTTGTTCGTCAGCACAAGGTCCAGCAGCGCACCTCTCCTCCTTGGTTCCTCCACTGCCTCTGTCAAGATGTTAACGTCAATGCTCTGCAGAAACCTCCTGGACTGTGTGTGCCTGGCTGTGTTGTCTTTCCAGCAGATGTCAGGGCAGTTGAAGTCCCCCATGAGGATCAGGGCCTGTGATCGTGAGGCTATTTCCAGCTGTCTGTAGAAGGCCTCATCGACTTCCTTTTCCTGATCCGGTGGTCTGTAGTAAACACCCACAACAGTGTCTCCCATATTAGCCTGCCCCTTAATTCTTATCCATAAGCTCTCAACACATTCTTCATCCACTGCTTGGCAGAGCTCCCTGCATTCCAGTTGTTCTCTCACATAGAGAACAACTCCACCACCATGCCCTGCTGGCCTGTCTTTCCTAAAAAGTACGTAGCCATCCATGACAGCATTCCGGTCATGCGAGCTATCCCACCATGTCTCTGTAATTGCAATGAAATCATGGCCCTGTGGTTGCACACAGGTCTCTAGTTCCTCCTGCTTATTCCCTATGCCGTGTGCGTTGGTGTACAGGCAATTCAGAGAGGCAGTCGAGCACAAGGGTTTCCCTGTAGGGGAGCAAGAGGATCCACCACAGCCATTCACACCCTTGAGGTGGTTGGCCTTCTGGATCTCATCTTGGGAGTCAGCTAAGGAACATTCGCCACTGCTCTGGTTGGCCTGGCTTATGCCCCAGTTGGCTAAGTTGGCGTGAGCATTGCCACCCTGGATCCCACCCCCCCAAGTCCTTCAGTTTAAGGCCCGCTTCCCCAAGTTGGCCAGCCTGCTGCCAAAGATTCCCTTGCCCCTTCTAGACAGGTGGATCCCATCCCTCTCGAAAAGGCCGTAATCATCAAAGAATGTCCCATTGTCATAAAAGCCAAAACCCTCACGATGGCACCAGCCACATAGCCAGGAGTTGATATGCATTATCCGCCCATTTCTGGCTGCTCCCTTTCCTCTGACTGGTAAAATGGAGAAAAAGATGACTTGGGCACCAATGTTTTTCACTTGCACCCCTGGGGCTTTATAGTCTTCCTTGATTCTGCCCAGGTTCCGGCTTGCAGTGTCCTTCATGCCCACATGAAAGAGTAGCAGTGGTTAGTAGTCTGTGCTCTTGACAAGTTGTGACACACTCTCAGCAACATCTCAAACCTTAGCTCCTGGGAGGCAGCATACCTCACGTGATTCCTTGTCGGGATGGCAGATGGGCGCCTTGGTGCCCTTTAACAGGGAGTCGCCCACTACTAGCATTCGTCGTTGTTTTTTTCCATGTCTACTGTGTGCTGCCGGTGCAGGTCCTTCTGGCAGACCTTGCTGTTAAAGCTTCATATCTGTTTTTTGTTTTGATGCCAGAGGGTGGGGGCTGAAGCATAGTCCTGCTTTTGCGGGTCACCAGGGCCCAAGGTGCCGCATTCTCAGTAGTATCCAGTGCAGGAACGTGGTTCTGAAACCACCTATGTATCTCTGTCTCAGCTCCTCTGATACTACGCAACCTTTTAATCGTTTCTTGCAACTCAGCCACCTGATGTAACAGATCATTGACCTGTGCACACCGTGTGCAAGTACTTACCTTTCTGCCAGGAGAAGTAGAAGGGTCTGGGCACTCACTGCAACCTACCACCTGTACTGAAGTCTCCCTCCTTACCAGTTCCATCTGGGTGGATGCATCACACACCCAAGGGGCCTTCTCTGCAGGAGCACTGGTTTTAGCTCTGAGGCGAGTGGCAACCATTTTGTCAGAGACCTTGAGCACTTCCCTGGGCTGTGGGCTAACAAGCAGGGTGCAAGGTCCTTCCTGGGTGAACTGCCATGCCACACCCTGGTCGCTAGTGCTCCCTAGGGCCATTTAAATCTCCCGCGGTTGCTTCTGGCAACACCCCCTCTTCCACATCAACCTCTCTTGGAAGAGCTGCCGGCTTCTGGTGGGGTTGTCTGCTCTTCCTTGGGTTTCCCTTGCTGCGGCAACCCCACCCTTTATAAGCTCTTCCAAGCAAAAGCAGGAATTTGATTAAAATATTTACATTTCTAAATTATTTTTATTTATTGAATAAAACCACACTTCACATTAATAGAAACACCAAATTAACTAAAACTGAAAGAATTAAGAACCAGACTATTTTGCACAACAGAAATTAAAGTTAATACATTGAGGGGGGGGGGAAAAATCAAATACCAGTATCTTCTTCATGTTATCCAACCTCTTTCTAAGCATCCTTACTTTATTAAACTTCTATATTGAGTCTATATTGAGTCTTATTTCTGTATGATTTGGGTGGAAGTTAAAGTGTTTTGATTCACTAACTCTGGTCTATGTTAAGTAATAAGATAATTTTGTGATTTAGGAACAATAAAATTCTTTGTCTTTTTCAGCCACAATGGAGAGTAGAAATGTTTTATTGGACATTAACATTTCTTGTTTGCAGATCTTATGGTAGTTCATTAATTGCCCAAACTTACCGAGCTGGAAAAAGTAAGGCATATTTATTTCTTCTTTCAACTTGAAGAACTTCTTGGATTTCTTACAGTTAGTATTTTAGGCAGTTGTGATAGCATTGCAGAAGAGAATGCTTTTTACAGGAAAATGTCAGGCACTTTAAATCTTAATAGTCAATGAATTGGGGGATGTGGTCCAAGAGGTTTCATGTGGAGTTGTTAGTAAGATGTACAACTGTTCCAACTCAGTGTGATGGGTCAGGGAGACTCTTTTTTCCTGTTTTCTATATAGATAAAA
Organism: Larus michahellis; assembly: GCF_964199755.1. Taxonomy (NCBI): domain Eukaryota; kingdom Metazoa; phylum Chordata; class Aves; order Charadriiformes; family Laridae; genus Larus; species Larus michahellis. The sequence goes on along the minus strand of NC_133929.1, from coordinate 6,753,212 downwards.
TATGTAGACTACGATAACTATGGCTGTAATGAAGCTTCTATTTTGGGTATACGTTTTACTTTTCAACGAATATTCTGAACAGTTGTATTAACAGCTCTTCAATGAGTATTGAAGAATGAATATTTCAAAGAGTTGTATTGCCAACACAGCATGGGCAGCAAACAAGAGGAGTTGGAAGCCACCATGCTGCTAGAAAGCTACGACCTAGTTACCATTACTGAAACCTGGTGGGACAAATCCCGTGACTGGAGCGTGGCTATCAATGGCTACAGGCTGTTCAGAAGGGACAGGCAAGGAAGGAGGGACAGAGGCTCCTCTACATCAAGAAATGGATAGATTGTGAAGAGCTGTCTCTGAAGAATAGCTATGAGCAGGCTGAAAGCTTATGGGTAAGAATTAGAGACTGAGCCAACAAAAGGAACCTTGTGGTTAGTGTCTACTACAGGCCACCTGATAAAGGGGAGCCTATTGACAAAACCTTCTTACGCCAGCTACAGGAGGCATTGCACTCACAGGCTCTCATCCTGCTGGGGGACTTCAACCATCCTGACATGTGCTGGAAAAGTAGCACAGCGAGCTGTAGGCAACCCAGGAGACTCCTGGAGTGCACTGAGGATAACTTAAGCCAGATAATGGACAGCCCCACTAGATGGGATGTGATACCAGACCTGATGGTCACCAATGCAAGCAAGCTCATTGGCAACATCAAGATTGGAGGCAGCCTGGTCTGCAGTGATGATGCATTGGTGAAGTTTGCAGTCCTGAGGGACCCTGAATTTTAGGAAAGCAAACTTCCAGCTCTTCAAGGGGTTAGTCAACGGGACCCCCTGGGAAACTGCCCTCAGGGACAAGGGGGCAGAACAGAGCTGGCAGATCTTTAAGGATGCTTTCCTTAGAGAGCAAGAGCTCTCAGTCCCCAGGTGTAAGAAATCAGGAAAAGGGGGCAAGAGACCAGTATGGCTGAGTCGAGACCTGCTGGTCAAACTAAAGGGCAAGAAGGAAATGCCCAGGCAGTGGGAGCAGGGACAGGTATCCTGGGAAGGGTATAGGGATGCTGCCCGGGTATGTAGGGATGGGGTTAGGAAGGCCAAGGCGTGGCTGGAGCTGAACTTGGCAAGGGATGTAAAGAATAATAAGAAGGGCTTCTTCAGGTATGTCATCCAGAAGAGGACAGTCAAAGAAAGCGTCACCCCCCTGATGAACACAACTGGCAAACTGGTAACAAGGGGCAAGGAGGAGGCTGAGGTACTCAACAACTATTTTGCTTCAGTCTTCACTGGCAACCTTTCTCCCCACACTTCTCGAGTGGATGGACCTCAAGGCAGGGAATGGGGGAGCAAAGTCCCTCCCACTGTAAGAGATCAGGTTCATGACCACCTGAGGAACCTGAACACACAGAAGTCTATGGGACCTGATGAGATGCATGCCAGAGTCCTGAGGGAATTGGCTGATGTAGTTGCCAAGCCACTCTCCATGATACCTGAAAAGTCATGGCAGTCAGGTGAAGTCCCTGGTGACTGGAAGAAGGGAAACATTGCACCCATTTTTAAAAAGGGTAGAAAGGAGGACCCTGGGAACTACCGCCCTGTCAGCCTCACCTCTGTGCCTGGGAAGATCATGGAACAGATCCTCCTAGAAGCTATGCTAAGGCACATGGAGGACAGGGAGGCGATTCGAGACAGCCAGCATGGCTTCACCAGGGGCAAGTCCTGCCTGACCAACCTAGTGGCTTTCTGCAATGGAGTGACTGCATCAGTGGACAAGGGCAGAGCTATTGATGTCGCCTCTCTGGACTTCTGCAAGGCCTTTGACACGGTCCCCCTCAACATCCTTCTCTCTAAGTTGGAGAGATATGGATTTGATGGGAGGACTGTTCGGTGGATAAGGAACTGGCTGGATGGTCGCATCCAGAGTGTAGTGGTCAACGGCTCAATGTCCAGATGGAGAGGGGTGACGAGTGGTGTCCCTCAGGGATCCGTATTGTGACCAGTACTGTTCAATATCTTCATCAACCATATAGTGGGATCAAGTGCACCCTCAGCAAGTTTGCAGATGACACCAAGCTGCGTGATGCAGTTGACACGCCTGAGGGACGGGATGTCATCCAGAGGGATCTGGACAGGCTTGAGAAGTGGACTCATGTGAACCTCATGAGTTGGGGTTATTCAGTCTGGAGAAGAGAAGGTTCTGGGGAGACCTTATTGTATCCTTTAAAGATACAATTGTACAATCCCTTAAAGAGGGCTTATAAGTAAGATACGGACAGACTTTTTAGCAGGGCCTGTTGTGATAGGACAAGGGGTAATGGCTTTAAACTAAAAGAGGGAAGATTTAGACTACATATAAGGAAGAAAGTTTTTACAGTGAAAGTGGTGAAACACTGGAACATTTTGCCCAGAGAGGTGGTAGATGTGCCGTCCCTGGAAACATTCAAGGTCAGGTTGGATGGGCTCTGAGCAACCTGATCTAGTTGAAGATGTCCCTGCTCATTGCAGGGGTGGTCGGACTAGATAATCTTTAAAGGTCCCTTCCAACACACACTATCCTATGATTTTATGATTAAAATAATAATTGAAGAAAAAGCGAGCCAGAGCAGCCTTGCCCCTTTGATCCCTTAGCTTTTATACTGAGCGTGATGCAGATGGGATGGAATACCCCTGTTGGTCAGTTTTTGGTCACCTGTCCCGTCTGCTCCTCCCTGCAGGTGGGACCCCTCTACGCTTCTCCGCTTCCGACCCTCTAACAGGGCAAATAATAGCGAAGTGAGCTGACCTTGGTTGTTATAGCAATAAGTCTAAGCAAGAGCCTCTGTGCATACCATTCCTTGGTATAATCAGGTCTTATCCCTCTGAGAGTGAACAGTGTCTGAACAATATGCTGTTAATTTCAGACTTCAGTCAGTTAGAAGAGGCCCAGCTAAAAAGTAAAATTACAAAACAGAAAATTGGTTCTGTTTTACCTCAAACGAAGACACTCTTGTAGACTTATTCTCTGTTCACATCTTTTAAGCTTATCTTTGTTACAACAGTCATTTCTTCTGCCTCTGTTTCATTCTGTCACTGTGCATTTCTCTTCCTCTCAGTTCGCAGGCAGTCGACAAAATTAGTTAGCTTCAAAATTTGTTAGCTGTTGAACACAGCAGCCTGTTTAATAGAGTTTATGCAGGTCATCTGGAGTACTACTACAGATGTCCAGCACTTGCTTGGCTTTTTATTGTCCTTTAAGCACTGACAATCAAATTAGTTGCTGTTATTTCTTGAAGAGGAGAAATCTTTTATTTTAATTTATTGTAATACATGCTTATAGAAACAACCGCTGAACTTGTAAAATAGATTGTTTTGAGTTTACTGTTAAAGCAAGAATTCCTTTTGATACTAGTCAGGGTTAAAATCATTTGAATGGAGTGATGATTGTCTTTCCTTTCTACCTTAAAAAGAAGTCAGCGAATAGATTTTATTCCATTGACTGAAGAAGTTTTTAAATACCGTGTTAAGCTACTTAAGTTTAGCTCTCTATGTAAATACAACTTTCTTATAAGACTACATGATTAAGAGTTTCAGTCCTTTTTCCAGGATTTTTTGTAAAAATATCAACCAGAAGTAACAGGAAAAATAAAATCACTGCTTTTCTTTTCTCTTTTAATTCTTTGTCTTGGTTTCAGCTGGGAAAGAGTTAATTTTCTTTCTAGTGATTGCTGTGAAAGGAATGCCAATAATGCATATTGTTTTAGTTGTTGCTAAGTGATGTTTATACTTTTCAAGGACTCTTTTCAGCTTCCCATAGAAGCTGAGGAGCATAGACAGAACAATGGAATGGCCAATGGAATGTTCCATACTATAGATGTCATGTTCAGTATATAAATGGGGGTTGGCCCAGAGGGTGGGAATCCATGATCACTGCTCGAGAAGGTACCAGTTCACCAGGCGGTGAGAGTGACTTGTGTCATTATTATTGTTATTTTCATTTTCTGTTATTGTTCTGTTAAATTGTCTTTATCTCAACCCATAAGGTTTTTTCTTTCCCTTTCCCCTCCTTTTCTTCCTCTTCTCCCTGCCTCTCTGAGGGGAAGGTGGAGAACTTCACAAGTGGTTACGTGGTCCTAGCTGCCGGCTGGGGTTAAACCATGACATCCTTTCTGCATTAGCACTAACACGAAGCTCCTACAAAAATCCAAAATAATATTATGATTTTACTGAAAAGATTTGGGCTATATCTAAAACATGTTGTTAATCCAGAAAATTAAACATCAACAATTATTGGGAAAAGAATAAAGAACCTTATGCCAGTGAGTAAACTAGGCATGATATGCCTACAGTTTGAATAGTTTGTGTCATTCTGACCCTCTTATCTGAAAAGGTTTTAGGAGAATGGGAAAAGATTTGGAAAAGAGAAGCAAGGAGGATCAAAAAAATACAGGACCGTCTTCACAAGGAATGACTAAGTTGAGGACTCTCTTACTTGGAGGAGTCAAGTTTTGGAAAAGTGTTATGGTTTGAGAAAACCCATAACAATTTATTGTTATTCAGACAATTATTCTATCACCCGATGACCCCTTCCCACCCAGAAAGGGTAATCGGGGAAAGCAAGGAATCACAAGGGTTGAAATATAAATAGGTTTAATAGGATAAGACTAAATAATTAACAATAGTACTAAAGAGCCAGTATTCATCTTGATACTAATATAAGATATACAAGAATTATACTCAGCCAATTATATCAGTAGGAAGCTGTGCACTCCCAGCAGTGGACAGGAAATGTCGGACACTGCGAGCGCAATGGCTTCGGGAGGAAGGGAAGGCCTCAGGGGTCTGGCACCAGGGCAAGAAGTTCTCTGGACTGCTGCCATCAAGGGAGGGAGAAACTATGCAGCAAACTTTCTAATTTATATCGAATGTGATGTTCATGGTATGAAATAATCCTGTTGGCCAGCCTGGGTCAAGTGCTCAGGCCTCACTCCTCCTCATCCCTGCACCTGGCAAGGCTCGAAAACACCTTGAATCCCATATAGCCTAGCTGGCTATAAAGTAAATATCTTAACGAATTCAGACACTAGAGTCTTCTAAAAGTGGAGTTTTCCCCAGCATTAGAAGAGAAATTAGTCCTGTGTTGCTCAACCCAGGACAAAAAGTCAAATTTGGGAGAATATTCTAGTGGTCTACAAAGTTACAGATGGTATGGAGGACGTGAATAAGGAACAGTTGTTCATTGTCTCTTTCAGTACAAGAACTAGGGACTGCCCAATAAACTTAACAGAAGAGAGGCTCAAAACAAGGAGAAAGGAGCCAGCAACTTATGCATGAGTTAGTTGATATTGAAACTCCTTGGCAGGTCACTTCATAAAGCTTGACATTTGCATAGGTTGAAAGGTTGGCTGGGCAAGTTCACAGAAGAAAAATTAATTGAGAGTTACTAAATACCCAGAAGCACATCAGTCTCAAAAAAAAAAAATCTGAGCTCAAAATAGTTGAAGTGTAGGAGAGTATTGGGGTAATTGCCACTTTATGCTTGCACTAGCATTATTCTTTCTCGGGCATTCTCTTAGACTGTTGTGAAGGCAGGGTACTGGAATAGCGGAACCTTTGGTCCAGCCCATGTTGCACTTCTTATGGTCTTCCTTTTGTACCAGGTGTGGTCTGTCATACTAATGAACTGCTGTGCTTTGTTCTTTACAAATTACCTTTAGTACTAAGCCTTTTATCTGCCCTTACTCATGCTGTATATGGGATAAAACGCATGTGATCTTCTCAGACTTGTAAAATAATAATTTAAAATATACAGAAATTTAGAAAAGAAAGAAAGACTATATCCACAACAAAACTTATAAATGTATTTGCAATCTGTTATTGCTATAATTTATCTCACCTATTTCTGTACAACAGAACTAAAACTTGGTTAGTAATTGTAGCTGCTAGCTGTGTTTTCCTCCTGCCAAGGGTCTAGACTAGTGGCTTCCTATAAATGGTTTAGCATAATATATTTTCTGTTGTGTGGCAGGATGCCCCCAACCATGCCTATGTAATTAGTTTTGCTTAGGCTTCCTTTTTTCCCTAGACTCTCTTGCATTAGAACATTCCAAAACGCATTACCCTACAAGCTGCTCGAGCTGCTCTGAGTGGATGTCCTTTGAACAAAGGCTTTATGTATTAGTTGCCAGACTTTTCCTGAATGCACTTGATACAAAAATTATTGGCAGTGTACTTGGAGTAGATATGCAGAAATTTCTGTTCTGGTCTCTAGGCCAGCTTTAGCTAATCACATCCATGTACCTCCATCTAAATTTTGGCTAGGTACTGAGAATGCAATAAAACTACGGAACCCCTTTTGAGGAACAGAATACAGCAAGTTAAGTATTACCTACATCCTGGTGACAATGCAAATCCTCAATTTTCTCTGGTTATGAAGTCATGATTGTCACTCAGGTGGGTAGCTCTACATTTCTAATGCGCTAGTATAAATAATTTTACTGTGGATCAGGAGATGTCCCATGGAAAGAAAATTAGATATGCCACAGAAAAGCTTTGAAACACTCTTTGTAGTTCATCTAGATTTAAACTCTGATTATTTTTATGGGTTCACAGTCTCCAGCTTGCAAGTCTTGTGCCTTACTATCGTAATTTTCAAAATTCTACAATTTTGACTTCCACATAGGGTTTATTCTGAGAAAGGATTTTTTAATGATTTTGGTGAAAGATGCCTGGTTGAGGAGTCTCAGTGTTGAAGGGGACCTAAAACCTAGCTTGAAATAGAATTAACATCATCTGAAGAAGAAGGATGGATTCATCTAAGATTGGGCTAAAACTGCTAGAAGGCCTGGAGCTCCTTCTGTATGATGTCTCATGCTATCTGTACTGCTATCAGTAAAGTGATTTCAATATACTGACGACATACTCAAACCTCTACCTAGCTTGGGTGCTGACACTAAATGCAGGAGCACAGAACTTGGTGCAGGGTGTAAAAATGGAAAGAAGCAAGATGGGTCTTTGGGTAGCTAGTCTAGGCTGAACCTGTTGATGCTGCTATGACTGCTGTGTTGATATCCCTCAAAATTATTTTTATAGTAGGATAGGCCTATTTGTAGAAGCTAGTTGATGATAGCTTGAGCCATCAATCAATCTCTGGTAATTTTAAAGCTATGGAGAGAGAACTCTGCTGGAATTTCACAAAATCCACAAAAGAAAATACGTGGAGGGGAGGAATGAGTTAAAGCAGCAAGCCTGTACATTTTGGATACAGAATAGAAAAAAGGAAGAAATAACTTCTAATGACAGAGAAATCAAGGCAGAACAGAGCGTTAAGTGACACTGCTAGTCTGAAGCCTGCAAGAGAACTACAAGTGCCTGGCTGTTTCTTTAGTGCTAGAGTTTGCTTATAAAGCTGTCTCTAGAGTAATTGTATAGTCTACATTGTCAACTAGAATAGTCTAATGAGTTTGTAGAATGTTTGTTTGCCTTCGTGATATTGTGGTTGAGCTGATTCTTTCTTTGTAGTCATGTATGGTCTGCAGAAAGGTTCTGATTAGAAGAAGAGCACAGGGAAGGGAAGTATTCTGTCTTTTCCAGAGTTTCAAATGATGTTAATGATATGTCAGCAGACAGCAAGGAATTGTCTATATTTTTACGCTACCTAATTTTAATTCATGAAATACTATTTTTAAAGGAATGAAGGCAGCTCAGTGATGTCGTATCTGAACCAGTCAGCAGTATTGGTGTTGTTAGAGTATTTTTTTATATACTAGCAGAACACTGATGTTATCCTGTTAAGCTTCTGAAGGTGTCTGTCCTGGATACTTAACTAGATCGCAGTCTAACAGTTTGTAGCACTTGTTATCCTGTACTTTCCATTCTTTTATTATCTTCGCATTATATTTGCTGTAGCTGGTAAGGACATGTCGCTATATCATGGCTTACATTGGAAAAGGAAGCTTTTAGTCTGGATGACTCTAGAGTAAATCTTGAAAAGTGCCAAAAATTTACATAAATACAGATAGTCTTAGAAAGCAGAAAATGATTAAAAAATCTAAATGTATTCCTTAAAATCACAAGACTTTAAAGCTAGTCCTCGATTTTTGGAATGATTATTTTTTAACAGTGATTTGAAATGGTGTATCATGGGCTAGGGTGCATCTCAAGCTGTCTCAGGTTCTTCATCTTGTCTTTAGAACTATTTTTCTTTATAAACTCATTTAGCTCTATAACTCATATAGCTCTACTATATGCTCACATGACACATCAAGATAGTGTTGAAGAAAAACCTCTGTTGATATATTTTTCATTAACTTAGGTAAAATTTTTTTTAGATACTGTAGGGGTGGAATTTGTGTTGAGACAATATTTTATGAAATCAAAATCTCAAAATCAGCTTTGTACATATGTCCTAGATGCACCGATAATACTACTGATTATGGTAAACTTGCAACTGCTATTCTAATGTTACATTGTCAAAATTGATGAGGATAAATGACAGGATTAAAAAAAATTTGTTTCAGAACAGAATTTATTTTTAGTGTTCTGACTTCATTTGCAGTTTAGAGAGTAGTATTGAAATGTTTCATCTACAGTACAATTATTTAAAATATTTCTTTTCATATAAATTGGGAGAATTAGAACTAGAATTAGAGAGAATTAGAATTAGTAATAGTTTTTCTAGCTATAACTCAATTTCATTTATCCTCCACCCAAGTTAAGTATCAGAAGAAAGTCCAATAGAGCCAGACTTTGGTTGTCTGTGGCAGTTTTAATTACATGGAAAACTAATAATAAAAAAAGCTATTTCTGTTGAGTGATGTGTAACATGTATATTACACTTTTCCTTCCTTGGTTTAAATAGTTCTTTTTGGTTTGAAGTTTTTGAGGAAGCAACCAAATAAGATGTGTACTTTATTTTAAGGCAAATTGCTGTTGTGGTGTACCGCTTTCTGTAAGGCTAAGAATATGCTGTAAAGCTTTTAGAAAGACATCAAAAAGTATTGTTATAAAGAGTACTGTGCAAATCTAATGAATGACCAAATAATCTTAAAAGTGGTGAACTGTTGAAGAATCATGATAAAAAGTTTTTTATAAAAATAGACCAAAAGTCAGTATTTGTTTTATAACTATTTTTTTCCACACAGTTTTCTATCATTAGTGACATTGTCTGCACTTGCAAAATAACCACTTTTTTTATCATAGCCAAGTATATATATTCAATATGGTGAAACTACAAGCTACTGACTGTTTTTTTCATTTTTATTTTCCACAATTTAGAAATAGAAGTTGGAATTGTCAGATAGTTTGAGGTTTTTTATTCTTTTAAGGGAAGTCTGAAATTTGTTTGATTTAGCAGTAGTTCAGTTTATAGTTCTAGGTGTTAGAACTAGGTTAACTTAATTTTTTAAAATAGTTTTTTTCTGACTGGCCTTTTAACACTTATTCAAATATAAGATATATATGGTTGGGTGCCTATGTAAATCATGTTGCATAGCATGAAGAATTAAAAAAAAAGTAAAAAAAAGATCAAATTCTGATGAACCAGTTATGTTTATCTTTGAGCAAGGGTGTATGAAAGGGACAGTCCTCATTTGAATAGCTTACTGTCAAAGCATATGATAATAAAAAGCAAGTGTCAAAAAGTAAGATTTAGTTTCAAACAAGTGAAAAATAAAATCTTCCTTTCAGGGATAATATATTTGTAAATGTTTTCTAAAAATGAACTCCTAATAATTTGTAGTAGTTAGCTCTGTTTCCTCTTGGTCAGGACAGAACCAGTTCTTAGTCTTTATTTTGTTTTCTAACAACCTTTTAAAGTAGGTTTATTGGTAAATCCTGTAGTATTTTATATATTTATATATATATATATGAAGTATGTGTTCAACCATCTCAAAGTTATGAAGAGCTTTATGTCCAGTTGTAGCTATTTATTGGTTTTGTCTAGCCTGAATTTTCTTACATTCATGTACTTTTTACGTTTATATTCCATCCACCTTGGTAGGTTTTTCCACATCAATTTGCTGTGATTATGTATTTTTTTTTTTGTTTCCTAAAAATTAAAAAATATTCCTTCAAAAGCTTTGGTAATTTCTGTCTACATCTATCTGAAATTTTACTCAGGCATATTGGAGAGGTAGCTTTCAGATGATTTTTATAGTAGGTTTATGTGTTTATAAGTAGCTTGTGTTTCATACTGGTTTTGAATAGTTTGCATTTCTAAAGAGTTTTTATGCTTTCTTCATTTCACAGAATCACAGAATGATAGGGGTTGGAATGGACCTCTGGAGATCATCTAGTCTAACCCCCCTGCCAGAGCAGGGTCACCTAGAGCAGGTTGCACAGGAAAATCATACTTGATTATCATACTTGAATAATCCACACCATATATTTTATTTCTGTTGATTAGTTAAATTCATTAAAGTGTATCCAATGCTAGTATTTGTGTATGTTTCCAATCCTGTTACAGGTATATTGCTATCTCAGTGTTAATTCGATGCAGATAGTCCTCCTTTCTGGCACAGTGGACATTTCCAGTCACACATAGCTAGTAATAACAATGCTTTATAGAGACTCTTTTCCTTTAATGGGTAATTTCACATAATCAAACTGGTGAAAAGGGCAACGTTATCCTTGAATGTATAAATACAAATTATCATGTTAGAAGAGGTCATTCATTTTGCTGTTGTATCTCCTATTGTTAATTCCACTATTAGAACAACTTTTTGAATTGTAATACTTCAGAAATGCTTCAGAAAGTTTTAAAAGGCCTAGAGCTCAAAGGAAAGTGGCAGAAAGGCCACATTGTAGTGGTGTGACACTGAAAAAGTTCAGTTTATTCATCTGATTTAAGAGAAAATAAAAAAATTACTTCAGCATGAAAGAGATCTCTACTGGGACAGAGGGACTCTGCTGATAAAGCATAACAACATCTCCCAGATGGACACTGAAATTAATTTATTTTAGATTGAAGAGGAATTAACTAAGTGCTGAAAACATTAGAAGAAAAATCAATGAAATACTAAGATGCAAACTCTGCCTCTGAAGTTCCCTAAGCCACAGAGCTGGGAGGTTGTATCAGGGAAGGTATCGGTCTGCTGTCCTGCGGTGTCCTGCAGCACTCACAAATGACTGCTGTTGTGGGGAAAGGCAGATGAACCAGATAACCTAGTACAGATGTTCTCAAATTCTTATGTTGAGAACAACTCTTAATGTGAGATTAAATAGCTTTTAAGGAACAGCTTTTTATCCTATGTAGTTTCTAGAATAAATTACTTACCTTTTTATGCTAGGAGTGGGTAGAGGCATGATTGAATCATTGTGATGCTGTTGCGTTAAAAGGACTGTAGTTTCGATATTTGTCTGTCAGAGTCCCAGGACTTTCACTGATTTACTATCAGAGTCCCACCAAAGGACTTTCACTGAGTCAGATTCACAAATAATCGAAATTAGTTTATTGAGAGCAACAGAAACAGATTTGAGATTGCTGTTGATAAATTTACTGATTACAATAGCACTAATTACTTAAGGTTAATATTGCTAGCAAAAATAACGATAGTACAACAACCGGGGGCAACATTCCCCAGAGGGTGAAAGGCGCAGCGCTTACCCAGAAAGGCGTCCCTGCCTGGGGTGGAGGAAGAGAACACAGCCTGTCGACTGGTCCGTCAGGTATCAAGTTTCTTCTCTCCCAATTTAACAGTCATTTTCTCCATCCTTTTATCCCCAAAATTATGAGGTTTCCCTCCCCTAGGTGACGTGTAGTATGATTTGGGTGGAGAGACGAGTGCTATAGTCATATATGTTTAGCATGATCTCTAAAATCTTCATTAGCATGTACAGGGGTGTCAACTTTAATATGCATTTCACAGGTAATGAGGCAAAGGTCAATTACCAGACATGGCAGCCTCTCAAGGGAACAAAGAGCTACACAAAGTCTCTGTTATCTTGATTTTACTGTCTCTGCTGAGGAAAAGCAGGGCTGTCCTGGCTCCCCAAGACTACCCCGTCATTTATGTATCCTGCGATAGCCAGACAAGTCTTCACTCCCCTGGGTTGCACAAGAGATAGCAAAGCCAGTCTTAATTGCTCTTTGAGCACAGAGCCTTCACCTCGTTATCCAAATTCCACAGGTGCTTTCTAGCCTTCAAATCTGTGAATTTGCGTGTCTTTATTTTTTTATTTTTTAATAGAGGGAACACACTTTCTTACATAGAACTTTGTGTGAACTTCATAGTTGCACAACTACATGCATTAGACCCGTAAACTGACAGATTGCAGAGATCAGGAATAATCCTCCCTCCCTTCCCTAAATCTTCAGCTAGATGGGAGAGAAACATCTGTCTTCTCTTAAGGCATCTGGGACTGGCTGTAGCTGCAAATAAGTTATCTGACAAGATAGAACAGCACTTACAGTATTTACAGAGAACCCATCTTTCTTATATATTTGACTTAAGTCTCCTACTCAAGTGATCGGGATCATACTACTCATCAGATTTGCGAAGGAAAGGGATTTTTCCGCAAGTCAGATTTGAAGATAACTGAGGCTTCTTCAAGAGATAGTTTGTAACTTACATCTATGCTAATAAATTAAACAAACATGTCTGTGACTGTTTTAATGCACTGAGGACCACTGGCACAGAACTTCTTGTATCCATGTTAATAAGCTGACTTCTCCAGAACAGAGTAGCTGCATATGTTTTGCCTGTTGATAATTGTGGTGGCCACCTTCTGAACTTTTCCTGGAAATTCTTTGAGATTAGTTGTTGTCATGGGCCAAATCTGTGCAAGGGACCTTTTTTGTTTTAACAATTTGATGGAGTTTTAAAACAGCTTAATAATACAGATAATAGAATTTCAGTGTCCATGAGTGGTCCCTTTCACTGTTTAATTTAGTGGTATAGAATCATAGAATGGTTTGGGTTGGAAGGGACCTTAAAGATCATCTAGTTCCAACCCCCCTGCCATGGGTGGGGACACCTCCCACTAGACCAGGCTGCTCAAAGCCCCATCCAGCCTGGCCTTGAACACTTCCAGGGATGGGGCATCCACAGCTTCCCTGGGCAACCTGTTCCGGTGACTCACCACCCTCACAGTAAAGAATTTCTTCCTAATATCTAATCTAAATCTCCCCTCTTTCAGTTTAAAACCGTTACCCCTTGTCCTATCGCTCCACTCCTTGATAAAGATTCCCTCCCCATCCTTCCTGTAGGCCCCCTTTAGGTACTGAAAGGCTGCTATAGATATACCTACATGTATATTTTAGCATGGGGCATGTTCATATCCTGTCAAAAAAGACTAGAAGTTTTTCCTTTGGCAGAGCCCTTGGAGGGGCACACTAACAGTTCCTTTTTGATTCATGGCACGACAGGAGGCTATTACCACTCCAATTCTTGACCATCCTGTTGACTTTGTAATAGTCTATCTCTACAGTTTTCCTTCTGGCTGATGTTTCAGTTGGAGTTGTCAGTGACATCTGTACATCCATCATGCATTTCCCACCTGTCTGATGTGACTCTTCAGCAGCCCTGCAAGTATGTCCAGAAGTCTAAAACCTCTTCCCCATCTGCCTCATCAAATGACTTCTGATCCATTCAGGGTGTGAATGGACATGTAATCAACAATCTTGCCTCTCTCCACATTTCACTTCCCTAGCCTGGTCACCCACTTTATCAGGAGACATATGATTTTCTCTTTCAACTTGGGCAAAGGATTTACTTTGCTGTCTCAAAATGAACAGGCTGCCATCTCATCCTGAAGTTTTTTGCAACCTGCATATTTGTATTTTTACATTCAAATTTTGTGTGGTGGTCTTACACATTCTGTCAGTGAATAAAAAAGAAAATATATTCACATCTTGCAAACTGCATTTTTGCAGAACTCTTGTGACTGTTATCTTTTTTTAATGGTTGGTTGAGATCATTGTTGACTTGAGAACTTAACTTTTTGTTGTCTGTGGTTCCTGAAGTATTTACTAAGGTCCTGGTGACAACTATGACCCATCTTCACCTTTGGTTTGGTTTGTTTTTTTGGTGGTGGTGGTTGTTTTTTTGTGTTTGTTGTTTTTTGGGGTTTTTTTTGTTGTGTTTTTTTTTTTTTTTAAATAGCAATTAGTCCTATCTAATCTAATGGGTAATCTGGATAATTTGTCATTTCAGGGGTTTCTTGGCTTGAAGCTACTATCTGGCAAGTATTGACTCTGTAGTCTCCTGCCTTTTGGAACCCAGCATCTGTGGGTTAAATGGATTCCTTGGAAATCCAAAATAAAGTTAGAGGAAGTAGTGTCAAAATCAAAAAAGACAAGTTAGGCTGACTTGATTAAATCATAGAGAGAAGCAAATGATGGAATTGAACAGTTCAGTATACAAAAATTATACGAGCTTTCAAACAAATCACAAGCAGAAACCATCCATATGAAAGGGGAAAAAAAAAGAAAAAAAGAAGAGCTTGAAGATGATGTAAGTAAAGTCAATCATTCGACATTGAAAACTTAGAGGTTTTCCCTATTAAACCGAGGAATAATAGAATGTATGAATGCTCCTTACAGGAAATTATTGCCTATAAAATTTGAATGCTTAATGAAGCCATAATTAGAATACCATTACTATCTGTGTATGTTCTTGCAAAAATAGTTACTGTATTGGAAAATAAAATTATGTTTTCCCTAGATTTATTATCTAATTTAAGTTTAATTATCATCACATTTTCTTACAAATACTAGCCTATGCATAATGAAGAATACTCGCTACCCAGAAGGATACCATGGTCTTTGTTTTGCAAAAGTGTAGCAGAAAAAAGGGATTTAATTCATATCACTTTCTCCTATCACAGTTCCTTGTGAAACTGAACCGAATGTGAGGAGTAATTTCAGATTCATACCTGTATGAGAGTAAGCAGATTCAGGCTATAAGGCCAAATTTTCAACTCCACTGAAATCAGTGACAGCATTTTACTTGAGTTTAGTGGAACTGGCTTTCTTCTTAAACATCCATTTTATCTAAGGATGTGTGACTTTATTGGTTTTTTCCTATTAGTATTGTATATTAAGAAAAATTAGAAGACCTGTGTATTGCACAGACTTCCTTGTGTTGAGCTCTAAACTACATTTTAAAGCAATTCAGGCTAATTTGGATTTTCTCACTAAATAGGCCTGAGCCCTGTCTGCTTGCTTTGAGGAATACTTTTGCAGGAACTTCAATAGGGTTAGGTTCAGACTCTGTCCTAAATGCAGAAATAAGACGTTTGTTTCCTTAAATATGTAAAAAAGGCATCGAAATGTTCAGTAAAAAAAATATCTTTCTCTCTGTATCTGTGTTGTCTTATAGCTTTGTGACATACAAAACCTAACTATATTCCAACACATTTTTTATAAGAATGCTGATTTGATTACCTCTCCCTCTCCAAATAGCAAATGGGAAATCAGTGAGAGCTTTATGTGCGTATAGAATGGCAGCGTTTGAGCCACCTCAGTGAGATCAATGCATATGAACATTTGAGTTCAAAATTAGAGCTTAATCCTGCAAACTGCTCCACGCCCAGTACCTTTAAAAATCAGAGGAATTCCATATGGTCACAGCAGTCTACGAGCAGAGAGTTTACTGAATTTGTTCCAAATTTTAGGCTTTGTTATTTTGTCTATGGATTTGGCTTACAGACAGACCTTAACTCTGTTAGTACTGAAAGGTATATATCTCCTGATCAGATCCTTATCACAGAATGATAGGTGTTGGAAGGGACCTCTGGAGATCATCTAGTCCAACCCCCCTGCCAGAGCAGGGTCACCTAGAGCAGGCTGGACAGGAACGCGTCCAGGCAGGCTTTGAATGTCTCCAGAGACGGAGACTCCACCACCTCTCTGGGCAGCCTGTTCCAGTGCTCTGCCACCCTCAAAGTAAAGAAGTTCCTCCTCATGTTTAGGTGGAACTTCCTATGCTCAAGTTTGTGCCCATTATCTCTTGTCCTGTCCCTGGGCACCACTGAAAAGAGCCTGGCCCCATCCTCCTGACACCCAGCCTTTAAGTATTTATAAGCATTGATAAGATCCCCCCCTCAGCTGTCTTTTTTCCAGACTGAAGAGACCCAAATCCCTCAGCCTTTCTTCATAAAGGAGATGTTCCAGTCCCCTGATCATCTTGGTAGCCCTTTGCTGCAGCCTCTCCAGCAGTTCCCTGTCCTTCTTGAACCGGGGAGCCCAGAACTGGACACAGTACTCCAGATGTGGCCTCACCAGGGCAGAGTAGAGGGGGAGGATGACCTCCCTTGACCTGCTGGCCACACTCTTGATGCACCCCAGGATGCCATTGGCCTTCTTGGCCTCAAGGGCACATTGCTGGCTCCTGGTCATCCTGTTGTCCACCAGGACTCCCAGGTCTCTTTCCACAGAGCTGCTCTCCAGCAGGTCAGCCCCCAACCTGTCCTGGTGCAGGGGGTTATTCCTCCCCAGGTGCAGCACCCTACACTTGCCCTTGTTGAATTTCATAAGGTTCCTCTCTGCCCAGATCTCCAACCTGTCCAGGTCTCTCTGTATGGCGGCACAGCCTTCTGGTGTGTCAGCCACCCCTCCCAGCTTTGTGTCATCAGCAAACTTGCTGAGGGTGCCCTCTATCCCTTCATCCAGGTCATTGGTGAATATATTGAACAGGACTGGGCCCAGTACTGACCCCTGGGGAACACCACTCCTCACTGACCTCCAACTAGACTCTGTGCCCCTAATCACGACCCTCTGAGCTCTGTCTTTCAACCAGTTTTCAGTCCACCCCACTGTCCATTCATCTAGCCCACTCTTCCTAAGCTTCCCTATGAGGATGCTGTGGGAGACTGTGTCAAAAGCCTTGCTGAAGTCAAGGTAGACCACATCCACCGCCCTCCCCTCATCTCTCCATCCAGTCATGCCATCATAGAAGGCTATCAGATTAGTCAGACATGATTTCCCCTTGGTGAATCCTTGTTGACTACTTCTGATAGCTTTCTTTTCCTCCACATGCCTTGAGATGATGCCCAGAACGAGCTGTTCCATCATCTTCCCAGGAATGGAGGTGAGGCTGACTGGCCTGTAGTTCCCCGGCTCCTCCTTCTTGCCCTTTTTGAAGACTGGAGTGACATTGGCTTTCCTCCAGTCCTCAGGCACCTCGCCTGTTCTCCAGGACCTTTCAAAGATGATGGAGAGTGGCCCAGCAATGACTTCTGCCAGCTCCCTCAGCACTCTCAGGTGCATCCCATCGGCACCCATGGACTTGTGGATGTCTAATTGACTTAATTGATCTCTCGCTTGATCCTCCTCAACCAAGGGGAAGTCTTCCTTCATCCAGACTTTCCCTGTTACCTCCAAAGTCTGTGATAACCCATTTGAAAATGATCCTTATATGTTATTTTTAACAAAAATGTCTGGTGGCCTCAAATTAGTAAATATTTGGGTTAAACATTAAACATAAAGATGGTATCTTTTCACTCTACCATTCAGAATAATGGAAATTATTCTGAAACATACTGCAAGGAAATCATTATAAATCCTCTAAAATCAAAGGCATTGTAAGAGTGTTCTCATATCACTAGCCATATCATAGGGTTGCATATTGAAAATATGAAGGTGTAATAAATGAATTGACAGCTGTGCACCACTGCTGCTATTATTAGCTATGCTGCAGAAAACATTTTAATTCCATTTTCAGCTCCAGATACTTACATGTTAACTGCAAAAAAAACCTCATTGAGCTTTTGTGTTTGAAGGATCGTATCTAAAATGAAGAAAATTCTCCTTTAAAGACATTATTTAGCTTTTGGCAAAAATATGTTTTTTGTTTTAGTTTGTTACAGTGTACTCTTAAGACTCATGTAATCACTAGAAGATAACGAGACGGTAACTATAATTGCAATTCATAAGATTTTTAAAAAATAATTTTTGGTCTAATAATTGAGAGTTATAGTTTTTAATTAGAATTGAAGTTTAAATAGTAGGAGTTACAATTAATATTGTTTAATTGATAAGTATGAGACTGTAAGAGGATTCCAATATGTCAAAAAGTAAAAGTGTTTTGAATCAGTAGCAGTCTACAGACATGCTGCTATAACTTCGTAACAGCATGTTAGACTGCTTTATGGAGCCAGTGATTACAAAGATCCACATTAACCATTTTATTTTTTTTCTTTGCTGGCAGGTGTCCCACTGGCCTGAGGCCAGCAGCTGTGAGTGTACTGCAGCTTGTGGTTTACACCAGAGTGTAGAAAATGCTGACACCAGCTGGCTGCACATAATTAATCTGATTGCGGTCTGACAATTTGAACTATGATACAGATATGTGATAAATATACAAAATATCTTACAAATTTGATTCTCTGACATATTTTATGTACTTTTTTTCTCCTTAACAGATATGATATCTGCACTTATAAAAACAAGCCTTGTGGAACACTGGGTAAGATTATAAAAAGAAATTTCAGCTTTTATTTGCTGTCTGTTTCCCTGCTTTATACTTGGCTATTAATTTATTGGCTGATTAGATCTTTTTAAGTTTATGTTTTCAAAATTTTTCAGTTTTATAAACATGAATAATAAAGGGTAACCTAGATGGTTTTATGCTTTGATAGATTGATAGAAGTTTAAATTGAGCGAGCTGCTGATGGGCCTTTCTTCTTTGGCAGTTGTAATGCTGATAAAACCCAGCAGATGACTCAAACTTACCGAGCAATAATTAGAGGAGAGGACTTACTGTTTATTTCTATTTAACCCGTCTCCATGATGAATTTAAAAAAAATACAAATGAAAAACCTTATGAAAGTTTAAACAACAAAAACACAACAACAACAAACACACCCATAAAGAATAACAACCCCCCAAAAACCCACCCTACAGAAGAAACAGGCTTTGAGATTTACACTGTTGGTCTGTTGTACACAAGGAGTACAGCTTCAGACTGTTGCTTTCACAGACTTAGAGAAAAATAACAGTGGTATAAATTACAGTAATATTGAACTCTTTAAAACAGTGCTTTGACAATGGAGAAACACAAGCAGCCTTGAGTGCACGATGGAGAACTATCGTTCTCTCCATACCTAAATTTGTCACCACAAGTTATTTACTATACTATAGTTGTTACATTTACTAGTGTTTTAATATATGAAAGAAACATTATTCAAAGAGTGTATATATATTTTTTTTCCAATTTGGATCCTTTCATATAAGCCTCTTTCTCAGAATTAAAGCTATAATTCTAATTCAGTTAGTCCAGGTTATTAATACTTTTCTCATAATCAGAGCTCATAATTTTATTTGCTTTGTCTTTCCTTGTATTACTGCATGCTTTGCTAGCCTTAACTCATGGTGATTTTTCTACAAGTCTTGCTCAAGTCAGCATGATCTTTGTGGCATGGGGAAGTAGTTTACATGGGGAAAAGTACCAGAATTTTGCCTGCTGTAAATATAAACAAAATCCACAACATGTTTTAGTAAAAGGTAAGTGATGATGAATTCCTAAATGTAATTGATTTTCGTTTGACATCTGTGGGAAGAGACAAAACTGAAGAGACTGTCTATATTATAGAATCATAGAATTGCCTATGTTGGAAGGGACCTTTCAGATCATCTAGTCCAACCATCAACCTAACTCTGACAAAAAACATTGCATATCTCTAAGCACTATGTCTACCCGTCTATACCTCCAGGGATGGTGCCTCAACCGCTTCCCTGGGCAGCCTGTGCCAATGCTTAATAACCCTTTCAGTGTAAAAATTTTTCCTAATATCCAGTCTAAACCTCCCCTGGAGCAGCTTGAGGCCATTTCCTCTTGTCCTATCACCTGTTACTTGGGAGAAGAGACTGACCCCCACCTCTCTACAACCTCCTCTCAGGTAGTTGTAGAGAGTGATAGGGTCTCCCCTCAGCCTCCTTTTCTCCAGGCTAAACAAGCCCAGTTCCCTCAGCCGCTCCTCATAAGACTTGTGCTCCAGACCCCTCACCAGCTTTGTTGCCCTTCTCTGGACCCCCTCCAGCACCTCAATGTCTTATTTGTGGTGAGGGGTCCAAAACTGGACACAGTATTCAAGGTGGGGCCTCACCAGTACCGAGTACAGGGGGACGATCACTTCCCTAGTCCTACTCACCACACTGTTCCTTACACAGGCCAGGATGCTGTTGGCCTTCTTGGCCACCTGGGCACACTGCTGGCTCATATTCAGCCAGCAGTCGACCAGCACCCCCAGGTCCTTTTCTGCCAGGCAGCTTTCGAGCCACTCTTCCCCAAGCCTGTAGCGCTGCATGGGGTTGTTGTGACCCAAGTGCAGGACCCGGCACTTGGCCTTGTTGAACCTCATACCACTGGCCTCGGCCCATCGATACAGCCTTGTCCAGATCCCTCTTTCAGATCCTTTCTACCCTCAAGCAGGTCAACACTCCCACCTAGTTTGGTGTCATCTGTAAACTTACTGAGGGTGCACTCTATCCCCTCATCCAGATCATTGATAAAGATATTCAACAAAACTGGGCCCCAATACCGAGCCCTGGGGAACACCACTTGTGATCGGCTGCCAACTGGATTTAACTCCATTCACCACCACTCTTTGGGTCCGGCCCTCCAGCCAGTTTTTTACCCAGCGAAGAAGCCGTGGGCAGCTATTTTCTCCAGGAGGATGCTGTGGGATGTCATATAATTGATGTCATATAATTGTCTTTGTAATTGTAGTCTTAAAAGAAGAAAGGTTTAAAGGGCGTACATT
Source organism: Larus michahellis (assembly GCF_964199755.1). Lineage (NCBI taxonomy): Eukaryota > Metazoa > Chordata > Aves > Charadriiformes > Laridae > Larus > Larus michahellis. Next base: position 6,732,543 of record NC_133929.1, on the reverse strand, counting down.
CACCGATCAACTATTTGATATTTATATGTGATATTTTTAACACAGATCATTAGCGAACTGTTTGTTACTGTATCGGACTTTGGTATAAAGGCAAATACTGCTTCACTTGAATCCAGTATAACAGGGGATAGACTTTGGGAAATGCTTGATTTTTTTTTTTAAACCTTTTTTGTAAAAAAATCACATATGCTATCATTTCCAACTCACTGTTATGGGACCCGTGGCAAGAGAACCATGACACTTTATTTGCATTATAGGCATTCAGTGGGAGAAGAGACAAGGCTCTGTGGCCCTCTTGCAAGGCATTTAATATGCTTAAGTCCCACTGACCTCCAGTAACTAAAGTTAAGCATATATTTAAGGTGTCTGAACAAAAGTCTCAGGTCTCAAAAGGTCAGAAGAAACCTAAATCATTGGTGTTCTAGGAAGAAAGAGAAGGATTTACTGTGGCATAGATGTCTCTCTCCTATCCCAGTTTCCTAAAATAGGGAATCTTGCATGGAAACTCTTAGAAAAGATAGACCTCAGATGTCTTTGCAGCACCTCTGTGGCTCCAGTGAAGAACTCCTTTTTAAAATCTTAGCCATAGACTGGGTTCTGGACTTGATCTCTGCCACTTTCTGCAAGCATGGTATGGGATTATAAATCATTAATCTGGTCCTGTGATTTGATTTAGATCACTGGTGATTTGATTTAGATCAGTAGTACTGTTTTGATGCAAATTCTGCAGACACATTTTTGCCTTTTGCCCATATCAAATTGGTTGTCAGAGTAGTTCTGGTATGTGCAAACTAGATTTTTTTTGGAGAAAATTAAGTCAGAACACATACTCCCCCAATGTTCCATATGTGCCTACGGGAGACGTTAAGGTCTAAATCACTACATGGGATGTATTCTTATGACATCCTGTAATATTTTTTCCTTTTGAAAGCTTTGAACCACATATGTAGTGAATATGTTTGGCCTAAGGGATTAAACTAGTCCAAAGTAGAATGTCCAACCCACATACAAAGATATGTGAGGAGCCTCAATCAGTGCTTCACTCTGCTGACCAACTCCTGTGGCTCCAAATTACTTGCTAATGTGGACACATCCAGGAAGCACTTGTCATCTTATTACTTGCTTCTGTTAGTCCAAACAGAATAATTTGAAGTAGCACTTTTTACAGTAATTGTTTTTTTATAGTGTAGTTAACTGAGCAGGTAATTTCCTTAAAGAAAGGATTACTGCTTTTTTTTAGATAAGAAACCCTAGGGAGGAACACATTAAATAAATCTGATGTTTAGAGCTTTCTCTGGTGGCAGCAAAATATGTCTGCAGTATGTTGTGTGATACTCTGTTGCCGAAGAATGTATAAGATAAGGAAGAGCTTTCTCTATCTAAAGAAAGTTTTTAAAAGCACTTGTAATACAGTAAGGTTTTAATTCCAGAAGATGATGGGTGATAAATGGAAAAGACTTCAATGGTTAAGTGAATGCTTGTTATTAACATGTCTCCTCTCTCTTCATTGACACATTCATTTTTGCTTTTATAATTTTTTTTAAAGTACCATGTGGGGCTTTTCATAGCTAAAAAAGTTGCTTGTATGTTTTTATGAACCCACTACACTTGAACATTTCTTTAGAAAAATAATGTGGATACATTTTGCTTTCTTCAGGCTCAAGAATGTTAAAATAGAAATGTTTTCTTGAATTCTCTCTCCTGGCTCAAGTTACTAGGTGGTCCCAAGTTACCAGAAGTAAAATTTATAAATCTAACCCCTAGTCTAGACATTTTCTAGCACTGATTGCAGTTCAAAAAATATTAATGTCTAGGTGGCAAAGTGAAATTCCTCCCAGTGATTTTTTGGAAATGACTAGAAAGTTAACCTTTTGCCAACTGCTCCTTCTGTGCATAGAGGTTATTAAAAAGAATCCAGGCATTTCTAACAAGGGCTTTTAAGACTGAAACACCTTGGCATGACCTTTGTGTCTCCTTCTGTTTATTCAGGCTTGGCTTCTGTGGCTGGAATGTGTGAGCCCGAAAGGAGCTGCAGCATTAACGAAGACATTGGCCTAGGTTCAGCTTTTACCATTGCGCATGAGATTGGTCACAAGTGAGTGAGTTTAAAAAAAGAATACATTTTAATGTATCACCTTTTTAATATTAGTTTAATAATAGATATTATTTTTCCTGCATGGCTGTACCATCTCTATTCTGGTGCTCCATGTTTCTGTCTATAGTATTCATGAGTGGCAGTACATTTTATTTAGTATATATTTCCAAGGGCTTTAACTTTAGTACTGAAGACTCGTTGTTTACCCTTTGATTTCAGATTCCAGTTTAATCTGTGCTTTTGAGATTTGGCTCACCACCTTCCTACTCTGTTTCATATTTTAAAATATTTGGCTTTGAAAATTTTCTCTTCTCCCCCCCCCCTTATGAAACAAAAGTGGTTAAAAGGTAATTTTTAAAAAAATTTGTTATTTTGTCTTACATATAATTCAAACTATTTTCATTAAAACATTGATTCTGTTGTCAATATTCATACACTTATAGTCATCTTTCACTCAAGCATGAAATATATAAAACAGTCATAGCATTGCTTGTTACATTTTAAGCACCAACATATCATTTTAAAGAGCATGATGTTATGAGACTGATAAAATCCGAGTAGAGTTTTGTCTGGAAATATTTCAGGTCTTCCTTCAAAAGACAGCATCAGTAGTATGTTGTGATGACTCTAAAAATACTAGGCACCTTCTATTATCAAGGAGTTTCCTTCTTTGCTTACATGGGTTGACCAACACTGAGTTATGGATGACATGTTTTTCCAGTCATTAGCTGATGCAACTGCTAAAAGTTCCAATGCAGACTGAAATGGAAGTTATCAATCTGCTGATAAAAAGCAGGAGTTGGAAGTAAACACTTATTTCCAGCCCACCTATCATGCGAGATAATCACTGGGCAAGTATGATCTCATTTATATTGTGTATGAAAAAAACACTGTAGTTGCACTGAAGTAGATGAATTCTAGAATCCTTTACTTGCATGAGTTAAAAAACATAAGGTAAAGGAAAATATATTTCTACTGTTGAGGAAAGAGCTCTCCCCAAATTCTGCAGTTCTTGTTAATAACATCTCTTATAGTAATATGCGACCTTGCTGTGAATTTAAGTCACACATTTAACAACAAAAAAACCCCTACAATACCACATCTTCGTTCTAATTTGTATGTATGTCATGCAACTACATCTTTTATGCAGGTTATTCCACAGATACATGAAAATAACTTAAATATATGCAGCTATTTTATCATGTAAAGCTGGCATGATGACAACAATTGATTTGAAGAGCTTAGACTTTGATTAGAATCAGAGAAAAACAATATAGCCATTGTATATATCCTGTAATCACAGGATTTTTTTTAACATCTGTGTTTCCTTCAATCCCTATCTTTTGGCTTCTTATATATAAGGTCTTTTGAAATTCTGAAATCTCAGCCTCTTTGAGGCTTTCACTGCCTCCTGGAGCTTGCATGGCAAGTCAAATGCTGATGGTTTCATCATTGTTTTATCTATGATGATGAGGTCTTCCATCTTCAACTATAGCAGGGCTGACAGTCTCAAATCTACATTAAATGAGCACCTCAACACTTTTTTATTCTTTTTTTCTTTTCTTTATAATGTCATTTAAGGGTGAGTTGCCATTTGTGTACAATTATGAAGCTATAACCAATACTTTTATAACATTGGCTAGAAATATATGGAGGTCTTCCATGCAGAGGAGGAGGGGAGAGCTTTCTCTTATGACATGGTATGGGGGATACAGTAAAGAAAAAGTGCTGACCTTCTATTGCTATAAAAACATGAAGATTGTATTTTCTTCAAAAATTTACCATAACATCATATCAATTCATAAATATTACACTGCTAGTAGGGATTAAAATAATTTAAAAAATCATCATCTATGTCCACACAGAAATTGCTGTGTGGGTTATATGTAGTTCATAGCTCTGATATTGTAGGAGAAAAATATTTTATTCTTTAATAGCAGATTTTGTGCAAATTCACATTCTTTTTGTTGAACATGATAATGATGAAACATGCTAGTTTTCCCTTTCTTACCTCCTTGCGTATGTTCTAATGTCACTAAGAAAGGGCAATTTAAAGGTATAGTAACATTTACAGATACAGTGAAGGTGTCTCTTAATTTTCTTATTTTTTCAATGTAGGCTGCAAATAGACATTCTAAGCTATATGTAATACATATTAGCTTTAAATGACATTTTAAAAATAATTGTGGGAATAAGTACAACACTAAAAAAATACAAAGTTTATGAAAAAGTTGATATATCTTATCTAAGCAAATAAGCTGGCAGTTTTTACAAGCAAATTATAATTTGCCCTTTAGGTCTTATATCTAATACAAGAATACTTGTTCAAGCACGCCTTCCATCTTCTACTATAGTAGAGATTTACTGTTCGAAATTTTTAAAGTATTCTTCACTGGCACACTTCATGACCCTTCCCTACCCCTTACTTCATTTTCCATAAATGTTGTGAGAGCAGTGTATCTAAGTAACATGCTGAGGCAGTGAAGGAAAATCTAGCAACGTACCTGGATTAAGATACTTAGCTTGAAAATGACCCATTTTACTCTTAGTCTATATGTTTATTTTGTCTTTCCTAGTGCAAATAATTAGTATAATAAAAATTCTTAAGGTTAAAATTTCTTTTCTTTCTTAAAAAGAAATGTTTATTTTTCCCCGAAGAGTTACATGCAGCTGTAAATCAGCTCTGATAGTGGACAAGAAGATAAAGAGCTTGATTTTACAATCTCTCTCTTGCTTTTATTCCTGTAATTTTGTTGCCTCACCTGACTCAAGATTCTCAGTATCTAGTACTTTCTTCCTTATGCTATTAAACATGTGGCGGAGCAAAGTAAGAGGCACTGCTTTAAAAGAATTATTCCAAATTCTCCCTATAACTCATGAATCTGTAAGTGACTAAAAAATGAACGTACCCTGTTGTATTTAGAGAAAAAAAAAGAAGTGTTCTCTGCAGTTCTGAATGCTCCAAACTCTAAGAAAGCTAGGAAATGGCTTGATATGTAGATCATTAGTACTACAATCGGAAAGCAGAGATAATTGATTGCTAACAAGTGAGAAAAAAACAGTTCACCTGAGTAGCATATTTCAGATAACTTCAGCACTATAAAAGTTCACAGTATACAAAATAAACCCCTGAGCAGTACTGAGGAGCATTCAGATTGGTTTGGATCTGTCTTCTCCGATTCTTAAATGTTTGGATAATAAATCAAAATGGAAGCATTCTGGCTGTCTCACAAAAATAACTGCTGTCATTTCAGATACATCAACAATAAGTGTTTTGGCAACTATAGCCATCATAATTTAGAACCACCCAACAAATCATCAATCTCATCTTAAATACAAACGAAATTGTAGGAACCTGCAGTATTGTTCCTTCACAAGATAAAAGAAGGTAGACCAGAAGTTTACATTCCCATCCTTCCCTCTGTTTATACTCCAGGGTCTCTGGTTATCTATTGCTGTTTTATTCAGTGCAGCTGAGACCAATTGTCTCCCCTGTGATTTTTGAGGTCTGACCTTAAATTGGATGTGTATTACAAATAATTCCCTCAGATATTTTTTTCAGATATAAGGAAAAAGATTGCCAAGAAAAAACATAATCTATTCCATTGCAGATGTTAGTAAATGAATCACGGAATCACGGAATCTTCAGAGTTAGAAGGGACCTCTAGAGATCATCTAGTCCAACTCCCCTGCTAGAGCAGGATTGCCTAAAGCACATCCCTCAGGGCTGCATCCAGGCGGGTCTTGAAAATCTCCAGAGAAGGGGACTCCACACCCTCCCTGGGCAGCCTGTTCCGGTGCTCTGTCACCCTCACCGTAAAGAAGTTTTTCCGTGTATTTGATCGGAACTTCCTATGTTCTAGCTTGTGCCCATTGCCCCTTGTCCTGTCGCTGGGAACCATTGAAAAGAGCCTGGCTCCGTCCTCCTTAAACCCACCCTTTAGATACTTGTAAACATTAATCAGGTCCCCCCTCAACCTTCTCTTCTCCAGGCTAAAGAGTCCCAGCTCTTTCAGCCTTTCCTCATAAGGGAGGTGCTCCAGTCCCATAATCATCTTGGTTGCCCTTCGCTGGACTCGCTCCAGTAGTTCCCTGTCCCTCTTGAACTGGGGAGCCCAAAACTGGACGCAGTACTCCAGTTGTGGCCTCACCAGTGCAGAGTAGAGGGGGAGAATGACCTCCCTCGACCTACTGGCCACACTCTTCCCTATGCACCCCAGGATGCCATTGGCCTTCTTGGCGACAAGGGCACACTGCTGGCTCATGGATAATTTGCTGTCTACCAGGACCCCCAGATCCTTCTCCTCAGAGCTGCTTCCCAGCATGTCCGCCCCTAACCTATACTGGTGTTTGGCATTCTTCCTTCCCAGGTGCAGGACCCTACACTTGCTTTTGTTGAACCTCATTTGGTTCTTCTCTGCCCAGCTCTCCAGCCTGTCCAGGTCACGCTGGATGGCAGCACGGCCCTCCGGAGTGTCGGCCACCCCTCAAACAGTCACAGAGCACTAGTCAGACCTGCTGCTGCCTTAGCATTTTTTAAGTAGTATACAAACTATACAGAAATTGCAGGAGAGTTTCAATTATTATTTTAAAGTTCTTGGTGCTACTGCTTCACACAGTTCTTAAATGTAATGTAGGCTCTCTCTTGGGAAAAGAGGAGCCATAATGCTTGGAAAAAAAGTGATTCAGAGCTGCTGGGCTAAACATCTTTCCTTGAGATGGTAGGCAGAAAGGTAATTTCATAGAAAAACTCCTCTGTCAGCTGAGAAGAGTTCTCACTCTCTCCTTGCTCATCTGCCTGTCTTTTTAAAGCCAGAATTATACTGGTAGTTTTAGACAGGCTCTTTAAGCCAATGAAAGAAATACAGTCTGCATGTGTTTAGACAATTTGAAAAAGGTAAGTAAATTATAACGGTGGCTCCATGAAGAGTATTTTATGCTCCTTCCTTTCTTCCCTGCCTTTCTATCCCAATCTAATTGCAAACATGCTTTTGTAAAAAATGTAGCCTTAATGATGGAAATAAAACAGATACTTTGGACAGAAACGTGTCCATAGGAGTCTAAATTACTGGGCTGTAATGGCATGCTGCCACTACCATCTTTAAAAAAAGATGACAGTAATTGCAAAACCCCTTTCCAAGCATCAGAAAAAATTACTTGCACCTAATGATAAGTTTCCTCCTAAATTCAGAAGCAGGGGCAAGTAGAAGAGCCTTCTTGGAAGGGAATAGATGATTTAGGTGAATGAATAGTTATGAAAAATGAGAATACCATCATCTCATGAAAAGGCATTGAGTTCCTGTGTGCATCAGGAATAGCAACTTCATAGACATGCTTTTTATCAAACATACCACTGCCACCATCAGCAACATCTTTTTCATAAGGAGAGCAGGTAGAAGAAGGAAAGCTATTAAACTACAAACTTTGTTTTTTTTTTTTGATAGGACCAAAAGATATTAATTTCCCAGACAATTGAAGTCTATGTCATTTCTTTGACAAAAAAAACCCAACTAACTAGGGATAAGCTTGGATATCAGAATTAGTCAACATGATCCAATTCAACTCTTTTCCACGTACCCAAATGCCCATTTCTATAAAGGGAGTCATTCATAGAGATTATTAAAAACTAAGGTTTTCTATTTTAAGAAACTGTACAGAGGTAATTCAAAAGGAAATGTTTCTAATTTTAGGAAATTATGACAGTTGAGAACTAGGCCAATAAAGTACTATTTTCATTGTAAAATTCTGATTCAGTTTGTTGCATTGGACATCTAACTCTTTCCTTCCCAAAATATACATCAATATTGAAGACTCATAATAATTAACACTGGTCTGAAAGTTTCATTATAGCCCATAAGCTGCTCAGATGAGTATTTTTAAAGCTGTATTTTTTTATATGCTGAGGATATTCTTCATTTGATGATATAATAATCTAAGGTGTCAGTCAGACCTTTCCCATGTATAATATAGCACATGACTTTATGCATTTATGAGACATCACATACTAAACTAGATACATGCAGACATTGCTACACAGTAGGTATTCCACAGGGAGACATTCTGTAGGCATGGAAGTGATGCTTTTTTGATGATGAAGTCTTTCCCCAGCACGATGGAACATCCATCATTCACTGATGTTCCTTTTCTTATATCCATGCAATTAATGTGTTTTGGGAGTAGTTGTTAGCAATACCTTGTGCTTTTAGTTTGTTATGATCAGCTGAAGAAGTGAAACAGTACCCAGTGTATTGAAGCTCAGAGTCACATGAATGTCTTTTATTTTTATACCACATTCTGGAGCAATACGTTCAGATTAATGCAACAACACTGACACTGTTTTCAGTAAAGAAAGTGGTATAAAATACTTTTGTCAATAGATAAATGGCCAACCTCTAATCTACCACCATATCTTCTGGCAGTCAGTCCTAAAAGTTTCTAGAAAATCAAAATGGAGTGCCTCAACACATTTGTATTCCTGAATGATGAGTAAGAAATCAGGGAGTCAGACTTTTTAGCATTTGTAATAGAGAATTCCCCAAGGACTGACCTCTTACATGACATGTAAAGAAGTGACAATTTTGCTGCTTTGGGTATGCAGAAGCTCAGTTATGGCATTCCCTTTGACTACTTCTCTGTCCCATGGAAGGCTCCTATGTATCTTACTACCTGTCTCTCTGATTTCACAAGCCTTGTGCCATGTTTGTGAAGGAGGAACTAACTTGGCCAAAGATTAATATTTAAAGAAATACGTTTCCTCCCCCCAAGTGATTGAGAGGAAATTAATGAAAGGCAGAGTAAGAAAATGGAGTTTTAAAAAAGTGTATGCTATTAAGAAAGGTCATTGTTGTACATATTCTCTTCAAGTGCTTCATTTATGTCAGGCCAGTCAGGTATATGTTGTTGACTGTTTAGGAATAACAGTAATAATTTAATTAAAGATAGTTTTATGCATGTAATGAAAGTCTTTTCAAATACATTTTCTGTGAGTTAACTTCTAGTTTTAATTTGATGATTATGTTGGCCATCAATAGCTCCAAAGGTGTCTTTCAGTAGCACAGGATTTCTAGGGCACAAGGATTCTTTTGCCATATTTCTTTTTCCAGAGTCATATCATCTTTGCTGAAAGGTACTTCATTTGTTGTATGGAAATCTCTGTTGGCCAGGTGCCAGCTAGAGGTTTCTTACTGTGTTTTCTGCTGCATTATAGTCTTCATTCTGAAGTTCCATGACAAAGGAGAGTGCTAATAGAAGGGCTCCAAGTCACCCTGTGAGTGGATACGTAGAGGGAGCATGCATACAGCATGGTCCTGGGAATTGCAAAACCCATGTTCTTCTTGAACTCTCATTGGCTACTGTGTGCCTATACTGTACTGTTACAGCAACATCACCTACTCCCTGTTTGTTCCTGTTTACTAATCCAAGCATCAGTGCCACAATGTTTATTCCTTATCTAGGTACAATACCCATATAAGGACTGAGTGCTCTGTATTTATCTTGCAAGAATATTGTTGCATTTTCTTTAAAAGCTTTAGAAAATAAGTAAGATGCTTTTGACAGCCTGTGAAAATAAATGTTATGTAGTTGTGCAGTATTCTGAGATCTGAATAAACTAAACATAACTTAACTGATCCTGATTCTCCACTTAAACTTCTCTGTACTAAGTATGTTCTTTTAGGTCTGAGCATGATTTCTGTAAAAATCACATTAAGTTTTAAGAGATGTCCGATGCTGCAGAAAAATAATGAGCAGTTTCTCTCCTCCTCTTTTGGGCAGTTTTGGTATGAATCATGATGGAATTGGAAATTCCTGTGGGACCAAAGGTCATGAAGCAGCAAAGCTAATGGCAGCTCATATTACAGCAAACACCAACCCTTTCTCTTGGTCAGCCTGCAGTCGGGATTACATCACCAGTTTTTTAGAGTAAGTAATCTCCCAAGAAAAATCATTATTTGTTACAAAAATGCACACCTTTTAGAATAAACAGTAGAGACACAGTGACCTGTTCTGATGGTTTACATTTTTAGAATGAACAGATAGAAGTATAGCAAGTTACTTAAGGATTTTATATCGTAGAGTCCTTTTCCTATGTAATGGTAAAAGCTTCTTCTGCTCCATTCCCCACCTTACAGTTCTCATTTTTAATCTATTCAAAACATTTTAAAGTGCTGATCATAATTTTATTACTAAATTAATCTGAGGGTGAGAAATAGAGAAGGGCTGACTGTTTATGAATGATGGGAAGTATTTTTTTTTAAATACACACATAATGTGAGGGAATCGAATGAAAGGAACAACGTTCTAGCCCTGTTCCTTGTACATTTCATTTTCCTGATTTTTTAACGCAGTCTTGTGGGTTTTTTTCTATCATTGTTCTTTGGTACTTTTAGCAAGAATAGGAGATCATAGGAGAGTTTGGCATAGATCTTTATATTAATACCTTAAAATTGTGCTAACCTATACTTCTGTGGTGATTTCTATCCAGAAATAGATTGCTACCTGAAATTTTACTTCTGTATGAAAAAATTAAAAGTCAAAATATGTTAGTCTCAAAAATGTGCTCATATCCATATACATTGGTATACATCATGCATAATGAAGCCTTTGTATGTGTTTTAAGTTGTGGAAGACACACAGAACTGTTAGTTCACTGAGACCATGTTAATAACAGGATTTTTAAAAATGTGCGTAAGACGGGCTTCATGGGAGCAAATGGCAGTTGGTTGGTAGGTTCAGTGTCATCAGTGCAATCATTCCTTTTAGAAATAAAGGTTGTTCAATAATTCAGACACTGTTTTAGGAAATGGACTTAAACCAGTCAAGTGGTCTAACCACTAGACTACTAAGAACAAAATGGGCTTCTCCTCCTCTTTCAGGAATCTAACCTCAGAGTAAAGTGTTGTATTCTGAATCTTACCTAAAGGGACCCATCCAGACCAATACATTTTCTTTAGATTGGTTCAAATGTAGCTCCCCACACAATGTACAGGAGCACTGAATTGTTCTGAAGAGGTGTTTGAGCTTCCTAGAGAGTCAGTGGGCAGAGACAGACGTTTCATGTTGTTGTTAGATGCTGTTCAGAGGAAAATACTTCTCCTCAGTTTCTGTATCAGGTTATGGCATTTTGTATCACCCCAGTGAACTATGCACCCACCCAATTTTATGTACTGGAGTGTTTAAGATGAGTGTCTAAACTAAAGCACACTGAATAAGTCATCCTACATGTATGCGTGATACTGGTTTCTCACAATATAAGTTGCTTTTCTTGTGAGATATATATATGTATTCATTGTTTCATCATTGCCGATAATTTCTGTTAATTCAACACTGTTCCCATTAGTAGTCTTTCTAGTATGTCATGCAGCCTGGTATTAACTATGACAAAGAATAGGGTTTTCGCATCTCTTCTGAAAGATTATTTCGCAGCTTGGTAGTTCTGACTGTCAGCTTACAGTTCAGGTATTTTCTTGTAGCACTTGGGGGTTTGTTTCTTACTGTTTCAGTTCTGCTCTTCTCTGTCTCATCTTCTATTTGTTGCTCTCTTCTGAACTCCATTTTGAACTCATAATTGTCCTGAAAATAATTTCTCTATTGATGAAGATGTAATTCCACAGGTAGCTAAGCAGTCATTTCTTATTTATGGCTTTTGAGAAAGAAACGTGGTAAAATTCTGTGGCTTGTATTATGCTGTTTGCAAATGTAATAGAGCTAAATATTTGTTCCTAAAGTTCCCGCACAGTTTAAATTTCAGTCTGAACAAACTTTCTTGTTTCATTACTTGATATGTATGCTGTGATCTTTCGATTTTTTACTGTCAGTTAAAAAACATTTAGTTTGTGCCTCCTCTACTTTATGTTTAAATTTTTTTATTTATTTTATTTTTTACTTTTAGCATCTCCATTATTCTTTTTCATTCCCCAGGTTTAATTCGCTATTAAGTTTTATTTTTAAGTCTGGGGAATGCCACTGAAATTGTAGTTATACTAGCATAAAGCCAGAATAGTACTCTGGTGAATCTATTCCCGTAGTTCTAATCTCTTGAGGTTTTTTGAGATACTTCTCTATCATTGCCAGTGTTTGCAACTCTACTTTAATTACTACCATATGTGAATTTCATAAAAAATCATTACTGGAGATACTAAGTAGTATTTGAGCTAGAGTAAAAAATCCCCTAGAAATAGCATCTCAAATAATAAATTATCTTTTATAATATTTTAGCTATATTTTTGTAACCTAGAATGTAGATGTTATTTTTTTCAAAGGCACCTTGGATAAACATTCTTCTATGTGTTGCAATTATGAATAGATTTTCCAATTGTATAGGATACTGTGTTAAATAACATACTAAGAGACGAAGATAACTTCTCCATTTACTAATTTTGCAATCTGTCTTTAAAAATGTCAGATTTCTCAAACATGATCTGTTCATTATAAATCCGTGCTTCTTATTGTTTGTGGTTCTAATTTAATCTATAAATGATTTGATACTTTTTTCTTAAAATAATTTTTATTATTTCACAAAGTATAGTCTGTAAAACTGTAGTTTTTTTCTCATTTCTAGTCTTCTCCCCAGCTTTTCATGCCATCTCCTCAATGACAGCAGGAAGCTGTTAAGATAGAGTTACACAGGTACCTGAATGACAGCTGTCAGAAGCCTAGATCACTTCTTTTTTACCCATTCACACCTTTCCTTAAGGCAGAACAGCTTTAAGAGCAGAGGCTTTTCTGTTGCAGGTAATGATCAGTGAACAAGAAGCAAAGAAATATTCAGTTTCCTGTGGTAGCAATTCTCTGACTGCTCCTATAAATAGCAGAACAGTCTGCATCCAGACAGGAAAAATTATTCCTTTTTTTTTTTCTAATACTTCTTCACAACTTAGCAACAGATGACGAAGATGCTGATTTAGAGCTTTAGAGGCAATCCCTCAAGATGTTGTTATCTCCATCTGCAGATGTTTATTCCAGATAGATTAGACTCTGCCCCCTTTCTCACCATTTTTCCTCAATATTGGGAAAACAGCTGGGACAGGACCCACTAGACCACAAACAAGGAAGACAAGTGTTTTTTTCTGTGCTTAGTGAGTATGGCTTTGGGCAGGGCTGTCATGGCACCAAGATAATGCAGCAGGAATGCATTCAGCTAGAAGCTCATTAAATGTTCACAGTATTATATGGTAAGGTAGGTTCATGTAGATTTAACAGTTTACCCACTTGGGTCACCATTTGCTACAGGAGTTTTGCACTGTGCGCCATTTTGTAGTGTAGATACCACACTGTCCTTTCTCATCAGGCAGAAGAATTTTGAAACAGAAGTCATCCTGGTGATGTTCAAAGTCGAGCCTCAGCTTCACCTTCCTCTTTTTCAAGACTTTCTAAAAAGTACACCCAGAAACAAATTTTCCAGACTGATGGTACTGAGGAACAGACATTAAATATCACTTGGAAGGTATCAATTCAGTCAGACACTAGTTGGGAAAACAATTTATTTTGCAGGATGGCAGGATAGAGGATGAATATGGCTTTAAGGATGGGAATAAAGACAAAGCAAAGCTATGTATTACTAATAGATCATTCAGAACTCCCAAGAAGGATGACCAGTCAGCATAGGCTTTGAAATGGCCAAGGAAACCCATTTTTTTCCTGGGGAAAACTTTCCTTCTAGCACATAATAGTTGTTCTGTGTCAAGCTTTATGTTAGAGTGAAAGATAGACTGAATTATGATTAAAATCCTGTCATTAGAGCAAAACGGGCATATTTTTGTATTGGCTACAAGGATTTTGACTTACATTTGTGCAATTATACGTCTTGTAGAGTAGGTATAGACTTTAATTTACAGGTTCAGTGCATTTAAAGATTTAGATCTGATTATGTAATCCAATCTGTTCAGGGGTCCATATGCCTATGGAGAGAGTCATCAAAGGTAATAAGAGTTTTTAAATGCTATGCTGTATGTTTACAGGATCACAGTTTACAGATCAACCTGTACACTATTGGAATCTATGGAAATATTCCCATTATATGCAGTATGAGCTCAAGCTGTTGTCAAATGCTAAACTTCCCACTGCTTGTTTAAGCAAAGTTTCTGTCTGCAGTTTGGTCCAAACAATACAGAAAGATCAGATTGTATTTGAGTTATTTCCATATTGGAATTATTAAAGTGTACTCCTCATACACGCAAAATACAACACTGAAATATTTAGATTCAGAAAGAATGTAGGATAGTTTCCCAGCTTCTGCTATTAGAAAATTTATACGCTTGCAATAAATAAAACTGGAATAAAGAGGCAAGTACATTTTTTTTTTTGTATGCCATAACCACACGTGTGATATTTTAAAGGTAGATTTCAACTGAGTTGTGGGGTGGTGGTGGTATGTGCAGGTGAATCACATTAAATTCATTTGTATTAGTAACTGAATATCATATTTTTTTCTGTATTTACCTGCTTATTGCCTTAGTTGCTGTTTGCATTCTTCTGAAATGGTTGGCAGTTGTTTGTTTCTTTCTTTTTCCAAAGGGTTTGAAATGAATAAAATAGGGTTAAAATGAGAACATAAAATGTATGGTTAAAGGGAGCTTTTTGCTCTTTTTTATTTGCAGATAAAAAGTATAGAAAATTGGAGATCTCCAAGAAACAGTGTAGAATATTCACTTCTGAAATTATGTTCCTTTGGCAATGTGCATGGAAAAGATTTCAAAAAAAAGCATAAGTGCTGGCAAAATTTGTAGGAATGACGGAAAAAAATTTAAAGTGTTGGCATAAGAATTCTTTAAAAATCCTCACTTATTCACATGTGAAATTAAAGTAAAAAAACCATCTGTCCTCTTTTATATGCACACTGACTAAATAAAACTGAATAATTATATTCAGCAAATTACAAAGTTTTCTAAAGAGAAGTATGTCTGCCTTTGTGTCGTGGTTTTGGCCGGATTGGCCAATCAGAACGACAGATGGCCCTTCCCCCCCCTCCTCAGAAAGGAAAGGAAGAGATAAGGAGATTTACGAGTTTAGAAAAAGAACTAAACTACTTCAATGAAAATAATAAATAAGAAAATAGTAAATAATAAGAGAATAATAAAAATTAAAGAAAAAAAAAGTATACAATATATACAAAACCATATCCAGCTCCCAGGATGACGATCGCGGCACCAGCAGACACAGGGAAAGTCCCAGACTGGAGTCAGCGACAGACAGGAGCTGAATTCCGGAACTAGAGTCAGGAATGCTCGGATCGGGATCAAAGGCAGACGAACAGACAGGGTCCTCCTCAGACGTCGGCCATTGAAGAAAAAACGAGCCAGAGCCCCTTTTGCCTCTTTGATCCCTCAGCTTTTATACTGAGCGTGATGCAGATGGGATGGAATACCCTGTTGGTCAGTTTTGGGTCACCTGTCCTGTCCGCTCTTCCCTGCAGGTGGGACCCCTCTATGCTTCTCCACTTCTGACCCTCTAACGGGGCAAAACGGCGAAGTGAGCTGACCTTGGTTGTTATAGCAATAAGTCTAAGCAAGAGCCTCTGTGCATACCATTCCTTGGTATAATCAGGTCTTATCCCTCTGAGAGTGAACAGTGTCTGAACAACATGGTGTTAATTTCAGACTTTAGTCAGTTAGAAGAGGCCCAGCTAAAAAGTAAAATTACAAATCAGAAAACTGGTTCTGTTTTACCTCAAACCAGGACATTCCACCCCTTATTCCATACCATTTGTGTCATGCTCAGATTACTGTCACTTCTTTTCCATCAAATATATACATATATATAGATACGTAGATCTCTCACTTATGATTTTATCTTTATACACCAAAGTTCATTAAGTTCATTTAGTTCATAATTGCAGGTTTTCATCTATCATAGCAGACTCTCAGGGCAGAAAAGGTGATGTAAAGTTCATTGTGTTCCATGTCTACAGGTAGCGTGTCCATCTTGAAGAGTTTGCGGGACACCACTTGATGAAGCTAGCTCAGGTCTCATCACCACTATGTTATCCTGAAAAACACTTACAGAATACTGCATTATATAAGAATTAACATCATACACCTCAGAGTTGAGTATTTTCACCAAGGGTCAAATTTCCTTGAGGTACACACTGAATTTCTCCATTCTCCAGCATCACCCACCAAGTACATCCAGGTCCTTGAGCAAAAACAGTCCCACGAATGGGTTTGCCTTTGCCTGAGGCAGGAAAAACCCAAACAGCTTTCCCCAGCATATTCCTTCCATGCACCACAGGGACTTTATCCCCTTCTACTGTATGTAAAAGGCCTGATTGAGCAGGACCAGCTCGATTGATGGATCCCCTGGTGTTAACTAACCAGGTAGCTTGTGCTAAAGGCTGGTCCCAATTTATAAAGGTACCACCACCCATTGCTTTCAGGGTGGTTTTTAACAATCCATTGTATCCCTCAACTTTCCCAGAAGCTGGTGCATGATAGGGGATGTGATATACCCACTCAATACCATATTCTTTTGCCCAATTACTTAGAAGATTGTTTTTGAAATGAGTCCCCTTGTCTGACTCAGTTCCTTCTGGAGTACCATGTTGACACAAGCCTTGCCTTTCAAGGCCCAGGATGGTATTCCGGGCAGTGGCATGGGGCACAGCATAGGTTTCCAACCATTCAGTGCTTCCTTCCACCACTGTAAGCACGTAACGCTTACCCTGACGTGTTTGAGGGAGTGTGATATAGTCAATTTGCCAGGCCTCCCCATACTTATATTTCAACCATTGTCCCCCATACCACAAAGGTTTTAACCTTTTAGCTTGCTTGATTTCGGCACATGTTTCACAGTCGTGGATAACCTGTGCAATAGCATCCATGGTTAAATCCACCCCTCGCTCACAAGCCCATTTGTATGTTGCATCCCTTCCTTGATGACCTGAAGCGTCATGGGCCCACCGAGCTAAAAACAGCTCACCTTTATGTTCCCAGTCCAAATCTGTCTGGAAAATCTTAGCAGCCTGATCCACTTGCTGAGTGTTTTGATGTTCCTCAGTGGCTCGACTCATGGGTACCTGGGCATCTACATGACGTACCTTCACGACTAGTTTCCCTAGCCAGTCAGCAATATCTTGCCATAATTCAGCAGCCCAGATGGGTTTACCTTTGCGCTGCCAGTTGCTCTGCTTCCACTGCTTTCACCACCCCCACAGAGCATTTGCCGCCATCCATGAGTCAGTACAGAGATAGAGCATTGGCCACTTTTCTCGTTCAGCAATGTCTAAGGCCAGCTGGATGGCTTTTACCTCTGCAAATTGACTCCATTCACCTTCTCCTTCAGGAGCTTCTGCAACTCGTCGTGTAGGACTCCACACAGCAGCTTTCCACCTTCGATGCTTTCCTACAATCCAACAAGATCCATCAGTGAACAGAGCATACTGTTTCTCATTATCTGAGAGTTCATTATATGGTGGGGCTTCCTCAGCAGTAGTCACCACCTCCTCAGGTGGCATTGTGAAGTCTTTGCCTTCAGGCGTTTGTGATCACTTCTACGATTTCTGGACTATTTGGGTTTCCTATTCGAGCTCGCTGAGTGATTAAGGCAACCCACTTAATCCAGGTAGCATTGGTGGCATGATGAGTAGAAGGAACTTTACCCTTGAACATCCAGCCCAGCACTGGTAATCGGGGCACCAGGAGGAGCTGTGCTTCAGTACCAATTACCTCTGAAGCAGCTCTGACTCCTTCATATGCTGCCAAGATTTCTTTCTCAGTTGGGGTATAGTTGGCTTCAGATCCTCTGTATCCCTGACTCCAGAATCCTAGGGGTCGACCTCGAGTCTCCCCTGGTGCTCTCTGCCAGAGGCTCCAGGTAGGAACATTGTCCCCGGCTGTGGTGTAGAACACATTTTCAATGTCCCATCCTGTTCGGACTGGTCCAAGGGCTACTGCATGCACAATCTCTTGTTTAATTTTCTCAAAGGCCTGTCGTTGCTCTGGACCCCACGAAAACTCATTTTTCTTTTGAGTCACTTCATAGAGAGGTTTCACAATCTGACTATAACCTGGAATATGTATTCTCCAGAAACCCACACCACCTAAGAAGGCTTGTGTTTCCTTTCTGTTTGTAGGTTGGGACATAGCTGTTGTTTTGTTAATCCCATCCATTGGGATCTGGTGACGACCATCTTGCTATTTAATTCCCAAGAACTGGATATCTCATGCAGGTCCCTTGTCCTTACCTCTTTTTACAGCAAAACCTGCTTTCAGAAGAATTTTAAGTATCTTCTTACCTTTCTTGAAAACTCCTTCTGCTGTATTACCCCACACAATGGTGGCATCAATGTACTGCAGGTGTTCTGGAGCTCCACCCTTCTCCAGTGCAGTCTGGATCAGCCCATGGCAAATGGTGGGGCTGTGCTTCCACCCCTGGGGCAGTCGATTCCAGGTGTACTGGACACCCCTCCAAGTGAAAGCAAACTGTGGCCTGCACTCTGCTGCTAAAGGAATAGAGAAAAAGGCATTAGCCATGTCAATGGTAGCATACCACTGGGCTGCCTTGGACTCCAGTTCATGCTGCAGTTCTAGCATGTCTGGCACAGCAGCACTCAGTGGTGGTGTGACTTCATTCAGGCCACCAGAGTCTACTGTTAGCCACCACTCTCCATTAGATTTTCGCACTGGCCATATAGGACTGTTAATGGGTGAGGGAGTCTTTCTGATCACTCCTTGGGTCTCCAGCTGACGAATCAGGTTCTGGATGGGAACCAGGGGGTCTCAGTTGGTGCGATACTGTCATTGATGCACTGTGGCAGTAGCAATTGGCACCTGCTGTTCTTTAACCTTCAGCAGTCCCACCACAGAAGGGTCATCTGAAAGGCCAGGTAAGGCAGACAGCTGTGTAGTGTCCTCAGTCTCTACAGCTGCTATACCAAAAGCCCACCCATACCCTTTCAGGTCTTTGAAATACCCTCTCTTGAGGTAGTCTATGCCAAGGATGCAAGGAGCATCTGGGCCAGTCACAATGGGGTGCTTCTCCCATTTGTTCCCAGTTAGGCTCACTTCAGCTTCCAGTACAGTCAGTTCTTGAGACCCCCCTGTCACTCCGGAAATAGTAGCAGATTCTGTCCCTTTATGATTTGATGGCAATAGGGTACACTGTGCACCGGTGTCCACTAGGGCTGTATGTTTTTGTGGCTCTAATGTGCCAGGCCATCGAATCCACACAGTCCAATAAACTCTGTTGTCTCTCTCCTCCTCCTGGCTGGAGGCAGGGCACCTCTAATGTCTGTAATTAGTAGATGAGTTTCTACCTGGACTAGAAAACCTCCCCCTGCGGACTGGAGCAGCAGTCCTCCTGGAATAATTTGTTCTTCTATCTGCGTTACCCTGCAACTCACTCACTCGTGCCTGTAGGGCTGAGGTAGGTTTTTTATCCCACTTACTCATGTCCTCTCCATAGTCACAGAGGGAAAACCACAGGATATTTCGAAGTGTGTTCTGTTTCCTCTGAGTTGGTCTCGTAGGAGGGGGTCTTCTCCTAATGGCTGCAACACGGGTCCGCGCAGGGGAAGAATAAGATCTCTCCTCCATCCTAGATAGTTTATCAAACAGTTTCTCATTTTTCTCAATCATTTTCTCAGTTTTATCAGTCAATCTTTCCACAGCTGCTACAGTGAGGGGACGAGAAAGACTGTCTTCATACTGTCGCATTCTGCTAGCCACTTCATTTACAGTTAGTGAATCATCATCAACTCCTCCCCAAATCAGCATTGACAAGGTATGGGAATACATTGGTGGTGCACTCTGTACAAACTTTTGCAACATAGGTCGTCTACATGGCATTTCATCAGGATCTACATTCACTTCCCAGTCACCATAAATCACCTCTTTCACAGCCATTTCTCTCAGGTACTTAATACCTTTCTCTATGCTGGTCCGTTTAATGGGGCGGCATTCAATATCATCCTTAAAAGGATATCTGCCTTTTACGGCTGATATGAGTCGCCTCCAGAGACTGAGAGTCTGTGACTTTTTCCCAAGAGCTTTATCTATACCACCCTGTCTGGACAGGTTTCCTAACTGCCTAGCTTCGCTACCATCTAACTCCATGCTATCAGCCCCATTATCCCAGCATCGGAGCAACCAGGAGACAAGTGTCTCACCATCATTCCGGGTAAAATCCTTTCTCATATTTCGCAGATCCTTCATAGAGAAGGATTTAATGATCACCTCTGCATCTGATTCCTCCTCCTGGGCTGACGCAGGAGCCTCTCCCCTATCATCTTTAGAAGAACTCTTTCCTCGATCTTCATCAGAAGAGTCCTCCCCCCTGCTATCTGGCCTTACTTGGTCTTTGTCACAAGGGACAGAGGAACTTACTGACCTCTTCTTTTTCCTTCTGGTCACCGGGGCAACTTGTACCGGTGCCGATGGAGTTCGAGTAGTGTCAGTGCGTATCGTACAACACCTACTCCTGCACCAAGATTTAAAGAGAAACCACCCCTGCACCCCATGCAGGAAAATCGACACCAAAAGCATGAGTTTAGGAAAGCAACTGTCATTCACGGTACCCAAAGGAGATCCCTCTCCTGGCTCTGATAGTGACAATTTGGCATGAGTAGTAAAGGGCGAAGTAAACATATCCATGGTAAAATTCAAAGTATAATTAGTGTAAGTAGTAACAGAATCCATTACGTAATGCCCAAGGTACGCAGGTAAAGAAGCTATACATTCAATCACAGCCTGGATCAGAATTAAACACAGCAGCCAAATAGCACGTTTGAACTACCACATACAGACAGAAAGAGCAAGCAAGCAAGCAAGCAATACAGCACATAAGGCCAGCTAAGAGTTGTCGTATCAATTAACTTTAAAGAGATCCCTACAAAGAGACAATACAATAATCTGTTTAGCAACGGCATGATGTGAACTGTCTGTATCAATCTCTGAGTAAACTGGAATTCAAACTATTCAGACCACCTATCAGAACTCTGGTAGTGCCACAGTGGGGCCACAATTGAGCCCCACGTTGGGCGCCAATAAATCTGTCGTGGTTTTGGCCGGATTGGCCAATCAGAACGACAGATGGCCCTTCCCCCCCCTCTCTCCTCAGAGAGGAGAGGAAGAGATAAGGAGATTTATGAGTTTAGAAAAAGAACTAAACTACTTTAATGAAAATAATAATAAATAAGAAAAATAGTAAATAATAATAGAATAATAAAAATTAAAGAAAAAAAAGTATAGAATATATATGAAACTGTATCCAGCTCCCAGGATGACGATGGCGTCACCAGCAGGCACAGGGAAAGTCCCAGACTGGAGTCAGCGATAGACAGGAGCTGAATTCCGGAACTAGAGTCAGGAATGCTCAGATTGGGATCAAAGGCAGACAAACAGACAGGGTCCTCCTCAGACGTCGGCCACTGAAGAAAAAGCGAGCCAGAGCCCCCTTTGATCCCTCAGCTTTTATACTGAGCATGGGGCAGATGGGATGGAATACCCCTGTTGGTCAGTTTTGGGTCACCTGTCCTGTCCACTCCTCCCTGCAGGTGGGACCTCTCTACGCTTCTCCACTTCTGACCCTCCAATGGGGCAAACAGTGAAGTGAGCTGACCTTGGTTGTTATAGCAATAAGTCTAAGCAAGAGCCTCTGTGCATACCATTCCTTGGTATAATCAGGTCTTATCCCTCTGAGAGTGAACAGTGTCTGAACAATATGCTGTTAATTTCAGACTTCAGTCAGTTAGAAGAGGCCCAGCTAAAAAGTAAAATTACAAATCAGAAAATTGGTTCTGTTTTACCTCAAACCAGGACACTTTGGCTTTCTTTGTTATTTGTTCCACTACACTAAAATATTGTGGTTGAATATGGGCATATTTTGAAAAAAAACAAACAAAAAACCCACCAAACAAAACAGTGAAAAGAAGACAATATTAAAGTTTTCAAAGATGATGATCTTAGTTCCAACATGAATTTTTGAAGACTAAATATTATTAATACAACAGAAAAGATCCTTGGATCCATACAAATTTTGTCGCTCACCCAAGTATAGGTAAATTTGAAGATCCAGGAGAATTTTTACCACCATAACTATTTTGTTAATGCAAATGGAAGTAAAGCATGCATGTTAAGGTCCTAATCCTATAAACATTTAATCATGTTTAAATTTAAATGTGTTTTACTTTTATATAAGCCAGTTGAGCTGCTCATATCTACAAGATTGTACTTAGCTTTTTGAGGGATCAGAAGGGTCATTAAGAATTGTAAATTTAATTTCTTTTATTTGCTTAATTTGTTTATTTTTTATTCTATGACCGAATGTATCTATTCTTCAGTGAAAACAAATAGGAATCTTAAAACAAAAATGAAAATCAGTCTTTTGTGGCTTAGAAATTATTCTACTTCTTAAAAGGTTAATATATGAAGTGTATTTCACAATCTAAAATAAGCATTTTTTTAATATCATTGAATCATAGAATACCAGGTTGGAAGGGACCTCAAGGATCATCTGGTCCAACCTTTTTTGGCAAAAGCACAGTCTAGAAAAGATGGCCCAGCACCCTGTCCAGCTGAATCTTAAGTGTCCAATGTTAGAAAAAATAATGATGAAAATTATTTTAATCTCTTAATTCCCTCTAATTATTTTTTAACTTTGCTATGGGTGTACCATCTTACCGTTTTTTTATTTCAATCATATTTGTTTCACACCCAGTGCTATTAAAAGTAAGAACTAGATATGTGATATCGTTACTGTGATTTACAGTCAGTAGAATTCCTAATTCCTTTGGTCCTTTATGTTGAACAGTTCGGGCCGTGGTACTTGCCTTCATAATGAGCCTCCCAAGCGTGAATTTCTTTATCCAGCTGTGGCCCCAGGTCAGGTGTATGATGCTGATGAACAGTGTCGCTTCCAGTATGGAGCAACATCTCGCCAATGTAAATATGGGGTAAGAAGTCTTAATCCTTATGCTGAGTGTTCTGCTTAGTCATTTGTATATATTCCTTTATAACATAAATCTTTAGTTAGATGCAGTAGTGGGTTACAGATTTCTGATAGCATACTGTCTGGTGCCATCATATGTAAGCAAAGGGTACATTTTAATCCTTATGCTGCATCTTTTGCTTGAGTCATTTGTGTGTACTATACACAAAAATGTGTGGGTGTACTATACACAAAAATGAGCTGGAGAAGCATTCTTTAATTCTAGGGGAAAAAAAGGAGCCCAGAACACTTGATCCTGCTCCTTGTAAAGTGTACTACAGAATTTTCCCTGATTTCAGTTAAATGAGATCAGGTTCATGTTGTATTAATCTCGAAACATGAAATCTGTTGTGTTGGCTTTACCTTTTTGATTTAAAGCTACATTTTGAGGTTACTTTTGTACTTGTATTGATTTGTCAGGTCTGTTAGGTTTTATTTTAATTTTTTTTTGCTGGCATTGAGTTTATTGTTTCTCACATTGTTCAGATCTCTTCTTGAAAAGAAGAATAATTGGTTATGGGAACAGAGGAACATGAAGCTAGATAGCTAAATAGAGTACTGAATAGCTAAGTACTAGCAAAGCTTTGGCTGCAATACCAGTGTGCAATATTTAAGGCAAAGAAATTTACAGTATAAATAAAAACCTGCACACTTAGGCCATTATGCAGTAAATGTATAAATATTTCTTAAAATCTTGCAGCCCAAAGTATGTAGTAAAAGAATGCATTCTGCTGTGGTTGTCATCAAATAATCATCTGAGACTAAATTAAATAAACCTTGAAAACATATTAGTGGTCTAAAAATATATAGTTTTAATAATATTTTAATTATTAGATTATTCAAATAAAACAATGTAATCATTGAATTTACTCTATTTGCTTCTCTAAAGGCTAGCTACAAAGAAAGTCCATTTTTAATATTCTTGAGGTGATAAATACATTCTTGGGGTGCCTCTTTGGCAGATTGCATTGTGCAAAGGATTTAAAAGCTGTATGTAGTTGGCTGACTAGCTCTAGCTCACTGGATCTTCTATTCCTGATCCGTCACCAAACCTCTTTTGGCCTTTATTGTTCCTCTTTAAGTTTTCACTTCCCACCACTGTTCTTTAAGGGCCCTGTTTCCTGTCACTACATCCAAGACATACCCCCCTTTTTTTTTTCTTTTTTCTTACAAATTCTCACCACACATACTTTTATTTTCAGACTAAGGAAATCTGCAGGTATTTAATTCATGATTTATAGCACAGCCTTTAGAGATATACTGCATTTTAAATTAAACTGGAAAGTTAATAATGTGCAAAACCTGGCTTTTCCACGTGTATATAGGGTTTTTTGTTTGTTTTTTTTCCCTCTTCAAACTCTATTAAACTATGTAATAGTTGTGATGATCATGCTGCACAGTACACTTCTTAAACCAGTTTATAAAATGCAGACAATTGCAAGTAATTAAGATGTAGATAATCTTGGCTTTATGTGTTCTGCTTTCTTTTTGTTTAAAGTTTTTTTTGGGATTCCCTTATAGTTACAAAAAAGAGGTTGACACTTAATTGAAGCAATAGTTAAAAGAACTTAAGTCTTCATGTGACATTACCAGTCCTCTGAAATGATACAGTGTATTGTATTCCATCAGTGTGCCATCAGTGTGAGCATGACTTTTAAGTGTTTCTGAAAAAAAACCCCTATTTTTAATAATAGGATTCAGACTGTATATATTTATATAACAGATTATTGTATAACTCTGTTAATATTCACTCTAAGAAATTATATGTATTTAAAATAATGTCTACATTTAAATATATTATCTCCCATGGCCATAATGCTCTGAAAATGCCATCATGATGATTGTGATCATATAGATTTCAAGTGATAATTTTGAAAGGAAAAAAATAATCTTTGCAAGCTGATAGTGCAGATGGAAAATATCCACACAAGAAAGACCTATTCATATATGAAAGGGTTTTTAGAACTGAGTAGTAGAACTAGAGCTAAATGCCAGGAAAAGTTAAGTCGAATACTCTGTTCTACACTTTCAATATCAGAAGTAAACAGTCAGTGCTTTGGATGTTCCTTTTCGATGTACTGTTCACATGAAGATGCCATTAGTAGTTCATTGATCTTATTCTAACAGACACATGTGCAACTATGAATGGAAAAACATAGTAAAAATCCCTAATCGACAGGGGACCTAATTCGTATACTAACTCCTTTCTAACACTTCTTTCAGCACTTTTTATTTGAAGTGCCTGGTAAAAAAGGGATAGAGCAGGTTTTCCAATGTGGGATTTAGTGACCTAGAAGTAAATAAATTCTAAACCAAAGGGAAATCTCAGAGAAAATTGCTTGCCTTTTTCTCTTGCTCATGTTCTTTACTGATTTGTGATGGCACGACATAGAATCATAGAATCATTTAGGTTGGAAAAGACCCTTGGGATCATCAAGTCCAACCATCATCTCCACTCTACAAAGTTCTCCCTTACACCATATCCCCTAACACCACATCTAAATGAGTCTTAAACACATCCAGGGATGGTGACTCCACCACCTCCCTGGGCAGCCTATTCCAGTGTCTGACCACTCTTTCTGTGAAGAATTTTTTCCTAATGTCCAGCCTAAACCTGCCCTGCTGCAGCTTGAACCCATTCCCTCTTGTTCTATCGCTAATTACCTGTGAGAAGAGACCAGCACCAGCCTCTCTACAATGTCCTTTCAAGTAGTTGTAGAGAGTGATGAGGTCTCCCCTCAGCCTCCTCTTCCTCAAACTAAACAGTCCCAGCTCCTTCAATCGCTCCTCATAAGATTTATTCTGCAGGCCCTTCACCAGCTTTGTTGCCCTCCTCTGCACTCGCTCCAGCACCTCGATATCTCTCTCATATTGAGGTGCCCAGAACTGGACACAATACTCAAGGGGTGGCCTCACCAGTGCTGAGTACAGGGGGACAATCACCTCCCTCCTTCTGCTGGTCACACTATTTCTAATACAAGCCAGGATGGCATTGGCCCTCTTGGCCACCTTTGCACACTGCTGGCTCATGTTCAGCTGCTTGTCAATTAGAACCCCCAGGTCCTCTTCTGCCAGGCAGCTCTCCAGCCACACTGCCCCAAGCCGGTAGCGATACATAGGGTTGTTGTGGCCCAAGTGCAGGACCCGGCACTTGGCCTTGTTGAAGCTCATCCCATTAGCATTGGCCCATCGGTCCAATCTATCCAAGTCTCTCTGTAGAGCCTCCCTACCCTCATGCAGATCAACACTCCCGCTTAGCTTCGTGTCATCTGCAAACTTGCTGATGATACACTCTATGTCCTTATCAAGGTCATCAATAAAGATGTTAAACAGAAATGGTCCCAACACCGAGCCCTGAGGGACACCACTTGTGACCGGCCGCCAGCTGGATTTAACTCCATTGACCACCACTCTTTGGGACCGCCCATCCAGCCAGTGCTTGATCCAGCAGATCGTATGCTCATCCAGGCCACGAGCAGCCAGTTTTTCCATGAGAATTCTATGGGGGACAGTGTCAAATGCTTTTCAAAAGTCTAGGTAGACAATGTCCACAGCCTTTCCCACATCCAATAATCGGGTCATCTTGTCATAGAAGGAGATCAGGTTCGTCAGGCAGGACCTGCCTTTCCTAAACCCATGCTGACTAGGCCTGATCCCCTGCTTGTCCATTATATGGCTTGTAATGGCACTCAAGGTGATCTGCTCCATGACCTTCCCTGCTACCGAGGTCAGACTGACAGGCCTGTAGTTTCCTGGATCCTCCTTTCTGCCTTTTTTGTAGATGAGTGCTACATTTGCTACCCTCCAGTCCATTGGGACCTCCCCAGTTAGCCTCCATTCTCCATTAGATTATCACACCGGCCATATGGGACTGTTAAAGGGTGAGCGAGTCTTGCTGATCACTCCTTGAACCTCTAGTTGACGAATCAGCTTATGGATGGGAATCAGAGAGTCTCGGTTAGTGCGATATTGCCACCGATGCACCGTTGTGGTAGCAATCGGCACCTGTTGTTCTTTGACCATCAACAACCCCACAACAGAAGGGTCCTCCAAGAGACCAGGCAAGACAAGAGAAACAATCGAATTCAAATCAAAGGCAAAAAAATACATGTCTCCTTTGGGCTCTAATATAGCTGTCAAGATAGTTGGTGTTTGTAAAGTAACTTTGAAAATCTTCATGTTCTTTCTGCTTTGGAATTCTGTCCTAATGTCTTATTAACCTCTAGAAAAAATACCTCTTTCAACCATCTAGCTTTGATGTTCATCTGTATTCATTGCCTTTTCTCCCATATTTCCTCATCCATTTCCTCTGTATGTATATTTTAAACTGTTTGTTGCTTTTGATCATAAATTAGGTCCTAATCCTGCAAAGAATTTTTCACATTTAAGTACATGAATGAAGCCTTTCTCACTTATGAACTTGAAGTTAAATACCTGGAGTGGTGTTTGAATGATTAAGGCATCAGAACTAAAGTACTAAAGGGACTGCAAGGATCTGCCTTTCTGTGTGTGTTTACTGACAAGGAGTCAATTTGACCTTGAAAGGAGCTCTTTCATAGTTGTACTGATACTGTTGTGAGTACTAGACCTAATTAAACTTTTTAGTCACTTATGAACAAAACTGTTTCAGCAAAAGCAAAATCATTGTGGCTGTTGGTCAGATTTCCCTATATCATTCAGCACATTAAGTTGGACAAGAATTCAGAGAGATGCTTTAGGTCTTTGAGCTAAAAAACTAAGACTACATGTTTGCAAGAAGATAGTGATCCTTCTAATGTCACATGTGCATTGTTCTTTATACTATACTTTCCACCATCTCTGATACAGGGGCAATTTTAAAGAATTTAAGTGAAGAAATAGATACATTTAATAAGGAATTGAGAGGCAATGTCTCAATATACTTAAAATATTTCATTTTTAGGGTACACTTTTAGATTCAGGAGAATGTTAAATTTATGACTTCCAGTGAGCCAAATTGTAATGGTGGAAATATCACCATATAATACTGATGCATAGCTTTTTCTTAAGGGCAATTGTTGCGTGAAAGGGGCAAAGCAGTTTTGGCAGAAGA
Source organism: Larus michahellis (assembly GCF_964199755.1). NCBI lineage: Eukaryota > Metazoa > Chordata > Aves > Charadriiformes > Laridae > Larus > Larus michahellis. The sequence goes on along the minus strand of NC_133929.1, from coordinate 6,704,458 downwards.
TAAACCCCCTTGCGTTCTAACACTCCTCACCGAGGTGGGAGGCCAGGTGCGGCTAGGTTTAAATTCTGAGTGATGCCCAATTCAGCACTATCAGTCCAATCGCGTTTAATATGTATTAAACTGTTACGATTTGGATACACTAATAGTGGACTGCACCTTCAGTCTAGTCGTGCTCATGAACTAGCACGGCCACTCTCGAGTCTTTGGTCGCGTTCAGTGAGAAACCAAAACGACTAGCTACTTAAACAGTGCAGTTTATTTAAGCAACAGGTATATAGGTTCTTAGGATTGCCGGTGATAAATACACTGTCTGCAAAGCACGTGCAAATGAAAGTATTGTTACATATACAAAACGCGCGACAAAGTTATAAACGATACAGCCTGGCTATAAATGTAGGAAAGAGATTCTCTAGAGAGATTTCTAAGTTTCCCAAGGAAGCCCTCGGTATAGTCTGAGTCTTACTCACAGGCGTCCCTGTGCGGGGGAAGAAAGGCTCAACCCATCGACTGGTCCTGGAAGTCAAAGGCAGTCTGTGATGGAGTCCTCCTTGACTTGTTCACAATGGTGTCTTCCCTGGGTATCCCCCCTCTCTTGGGCTATTTTTATACTATTTGTTATCTTCAAGGTGGAGTTTGAGTGACTTTAGTCATACATACTTTTATTATGGTTGGTGTAAAATTCTCTCGCCTCACATTTAAAGGTATAGTTTACGAGAAATTCAGGGCGCAGACTCAAGGAGGAGTGGTCGCACCTTGGAGGTGGGTAGCCTTTGGGATGGAGGTGTGGTTTGGTATCATAATGACATTATAATGAGCAAAGTTCACACAAAGGACAGCATTTCATCAAAATTTGACAGACTGTTGGCTCAGGGTAGCAAGTATGCAGCTTATCAGTTCCATAGTACCATCTCGTTCCCATATCTGCTGTATTATCACAGGGAGAGACCGCGGACTCTTCATTCCACTTCACCCCCCGTGTTGCTTTGCAAGCAGTACTGTACAGGGAATCGCAGATGATGTGGTGGATTCTTCGCATACCAGCTGCGGCTGTATTCTACCCTAGAAACTTTTTGATTTTATACCTTTCCTTAATGTGTGAACAATGCTGTATTTTTTGTCATTTTAGTACTTATTCCGCAGCAATACATGCTTTCAAGTATCTTACTGGTTTCATTGCAGTGGGAGATTTTGAGGTTATTAGGGACAGTGTTAGTTCCTGTTCTTTTATGTAGCTACTAGATATGCTACATCTTCTAGGGTGATGCAGTGTGAATTCTCTGCTGATTGTCAGATGTGGCTCAGTTCTTCTCTGCTCTGTTTGTGTGTCAGTTCCCCTGAAAGTTCAGAAACGTTTTATTTAGGTAAGGAGAACTTTTTTCATTGATTCCTTACTTCCTTTCAGCATCTGCCTAATAACAGTTGGCTGTTGGCTATCTCTGGGTTAACTTAGGAAAGAATTCCAGTCTTGACTTTGAATTTCTCTGGTTCATGAGTTTAAATAATACCTGGAATATGCTTGACTAACTTACAGATTTTGTGGTTCAAAATAATGCTTTGCTGTAGAGCTGGTCCCCACATTTTTAGGACAGAGGCTAAAATCTCAGACATTTTAATAGCAGTTAATACTTTATGCATATGATTGATATCGCTGTGGTGTATTTTACAATCTGTGAAGCTGTTGGCAGCTAGCATGGATTTCAATTCTTTGGTATATTTTTTTACATTAAAATGCAAACTCATTATTGGTGTCAGTAAATACTTCGAGTAGAGGGATAAGGGGGCAAAGTTTCCTTTCCTTTTCATACATGGCTTCACTGAAATCAGCAGAGCTATTCATATTTCACACTAGTTTAACACATCAGGTAATGTATTTTAGCTGATGACAGGTAGCTCTCTTCTTTGTCATGGTCTTATGTTTGCAATTAAGTTCTCCAGTTAATTTCCCAACAAAAATAGCTTAAAATTCAAATACTAGTTTTTATTCACAATTTGTTAGTGTGTTTTGGAAGACAGATAGAGTTCAAGCTATAAATTTACTGCTTGTGAACAGGCAGAATGAAGATATATTCTCAGGATAAGGAGTCCTCCTGCTGCCTTCAGTAGCTCCCTTGCACTATTTGTCTCTAGGAAGCTTTTAATGAATTATGAGGAGTGGCCATAAAGTTAATTACCATTAATAGAAAGTTGCTGGGAAAGCATCAACTACAGAAATACAGGACATGCAGTTGTCATACCTTTACTGCTTCCTATTTTCCCACATGCCAGTTCAGAGACAGAATAGTGTAACTGAATTAGAAATGAGCAAAACAAAACAGCATCTGGTCAGGTAACTTTTAAATTTAGGAGAATAAACAAATTGCTATACACAACAGTTCTATAATATTTCTTAAGTAGCCTGAATTACAATTGACCCTTGTAATCAGGTGATGCAAATTTTAATGTTAGTGAATTAAACTGTCGTCGTTTTCATGAAACACTGATGTGATTTGCTCCAGTTAAATAGAGGTATTTAGCTTGATGTTGGGCTTTTATAGGAAGGTGGAAGCAGATTCTGGAAGCTGTTTTTTCAAAAAGGAAAGGCAGAGAAGCCACTGGTGTATATCTTTGCACCAGAACTACCTGTTCCCTTCTGTTCCCTCACCCTTTGATGCTATGACTAGGATTGTGCATTCAATTGAATCTGTACATAGTACTTAGTAACTCACTGAAAAGTGACTTCTTTTCCCTGGCTTCATACTTCATACCATGATTAAGTCACTTTATACTTGGTGTTTGTTAGCAGACCATAAGTAGTTCGATCAGATTGATTTATATTACATTGCTCACAAACTGATGTTAAGAGTATGTGTAGGCAAAGAGAGGAAGTGAAGATCCTGGTATTATACTCTCATTTTTATCAACTTTTCCATTATTTTTTATTTCATAAGGTCTTGCCTGTCAAGTGCAAAAACTCTCATCACTATTGTGCAGGCCTTTTGCATTTAGAATGATTAAAGTTTCAAGCTTTTCTTGTGTAACGACTTACAGGATCGTGTTGTAATTAAGAATGTTTGAAACACTTTCAGCTTTATTCTTAAGGTGCATTTTGTTTCCTTTTTTTGTAAGGTTAGGAGGTGTACAGCCAAGGGAAATCCCAGAAGTTTTCATCTTTCTAAATCCTAAAGTGGTTTTAAATCCTTTTTGAATCTTTTTTTAACAATTTCCCATAATCCCCTTTCTTCTTTCCTAGGACTGTCTTGTCTCCAAACCCCCTTTCCCTTTATCTCTTTCTCGCTCTCTCTTTTTTTCTCTCTCTCACAAGAGACATAGACATAACACGAATGTACCTGGATCTCATGACAGTTGTTTAAAAAGTGCAAGGGGAAGACAGTGATCAAAGCAGGAGTGCATTAGATGACTGTAGAAGCAATAATAAGATTCCAGATACTGGAATGTGGTTGGAATAAAGATGGGATAGGTTGCATGGGTTTGAAAGGGAAGATGCTGCTTGGAGGTGATTGACCTTGTGGGGCTTCTGTAGTTTGCATAAGGTTCACATAAGCACCCAATATTTAGGAAAGAACGTTGGTAACATAATACGAATGTACGACCTAAGCTTCAGATTCTATTTTACATTCTTTCAGCATGTTTTGATTCAGAACATGCTGCACCACTTAATGAGCATTTGGTAGTAGAGCACTAAAATGGTTACTTTTGGGTGCTTATCTGAACTAAACTTTGAACCTGCTGAAGTTCACCCATAATTATAATTAGCCTTCTAGTTTAAATCATGTTGCCATCAGGATTTCAGCAATGAGGCTGAAAATACTCTAGGTTGATGCTTTTCAGATAGGAATTGTAAGTTACAATTCAAGCTAGTTATTTTTATGCTCTATTTTAGCAAATGCTCATCAAGAGGTTCAGCATATTATAGCTGAAACATGCTGAAGTAACATAAAATCCTAATTAACATTTTAAAAATTTTATGAAATTTTCCTGCCAAATTATCATGTTTTAATATGCATTATGAATGTATTTCCCATAATTATTTTTTTTAATTATGGGCCAAACTGCTGACTTTTGTTGGAGGCTTTCGTTAGTGTTGAAAACATTAAGAACAGCACAACAATTTGATCTTTGCTCATATTGCCAGCCGAGTTTTCATTGTGCTGTATTGTTACCATTTATGATGATTATGATATAGGATGGTTAGACGTTACATAATTTGAAATGTCTATGTGTAATTCTGCATGACAAAACAGAAAGAGGCTCCATCATTGATAACACTTAGGCAAAAGGAAGATAATTTGATTTGCTGTTTTTTTTCTCTAGATGGGTTCAGCTTTGTTTAATTTACTGCAAATACAAGCATCCGAATTCCAAACTGAAGTCACGGAGCCCTAAGATACACCGTTACAGGTTGTCATCTATCTTGTCTTGATCTTGTGAAAGGCCTCAGCTTCAGTTTATGTTTCCTGGATTTTTAAAACACTTTCCCTTGTCTGCTTTACAAATTAATAATTATTAAATCCACACACTTGGAGGCGGACTTTGAGGTCATTTATTAATTTTCAGATTATGCTTCTTTCTTTTAGTTTCAGTAAATTATTCACACAAATTTAATACTGGCAAAAGATATGTTAGCATCATCCTATGTCCACCAATGAGGAAAAGGCTACGATAATGGGTCACCTTATGTTTGTGGGTGGGGGTGGGTGGGTGTGCATGCATGCGTGCATGTTAGTGTGTGACAAAAAGCAGTATACTTTCTACTAGTGATTTTGGGCCTCATCTTTCCAGGGCAGTTCCTCATATGTTTTTAAGGCTGGCTTATTAAAAACAGCTGCTTAGAGATGTTACTGATAGGATGGTGGTAATAAGGAAATATCTCAAATCAATAACTATGAAACTAAGGTAGTACCAGGTATAGTATTGAGCTGGAGAATAGAAAGCTTTATGCACCTTAGAAGAATTTCTCTGTTAACTTTCCAAAATGAGCTGAAAATAAGGAAGACATAGCCATAGTAGTACCTGGTATAATTCCATTTTCATTTAATGAAATAAGAGCAGAGATGGATTTTCCACTTCTTTTTAGATATCTTATTTGTTTTCAAATTACTATTAATGTTATTTTTCATTTCATGTACAGGCTGATGGAGAATGTACTTCAAATTCTACTCTTTTAAATGCAAAGCAGCAGGGGAATATAAACAACTTTTTAAATAAGCGTGGCTATGTTTAAAGTAAATTACAAAAATACATTCACTTTTTGTTTTTAATATAAATTATTTCTACAAATTGATACATTGTGTTATTTTAGTTAATTAGTTCTCTGTGTTTTGCATAGTTTTCCATAAGGAAATATTCTGTTGATTTTGGGATATTGTATGTCTGTCTCAGACAGAACTCCTTTCTGATTTAAGCAGAGGTTTTTTCTCAAATATTAATAGTACGATACAGCCCATAGTAATTTTACATTCCTTTAGTTTTGTCTTTATGGATTTACTGAGGCAAACTCCTGCTGAAATTAAAGTCTGAATAAGGACTACCAGACTATGTCAGTAATAATAGCTAATTTTGATGTAGTGCTTTTCATTCTGTCTCCCAAAGCAATTTAGGAAGAAGGAAACTATTTTTCTCATTTTATGGAGTAGGGAGGTGAGCTGATGTGCTTAAAATCATCCTGCAAACAGATGAATGACTAAAATAGTTTTGGAGTGCTGTATCCATTAATTCACACGGTTCAGCTGATTATTTGATTGGAATTACGATGTCTGGGAGATGTTAGTTCAGTGAATTTGGAGGAGTCTAGTGCCACAAAGAAGCTTGGGTATACAGAAACAATGCATTTCCTATTGGAAGGAAATTGTTAAATACTCTAATTTGTGGATATGTTAGCCTGGCAATGAAATACATGTTTTAATTATTACTTCCCCTTTTATGTTTATAGATGATGTACTTGTGTAGACATATCAAAAATGAAATTTTGCAAGTAAACCCCGGAGCACAAACCAGAACTCTGGATTCAAATTACCCTGAAATATAGATGTTTTCAAATTCCAGACTGCTATCCAGATCTGATTTTTTGCTTCTGTCTATACTGGAATGGTTGAAATCTTTGTTTCTTACTGCAGATGAATTTTTGGCTTTTCAGAACATTGAACCAAACTTCACAAAGTCAGTATAACTATTAATTTAAACATTTGAACTTGATCAGATGCAAAATAAGCAGAGAGTCAGAAATAGAATCATCACAATCTGACACTTTTCATAGAATAGTTTGGGTTGGAAGGGACCTTTAAAGATCATCTAGCCCGACGCCCCCTACAATGAGCTGGGACATCTTCAACTAGATCAGGGTGCTCATAGCCCCGTCCAGCCTGACCTTGAAAGTTTCCAGGGATGGGGCATCTCCCACCTCTCTGGGCAACCTGTTCCAGTGTTTCACCACCCTCATCGTAAAAAATTTCTTCCTTATATCTAGTCTGAATCTACCCTCTTTTAGTTTAAAACCATTACCCCTTGTCCTATTGCAACAGGCCCTGCTAAAAAGTCTGTCCCCATCTTTCCTGTAGGCCCCCTTTTAAGTACTGAAAGGCTGCAATAAGGTCTCTCTGGAGCCTTCTCTTCTCCAGGCTGAACAACCCCAACTCTCTCAGCCTGTCCTCATAGGAGAGGTACTCCAGCCCTCTGATCATCTTCGTGGCCCTCCTCTGGACCCTCTCCAACAGGTCCGTGTCCTTCTTGTGCTGAGGGCTCTGGAGCTGGACACAGTACTCCAGGTGGGGTCTCACGACAGCGGAGTAGAGGGGGAGAATCACCTCCCTCCACTTGCTGGCCATGCTTCTTTTGTTGCGGCCCAGGATACAGTTGGCCTTCTGGGCTGTGAGCGCACATTGTTGGCTCATGTCCAGCTTTTCATCCACCAGTACCAAGTCCTTCTCGGCAGGGCTGCTCTCAATCCCTTCATGTCCCAGCCTGTATTGATACTGGGGGTCGCCCCGACCCAGGTGCAGGACCTTGCTCTTGACCTGGTTGAACCTCATGAGGTTCATATGGACCCACTTCTCAAGCCTGTGCAGATCCCTCTGGATGGCATCCCGTCCCTCAGGCATGTCAACTGCATCACGCAGCTTGGTGTCATCTGCAAATTTGCTGAGGGTGCACTTGATCCCACTGTCTATGTCGTCGATGAAGATATTGAACAGTACTGGTCACAATACGGATCCCTGAGGGACACCACTCGTCACCGATCTCCATCTGGACATTGAGCTGTTGACCGCTACACTCTGGATGCGACCATCCAGCCAGTTCCTTATCCACCGAACAGTCCTCCCATCAAATCCATATCTCTCCAACTTAGAGAGAAGGATGTTGTGGGGGACCGTGTCAAAGGCCTTGCAGAAGTCCAGAGAGGCGACATCAATAGCTCTGCCCTTGTCCACTGATGCAGTCACTCCATTGCAGAAAGCCACTAGGTTGGTCAGGCAGGACTTGCCCCTGGTGAAGCCATGCTGGCTGTCTCGAATCGCCTCCCTGTCCTCCATGTGCCTTAGCATAGCTTCTAGGAGGATCTGTTCCATGATCTTCCCAGGCACAGAGGTGAGGCTGACAGGGCGGTAGTTCCCAGGGTCCTCCTTTCTACCCTTTTTAAAAATGGGTGCAATGTTTCCCTTCTTCCAGTCACCAGGGACTTCACCTGACTGCCATGACTTTTCAGGTATCATGGAGAGTGGCTTGGCAACTACATCAGCCAATTCCCTCAGGACTCTGGCATGCATCTCATCAGGTCCCATAGACTTCTGTGTGTTCAGGTTCCTCAGGTGGTCATGAACCTGATCTCTTACAGTGGGAGGGACTTTGCTCCCCCATTCCCTGCCTTGAGGTCCATCCACTCGAGAAGTGTGGGGAGAAAGGTTGCCAGTGAAGACTGAAGCAAAATAGTTGTTGAGTACCTCAGCCTCCTCCTTGCCCCTTGTTACCAGTTTGCCAGTTGTGTTCATCAGGGGGGTGACGCTTTCTTTGACTGTCCTCTTCTGGATGACATACCTGAAGAAGCCCTTCTTATTATTCTTTACATCCCTTGCCAAGTTCAGCTCCAGCCACGCCTTGGCCTTCCTGACCCCATCCCTACATACCCGGGCAGCATCCCTATACCCTTCCCAGGATACCTGTCCCTGCTCCCACTGCCTGGGCATTTCCTTCTTGCCCTTTAGTTTGACCAGCAGGTCTCGACTCAGCCATACTGGTCTCTTGCCCCCTTTTCCTGATTTCTTACACCTGGGGACTGAGAGCTCTTGCTCTCTAAGGAAAGCATCCTTAAAGATCTGCCAGCTCTGTTCTGCCCCCTTGTCCCTGAGGGCAGTTTCCCAGGGGGTCCCGTTGACTAACCCCTTGAAGAGCTGGAAGTTTGCTTTCCTAAAATTCAGGGTCCTGACTTTACTCTTCCCCTGACCCATGTCCCTCAGGACTGCAAACTCCACCAGTGCATGATCACTGCAGCCCAGGTTGCCTCCAATCTTGACATCAATCTTTTAATTACAATTTCACAATATCAGCCACACATGAAACATAAGCAAATAAATTAGGCTAATTTTGCTCAACAAAATGAGCAAGCAAATTAGATGAAAAAGTATATTAGGCAGGGTTATGATCTGAAAGGAACCAATTTTAGCTTTTCGCTTTAAAAACAGTAGTGGATTGAAGTTTGGATTCATGGTTGATTTTGATGTGAATTTGATTTAGTGTTGAATTTTAACAACTTAATGTTTGTGAAATTTGTAATCTAGTTAAAGAGATTTTTCAAGAATCTTTCTGATGTATGTTCTGTGCTTTCCCTGTTCTGTTTGATATTTTAAACCATATGTTTGTGAATGTGTATCTTAATCTGAAAATGTTATAAGTTGAGTGGCAAAAGCAAGTGTTTTATTCAGAGATTTAAGTAAGTAAATATTTATACTGTTTGCATTGCTTCAACGAAAAATTCTAATTTGAAAAGTAAGATAGTCTACATTGGCTGCAGGTATGCTTTTACAAGTGGCAATATTTCTCCTCAAGAATGACAATTTATTTCACTACTCGATCAAGTTTTCATAGAGCCACCCACCAAATGGGAGTTGATGCATAACAATATAATGAAATAGCTTAGGCCTAATTGTCAAAAATTGTATGGAAACTCCAGAAATCATCAGTACTCGTGCCTCATCATTTCAGACCATTCTTATATGGTATGTTTTTAATGGACTTTTAAAAAGATACTTTGCTTCTACCAATCGTGAAACTAAATTCACTGTAAATACCAATCCTGCAAGAGTGGTACCAGCTGATATTAAACTTGGAAAATAATTTTGCGTTAATCAAGAAAAGTTTGTACTGTTGAACTGTTACTGCAGCTGCTAGTGAATAATGTATAAATAAATTCTTTTCTATATCCAGTACAATGCAAGAAACGTTAATCTTAGGGTAAAACTTAACAGTTTTTCCTGTTAAGATGTATAGAAAAGATAGTCTAGGTGCCAGATACTCATTTAGTTCCTCAGAGAAATAATGAATTTTTTTGGTGGGGGAACCTAATAACTTTTATTTACTCACACTGTCTTTTCCTTTTTGCTCTTTGTACCAAGGTTCAGCCATAGAATCTGTGCAAGAATTATTTGTAGGTTATGATTTCAAGCAGCTGTTAAATAAAATGCAATAGTAATGACTATCATAAGATCATTTTAAAAATCTGAGTATCTTTTCAATTTTCAAAAATACTTAAAAATAGAAAATATTCTTGTCATTGACAATTTGATGCTTCCAAATTTTTTTGGCAGAATATTCTTAGGTAATATATGGTGCCTTTGAAATTGCTCCAGAGTATTTCACAACCATCTATAGATTTATCTCTCCAGCCCAATTCTTATAGTCTGCGTTCAAAACAAATTTGTGTATACATGTGTGTATGAAGACCAGAAGCAATTTTAAGCCATTATTCTGATCAACTTATTTCTGCCTTCTTTCCTAGGAAGTGTGTAGAGAGCTCTGGTGCCTCAGCAAAAGTAACCGCTGTGTTACCAACAGCATTCCAGCAGCTGAAGGTACTCTTTGCCAAACAGGGAGCATTGAAAAGGGGGTGAGTACAAATAATTTATTGTTTGAAGACTACAGGAAGAAAGAACTAGAAAATTAAAGGCCTTATGAGCAACTATAAGAGTTCAAAAATAGAGTTATTAGTTCAGAATATATTTGTATCCTAATGGAAGTGTCCTACAGAATTTATTTAACAATTATTTTATATATGTAATTTATTAAAACATTTATCCTTGCTATAAAATTCTATAGCCTAGATAAAAAAAAAATCCTGTTACTTACTCTCTGTATATTTTTTGAGTAATTTCTGTAAAAACTCTATTAGTTTTATCTTTATTAAATTTTATAGCCCTCTTCCATAAAGGACAGTTAAACTCTAGGTCTGTTATGGACTCTGAAAATGTGTAACATAGATCTAGAGCCTGAACTCTGTTATTTTGTATAGAAGATAAAACTTAATTCCTTCATATATAAGCTGAATCATACAAGCATATAGAAAAATAAGTTACCTTAATAAATGGCTTTTCTAAAAGCCCATATTTCCCAGTGATCAGTCTATTCTGACTTTGAATTATTCCTTTAATATTCAGTTATACTGTTTAGCTTGAAAGGATTTTGCTATGCAGTCTGATAAACTTTCCTACTGTACAGAACAGTACAGAAAGTCAGTGTTGCAATAGATAAGCCTAGTGCTACTGTATCTGTCTGAACATTTGAATTTTGATTTTAAAACATTGACTGTATATATCAGTAGTTTCAGACAAAGTTCTGAAAATGAGGTTTAGATTAAGAAGAATAGTAAAAGAGTGTTTCTCAATTGCAAGGCAAAATTTATACAGATCTTAAAGAGGAGAGAAATTTTTTTATTAATTTACAGAATATGTACTGGGGAAAAAAGTGAATTCCATATACCTTTTTTCAAGATAATAAATTTTATGCAGGTTTTTACAAAGTGAAGAGAATTTATTATATTAAACAATCTTCAGTATCTCTCCAAGAGTAGCTGCATCTGTCCTTAAGATTTACTGCTCCAGATTGTTTTGGTTTTTTTTTTCCTAACAATGACTACTGTTATCTGTTGTCTGTTCTGACTGTTCCCATGCTAGCTGGGCTAGTTTCAACAAAGATTACACTGCATTTTGACTTGCAATCTGATGTTTAAATAAAAAGAATGAAAGCTTTTGGGCAGTTGTCACAGTTTATTAATCCATGCTGACTGCTTCATTCAGGACTCATGATTCAGAGTCATTCTGATGGCTTTTCCATGCTGAGTTTGGAAATATTGGTAAACCATGTTAAATAAATTAATTGAATAGATTACTTAAAAAAAATAGAGTTCTTAGTTTTAGCCAATGAAAATAGAGAGATGTCGTGGTTTAACCCCAGCCAGCAACTAGAACCATGTAACTGTTCGCTCACACCCCCCCTTTTTGCCCCCCAAGAAGGGTGGGGGGGAAGAGGGAAGAAAGGAGGGGAAAGGGAGGAAAAAACCTCTCATGGGTTGAGGTAAAAACAGTTTAATAGAAACAATAACAGAAAAGGAAAAATAACAATAATAATAATGACATGGGTCACTCTCACTGCCTGGTGAATTGGCACCGTCCAGAGCAGTGATCGCGGATTCCTGCCCCCTGGCTAACCCCCCTGAGCATGACATCTATGGTATCGAATATTTCATTGACCATTCCATCATTCTGTCTGTACTTCTATGGGAAGCTGAAAAAAGTCCTTGAATAGTGTAAATATCACTTAGCAACAACTAAAAACAATAGGTATTATCAACATTCCATTCACAGCAATTACTAGAAAGAACAATTAACTCTTTCCCAGCTGAAACCAGAACAAGAGACCTTCACATTCTACCAAAACTGTTACCTTTTATTATAGTAATAGAAAATGCTAGGAGCCCTACTCTTAATTCAACAGTCTAGGTTTATTTTAGAACCACCACTTGTCATTGACAAGGAGCAATTTACCTCAATTTATATTTTTTAAACCATGAGACTACAGTGAACAAGTTGAGATGCTTTAAGATGCTATTGTCATGTCCATTTGCCAGAGGCTTTAATCAGTTTGCTCTCTACAAAACATCTTTTCCAGTCATCAGTATCTTGTTCTATCATTTGATTTTAGAGGGAAATGAGAGAATTGGTATTGTTTTACAAAGATAAACTGTTCGTGCCTTTAAACAGCAGAGAGTTGTTATCTATAAACTGCAGCTTCAAAGGTTCCTGTGAATTAATAGTTCCTGATAGCAAAAAAAAAAAACCGGAAAACACAAGTTCTTTCCAAATATGTATTTCTCTTCACCACATGCTAAGGAGAAAGTAATAGGTTACAATTCTGTAATACTTTATTATTATTATAACAACATTTATATTGCAGACACGCCTAAAGGACACAACTAAATTAGGCCCTATTTTTCTGGGCTCTGTCCAAATATATAATAAATGACGTTCCCTGCTCTAAATGCCCAACAAGATCCCAGAACACTTTATCATATTTGGAGGGTCAATTTCTGCTTTTAGTTACACTGATGTAAATTCAGTGTAACTATTAACTCAAAGCAAAATTTGATGCAGTATGCATCAATGTCTTATTGGCAGACTTGGGAGGGATTTCTACAATTAAAATTGCCTAACACTGTATTATAAAACCTTCTTTCAGTTGCTTATATAAGCATGCCAAACTTTAATTCTTTGGGTTGAAATTTTCCACAGTAGATGTCTGTCTATGCCTGAAGGTTTTTAGAGTTTTTTCCATAAGGGTTACTCAGCTGTTTTCTGCATACAGGGAAAGAGAATAGAGTGGGGTTTTGCTACTGACAGAACTTGTACATCTATTCAGTTTTGAACCTTTAACATGTTCATGCTTCGGTGAAGGGTTTTACATATCATCTGGGTTCAAAAAAGTGCACTTTTTCCTAATCTTATAATAATCATTTTAAATATACATGAAGCATCTCTCTGGTCATGTATATCCAGAGATGTGTTTGTGAAGGTAAACTAACTGATAGATTTAAAAATACTGTGATGAGGAAATAGTGCATATAAAACAAAAAGACAAAACCGATAGAAATGTTTATTTTTGTCTTTGAATTTAATAAAAAAGTAATCTTTTCTAACATCATTGCATAGACCCATGCTAGGGATTTAAACAAGGGAAAAATTTGCAGAAAGTGAAAACACAGTGTGCTGAAAGTACAGTTTAAATAGCTGGATTGTGGGGTGATCTAAATTCAAGTTATTACTGGACATTAAGTTTCCTTGCAAAATAATTGTAGAAGCACTGATTGAAAAACCATTTTAAAAGATGAGATGGCAACCTTAATTGAATTAATCTTCTTCTTTTCCCTATGAAAAATGAAATTGATTTTCCTCGCTATCATCACAGTACTTGCTGTATGAGTATTCTAAATGCATACTGTTGTAAATCTTAGTTCTGTTAAACAGCTAAAATTCATATCAAAAGTGATCTCAAATGTGCCACAATGTCATATTTTATTTTATCGTTAATGATCTGTAGAAGAAAAATCCCAGACTGCTCACACTAATTCACAGGGTAAAAATTTTGTGCCCATTTTATATGTATTCAAATGTATCACCACTGTCCTTCTAATTGAACTAATTGAAAGCTGCTTCTTCAGTGGGAGAGAAGAATTAACATTTCAGTTCTAAATCTTTCATGCAGGGTTTTTCTTTTAAAATAGCTGTCACTTCCTCTTGTTCATATACTGGTTACACAGTAGTCCTTACCTCATTATAGCACATAGGGTTGCTGTAATTCATGTAGGAAGCATATTTCTGTAGTCCCATGAGCAGTAAGTCCTCAGATTTAACTTCAGTAGAGAAGAAAAATCAGCATTTAAGGAGTTTTTACAAGGGAATATGGGAATGTGGAAGAAAGAAATGGTTGGATGACAGAGGAAATTACAGAGCACAGGGATTTTATACAGCTTTGGAAAAATAAGGCAGGTGAAATGCACCTGCCTATTGTATACAGTCATAATAATATAGAGTTTGGGGGTTAAAGTTTAAACTCTGAGTGTCTTTCATTTACTAACTTTGATTTTGACATGTTTGTAATATTTATAATGTATTTTAAATTAAATTATTAGCATACATTTTTACTCTTATAAGCATTTGAATTTCTAGCTTTTGACTTTAGCATTAAATACCTGATCATGTACTCTTGTGGCCTCTTTAATAGAATGCTGCAAGGGGATTATTGTCTTCAGTTGATAAAATCATTATCCCTTAATTTATCACTATAATGAGAACAAAAAAAAATCTTTCATATGTAATTCACACAAATACTTCATTCTCCATCATAATTGCACCATTAGAGGCATTGCAAAACACTGTGTCATGTGGTTATATCTATACTAGCTAAAAATATTTTTCACTATACAGCCTTCATTATGTGTTATGCAGGTATTCAGTGATAGTCTGGATTTAAGAGAAGCTTCATATGAAGGGTATGTTCCTCTGACAGATGCCTACTAATTGGCATAAACCTCTGAGTTGTAAATTTAAAACTGCAAGAAGGATAAACCTTAATTTCCACAGTACAACTCCATGAAATCTTATGTCCTTGTTTTTTTTCTGAAGAAGGGTGTGGTGAGTTGACCCCAGCTGGTAGCTAAGCCTCCACTCAGTCACTCGCTCATTTCTCCCCCCCAAAGATAGAAGAGAGAATCAGAACAGCAAAAGTGAGAAAAACTTGTGGGTTGAGATAGAGACAGTTTAGTAAGTGAAAGGAAAAGAAAGAAAAAACAAACAGATGCAAAGGCAATCACTCACCACCTCCTACCAACAGACTGATGCCCAGCCAGACTCTGAGCCATGGCTACTTTGGAAACACCCCCAGTTTTATTGCTGAGGATGATGTTATAGGGTATGGGATATCCCTTTGGTCAGTTGAGGTCAGCTGTCCCTGCTGTGTCCCCTCCCAACCTCTTGTCCACCCCCAGCCTACTCGCTGGGGTAGCAGAATAAGAAACAGAGAAAGCCTTGATGCTGTGCAAGCACTGTTCAGCAACAGCTAAAAACATCTGTGTGTTATCCGCACTGGTCACAAACCTAAAATGCAGCACCATACTGGCTGCTATGAGGAAAACTCTGTCCCAACCAGACCTGGTAGAAAAGGCAATGCATTTTGATCTTGAGATTTAAAATAGTCTGCTTTATATGTTTTCTATAGACACATGAATGCTAGTTTTTTGTTTCTCTAACTGATAGAGGATGGGGTTTATATACAGAAATGTGCTGGATTGTAACAGCTGTTTTAAAAGAGGTACAGCACATACAGAGAAAAAAGAGGAGGATAAAAATGGTTTGAGAGAAGAAACAAGTATGAATGTGGCTAGAAAAATAATGCTACAAGTTTCACATATTAATGTTAAATGGTAGCATGTGTTCATATTCAAAACTACTTTGTATCTAGGTGCATTTGCTCATTATAAGCTACATGTTTTATTATTCATTGTTTTAATGTATGTTCTTGAGAGCTTTGCACTTAGACTCTGACATGTTTGACAGTCTAGAAGTACCTTTTTATTCAAAATGAAATTTCTAATGAAAAATTAAGGATTTTTATTAATTTTCTTTGACTAACACTCTATACATATCAAACTCCTATAAACTCTTTTTTTTTTAAATTCTATTTTCAGTTTCTTTCATAAAAATCCAGAGTAATTCAGGTCATTGTGAGTGGCTGCATTTACTTGTTTACATATAGAATCATAGAACTGCCTAGGTTGGAGGGAACCTTTCAGATCATCTAGTCCAACCATCAACCTAACTCTGAGAAAAACCATCACTAAACCATATCTCTAAGCACTGTGTCTACCCGCCTTTTAAATACCTCCAGGGATGGTGCCTCAACCACTTCCCTGGGCAGCCTGTTGTCCCACATTGCCGGGACTGAGGCTTTAGGTGAGCCTTAGGACTCAGGAAAAGAAAAAACTTGGCTTTGCTGTATTGATTAGTATAAAGTCAACACTGAGTCTTCCAGTAGTGCTTATGGGACACTTATGTGCTTATGCACACCCTCACCAATGTCTAAACATGGCTAGAAAAAGTAAAATATTAGTCTTGTTATCTATACAGAGAATACTAATGCCTATAATTGTCATTGCCTGACCTTTCTATGTTTCTGTCCTGATAACTCTGTCAGCCTAATTTTGTGGGTTTTTTTGTGAAATCTTTCAGTGGTGTTATCAGGGAGAGTGCATACCTTTTGGCACTTGGCCCCAGAGCATAGATGGGGGCTGGGGTTCGTGGTCAATATGGGGAGAGTGCAGCAGGACCTGCGGGGGAGGAGTCTCCTCATCTATAAGACACTGTGACAGTCCAGCGTAAGTAGCTAAAGTAAGCCGGAGCCAACAAAAAGACACACTTGGAAATTATTCAAAACTGTGGTTTCACATGTTATCTGTAAAAATGTTTTGCTGGTTTTCCAACATTTGTCTTCAAAATAGCTGACAGAAATGGTTTAACAGGAGCAGCTCACTAGACATACTTTTAACATTTTTTAATGTATCTGTTATGTATGTACTATAAAGATAGCTAGATTTATATTTAGTAGTAGCCAGAACAGTTTTCTTTCTGCAACTTACTGTTCATGCAAACTATATTTAAACTATGCCCTAGATTTCTTTCTTCTTAAGACATTATCTCTGATGCTTGTCTAGGATATAAAGTAACTATTGCCAGTTACTTATTAAAAAAGCAACACAGTATTTCCAGGGTTTTGCATGCAACTGCTTACATATAAACCATAATTAGCATTATTATGTTGCATACAATACATTTATATGCTATCACATCCAACACTTAGTTGTGACTTCCCACTGACTCTTAAAACAATTCAGCAACTTTTCTCCCTGCCACTACTTCCTATTAGTCCATCTGCTCTCTCTCAAGAGGGGCCAGCTTCTCCACTACAGCTTGGTCTGTTGTGTTTATCTGTACTGGTCCTTTTACCTGTCTACTTACCAATGTCCTGAGCACTGTTACAGAGAAGGTCTGTCAGGTAAGTGCTGCTCTCTCTGTCACTAGTGCTTCTCAGATGAGGAATGCTTACTTATTTCCATTGCTGTTCTTTGCTGAATGAATCACTGCTTTTTTTCTGTTGCTGCTTGCCCTGTTCTAGTCACCTCATCATAGCTATAGGTCTTAGCGGAAGGATGGTTTTATTACTCAATACTTTGTTCTTATCATGTCCCATAATCTCTATTTCCACCACCATTATTGGTTTTTAAGACCACTTTTTCTTGAAAACATAAAGCTTTTGTGCTTATTTCATAAAAATCTATTCTGTAACTTTTTTCACTCCTTTCTTATCTTCTCTCTGCACACTTTGGTTCTTTGTTGCTTGTACCCGTGTTTTTCAAGCTAGGTTGTACTTCAGCTTTCCACGGCACTCTGCAACGCAGACGCCATAATGTCACATTACTGCTGTTTAAGGTGGTCTGTTCACCTCCTATCATTAGCAATAACTATCAATCAAATCTAGCAAATATCACTACTTATTGAATGAAGCAAAAATTATCCATATGCATTGATAACAATTCAGACTATGTTACCGAGAGAATAATAAATTAAAGACATTGATTTTTTCACAGATGTAAAAATGCTAGTGAAATGTTTGTTTGGAGCATGAGTAATTTCCTAAGATTTTTTTAACTAATCCTGTCACCATGCATATCAGTTGGTATGCTGAAAGATGATTAAAATTTAAATGTTTATCAGTGCAGCAAGCAAATGCAATATTTGTTTAATTTTTCTTTTGTGTGTATCTGCATTAGTAAAAAAATCCCTTTGGTTCATTAATTAACTTGAGTTTCTCGGATAGTATTGCCTGGTTAAATATGCGTAATATGAAAAATAGTATTGATTGTCTTTTTAGTTAATTGCAAATTCCTTTAATTTCTTTATTATAAAACAAACACTGAGTTTTTTTCCATTCTGCTTTTAAGATACAAGCCAAAGATCTGATGTCTGATTAATCTTCCATTTAAGTCAATGTTAATTCAGTATTTGACCTCTGTGGAAGACAGATAAAGTTCTTGAACAATTTGAGAATTTAAGAGCCAATGTCTTAATCACACTAATAGAAACCTGCTTACTCTGGAGTTTCCTCAAATTTAATACTGTTTAATTCAAATCAGATTCTTGAGCTAGAAAATGCATTCTTTGCTGCTGGCTCCAGTATTTAGCAGACAGTGTTTCTTCATTTTGATATATTTTCAAGTGTAATATGAGAAGATTAAAAAAAAAAAGTATCATGTAAGTTGTGTATGCATTTCTCATTCTAGTTTTACAAAGCAAGCAAATATTAAAAGCAATGCCTTTTCTGTATGATCAAAATACAGTTAAACTGTGTTGCTTGGGATCTATGCAAACTAGATGAATACTGTATGAGTGAAGATTTTCAAGTACCCAGTATTGTTTTGTATCTGCTTCAATTCAAGTCAGTGCTACAAATCTTATTAAATAAAATATTTTAAAATCATAGAATCATAGAATGGTTCAGGTTAGAAGGGACCTTAAAGATCATCTTGTTCCAACCCCCCTGCCATGGGCAGGGACACCTCCCACTAGACCAGGCTGCTCAAAGCGCCATCCAACCTGGTCTTGAACACTTCCAGGGATGGGGCATCTTACCTTAAAACGTCTATGTACTTTTAAAATTTATTTATATATTATATAATATATATCTCTTGGACTTGTATTTATATTAATAATACATAAATATATATCATGAACTTGTGTTTATCCTAATACATATACCAACACATAAAACATGTTTTTCCAGGCCTTCAGGTGGAGGTAAATATTGTCTTGGAGAAAGGAAGCAGTATCACTCCTGTAATACTAATGTAAGTAAATTTTGTTCCACTGTAAAAGTACAATCTCAACTCGTCTGGTTTTTGTTTCAGCAGCAATGGATGCATTTTTTTCCAGTTCAGAAAAGCCGTGAATTCTGTTTAAGGTGAATAAGGAGCATTCTACATCAGACCAAAGGTCTGTCTAGCCCAGCGTCTTGTCTTCCAGCAGTGGCAAATAACAGGTGCTTAGGGAAAAATGATAAAATTTTGGCGGCCAAGGCATGACTCTTCCATGGATATACTGTATGAGTTTCCAGAAGCTGGGTGTTAAAAGATTTCTTGAGCTCCACATCATATCTGTACCATGTTGCTTAACTGCCACAAATGGAAGTATCCTCCATGAATCTACTTTTAAACCCTCTTACCCTTGTTATAGCTTTATAACTTTCAGTGCTAATGTGTTATGCAATCCTCTTATACATTCTGTGAAAAATGTATTTCTTCTGGTGTGTTTTAAACCTGCTGCTTTGCCATCAGGTATCCACTGGTTCTTGTGTTACCAGAATGATCACACAGTTTCATTTTAGAGCTGAGCCCCATCAAATAATGAAGTACCACTGAGGGGTGGGACAGTGTATAAATGTATAAAATCAAATTATGAACCAAAATTAGAAAGTCAAGTAAGTTAAAAATTGTACCACAAAAAAGTACACACCAGTAAAGAATTTCATTAGTAAGTTTCCAAGTCAGTAACAGTACAAACATAAATAGGCTTCCATATTATTTTAGCTTCAAATTTGTCTTAATTTTCTTCTTAAATGAAGACAGTTCAAAACAGCGGGAGAGTCTGTGTACTTAATGGTGTTGTTTCACCTGTTCATCTTTTGATATTTTTCAGAAAAAAAATACAATAGTTAATATGCTGGTTCCTTGATAAAACCTTGTTTTTATGATTGTTATTAATTATCATAAGTATTAGTTCTTCAAAATTCTCTGTGGAGGTTATCCTCATTGTTAAGGAAGTATTACAAATGTCCAAATACAAAATTACTTTCCTACTGCTAATCACAGCTTTTCTGTTAGTACAGACAAGAAGTGTGTTAGGCCTTTGGGCAGTGTTGTGAGAGAAACTGAAGCTGAACTGCTTGTCCAGTATGAGCTGTAAAACTTCTCCAGTCATACAACCTTCCAAATTACAGTGTACCATTCTGAAACTTTGACCATCTTATTTTTTCCATAGATGTGTATCTTTGTGCAATTTTCATTTGAATGAATCCAGCTTACCACATGATACGCTGTAATTAATTTACTTTCGTTTTAATTTTTGCTCAGATGGTCTTTTTGTAATTGGAAAACTTCATAAGCAAGAATTTTGTTTATACTTCCAATTCACAAATGAAAACGTTGAGTAATATTGAACATATTTTTTGGTGTTACAGTTGATAGGAAATTCACCTCTGAATTCACCAACTAAGTGATAATTCCTTATTGAAATGTCAGTAAATATTTAATAAATTTATTGTGTGCTTTACTGAACTAGTACAGATTTGTTTCTAGTTTTTTAGTCTGGATGTTGTGCACTACTAAGTGCCTTATAAAAATCTAAGCATATTCCATTATCCTTTTAATTTTACCAGGAAGTGTAAAAAGTTTAAGTTGATAAAAACTATTCTTATACAAAATACTGATTTGTATTATTATTTATATTTCTTTTAAACCTGTATCAGTCAAGTCTCTACCAACTCTTCTGTTTATTTAGGACTGACGTCAGGCAAACTGTAACCTAGAATATTCTATTTGTCCTTCTCAAATAATGAACTTTTTACATTAGCACTGTTTCAGTTTGTAAGTACAGTCTAAGATTTGTTTAAAAATTCACATTTGCAGACTGGAGCCCTCTTCCCTTAACTCTTTGAGGACTCTTGCAAGGTATTCTTAATGAAAATGTTTATTGCCAACAGATATTATTTAGCATCTGCTACAGTAACTAGTACACAAGAAAGTTTACATAATATGTAAACCTGCTCCCTCACAAATATACAACAATTTTTAAAAGCTTTTTGTTATTAACAATCGTACCATAGCTACCTAGTAATATAATTGAAATGTTGCTAGGTTTTCTTTTATTCTTATCATATTTTATTTCTTATTGTTAGACACTTTTCAGACAGTTTTATTCTTAGTCAATTTTGCTTCCCTTATTCTCTCTATACTTGTTTTTTACTGAGAGGAAGCTTATAGGGTCACAGAAGGAACATCTAAAAGGTATCTGAGGAAGACATTCAGGCTATTCCCTGGCTCAAAGGCAAAATCAACTGCCATTAAACCATTTTCAACTGATAGTTAGGCAGCTGACCTGTTAGTCTGATCTGTTTTGAAATACCTTCAGTCAGGGAGATATCAGTAGGATTCTTTAATATCCTTACTGTTAGGACAATTTTCCTAATGTATAGTATATGTTTTCCCACCCTTTAAAACCCTTATTTACTCTGTCTCCAGTTAGAAGGAAGACAGCTGATCATATTCTCTCTGTGGCAGCCTTTCCTGTGTTTGCAGACTGCTATCATGTCTCTTCTTGGTTGTCTTTACACTAGACAATCTCTATGTTAATAGACTTTGGGATCGCAGTAGTGCACATCTTGAAGCGTGGTGCCCAAACCTCTGCACAGGGTTGTAGCTGAGGCCTGTCAGAGCTAAGTACAAGTCATCTTAGTACTTTGTCATCTTAGTGATGAGATTCCGTTTATTCATTTCAGTATATGTTTGCTTTTCTTAGAGCAGTGACAATATTTATTCAGTCTGTGTTGATCCGTAATGCCCAAATCCCTTTCTAAAGAGTTGCTATTTAGGAAGTCATTCCTCAGTTTGTGCTTGCACAGTTGATTGTTCCTACCCAAGTGTAGTAATTTGCATCCATTGCTTTATTTCAAACCACAGCTCCAATTTATAAAAATATTTTAATTGTAGTACTCTATTCCAAAATATGTGTTCCCTACTTATCCTCAGATTTCAATCAATAATTTAAACAAGAAATTGGAAAGCAAACTTTGCATTTCATTGTCTAGGTCTTAAAAACAAATCTTGAACAATAGCAGACTGAGGCCAGGCAATTTGGAAATACTGTTCTTACAGTTTGACTGTGAATCATTTTTAGCATATTTTTTGGGTATGGTTTTGCAGTGCATAAACATATTGTGACTTACAGAAGTTTAAATTTCCTGCCTTAATGGTTTTGACAATGCTAGTCCATTACTTCTATAGTAATATTTAGGGTTCTAAATAACTAAGTATGCTGAGACTAGTAGATTTTTTTTCAAGATTTATTGTCCTGGTTTGAGGTAAAACAGAACCAATTTTATGATTTGTAATTTTACTTAGTCCTTAGTGCTTGACTTTTTAATGGAATGGCATGTTTGATTAATATAACCATCAAGAGTATGCAAATCTGTCATTGTTTTTATGAAAATTGGGTTGTTAGTACATCTTTTCTGTTGGATTTTTTTTTTTTGCAGTGTCAACATTCATTGCCCATCTGTAATTTTAAACGTAGCACTCCCTAAAGCTCCTACTATTTATAAACAACAACAAAAAATCATTTTTACTTCATTTTTCTTTCACAGATGAGTTAGTTCTCTTGCCCTTTCTTTTGACCATTTTTATTCTTTGGAAACAGTGCACACACTCCTACTAGGTATAGTCCTCATCAAAGACTTCCAAAGCCATATATGACTTCTTAATTCAAAAGGCATCTGCTAATGGAAACATTGAGATCAGCAGAAAAGAACGTTAGCTAATGAGTTCTGGAAACAAAAGGGTGGTAGAAAGAACACGCTCATCAGAAACTTAGTTTCTTCCACCAACCACACTATACCTTACAAAAAATTATGTATCTTTCCAACCGAGGCATTTTTAATTTATAAAAATGCAAACAAACAAAACCAAAACCAAAATGCTAATAGAATTGCAAGGCACATAGTTACTCAAAGTAACTCATTAAAATATGTATAGGATATGAAGCTTAATTTCATATACATCTAAATCTAATAGCTTCCTAATTTTAAAAATAGGATAAGAAACATGTTTTGCTTGCAGGTTCTGTGAATGCTTTATTTATAAAGAAGTATGTATGTATACATACCTTTAAAAGATTCTTGTTCTTCAGTTTTTTCTCTTAACAGAATGTAGGCAAGTGATTTTTGTTGGTTCCTTTCTTTATGCATACATTCACAGATATTGTTCATTGCTTTCATAATTTTCAAGCCTATTTTTCCTAAATGCATTCATGTGAGAGGCTACCTCTTGGAATGGTACCTGAGTTTCAGCTGTCACCCTTCTGGCTGTGTTTCTCATCTTCTGTGAGGTGTAGTATAGCTCTTTGTTAATAGGAAACCCAATGACTTCAACTACTGAAGTCTACCTGACTTGAAGCTCCAAGCTAAACATATTTCTGTGAGATAAGGTGTTTGATGTCATGTCAACACTGATTCAATGATTTGTCAACACTCTTTAGATTATTTATTTTTGCTTCAGTCTTAAAAATTTTGATGTTCTTCTTAAAGTCAGTACTTTTTTGACTCAAAATTTTAATTGTTTCATCATCATCCTCTCAGGACATTCTTCAGACCTGATTATAAGTTCTTATACATTTGTTAGATTCCTACCTCATGATTTGCAGTCTCCTAAAAGAGCATTTGGAAACACAAGCAGCCTGTTGGTTGACAAGAGTTATCTGTGTACATACTGTAACTCCATGAAAAAAAGTGAACTGTTTTCCCCAATAAAGAGAAGCAATTATTGCACATTTATTTTGGGAGAAGAGTGCGTACGCAGAGAGATAGTGCCAAAGAGCAGACGTTTTGTAAATGCATACTGTAGCTTACCTTGCAGTAACCTTTTTGCATTTCTGTACCTGTGATTTTGAATTCATTTCTTGAGGACATTGCCTTTAGTTTTACTTCCTCTCAGGTATTAGTGAGATATTAAAAAAGATAGGAAAAATATGGAACAAAAATAAATTTAAGTTGCATTTTATGCTTATACAGAATGTTTCAGGTTTCAGGCTATCATTTGGTAACTAGTCTTCAAAAGGACTGCTTGAAAACTTTACTGAATCCACCTGAAACTGGATTCAAACTAATCATACAGAGAGTTCAAATTAATGATTTGGATGAAGAGCAAGATCCTTAGATAAGGGCTAGCACTTGTCATTATTTACTGAGAGGACGTAGCCACTAAAACGGAAACTTATTTTATTGCAGAGGTCACCAAATCTGTCTACAGATTGATGGATTTGCATTTTTAGAGACAAAGACACTGGGTTACATACTCAGTGAATGTAGGGGATGGAGGTCCATGCAGCAGCAGACATGTGAGGGTCATTGATGGGTTAGAAATTATGGTTGTGCCTGGGAATGGTCAGGTAGGAATTAGGGCTTCTCCCAACAAAAAGGTGGTGGGACCATTAGCCCAGCTGAAGTGCTTCTACACTAATGCATGCAGCATGGGCAACAAACAGGAGGAGCTGGAAGCCACTGTGCAGCAGGAAAACTATGGTGTAGTTGCCATCACAGAAACGTGGTGGGATGACTCGCACGACTGGAGTGCTGCAATGGATGGCTATAAACTCTTCAGAAGGGATAGGCAAGGAAGGAGAAGTGGTGGGGTGGCTCTATATGTTAAGGAGTGTTATGAATGTCAAGAGATTAATGATGGTGACAATAGGGTTGAGTGTTTATGGGCGAGAATCAGGGGGAGGGCCAACAAGGCTGATATCATGGTGGGAGTCTGTTATAGACCACCAAACCAGGATGGAGAGACAGATAATATATTCTATAAGCAGCTGGGCAAAGGAGTCCAGGAAGGGTGGATGTTTTTTCAAGAAGGAAGTCTTAAACGTGCAGGAGCAGGGGAGCAGGCTGTTCCCATGTGCCATAAAACAAGCTGTTGGGGAAAAAGACCGGCCTGGCTGAACAGAGAGCTATGGTTGCAACTCAGGGAAGAAAAGGAGAGTTTATGGCCTTTGGAATAAAGGGCAGGCCACTCAGGAAGACTACAAAGATGTTGTGTGGCTATGTAGGGAGAAAATTAGAAAGGCCAAAGCCCAACTAGAACTTAATCTGGCTCCTGCTATTAAGGACAATAAAAAACATTTCTATAAATACATTAGTAATAAAAGGAGGACTAAGGATAATCTCCATCCTTTATTAGATGGGGACGGAAACACAGTGACAAAGGATGAGGAAAAGGCTGAGGTACTTAATGCCGCCTTTGCCTCAGTCTTTAGTAGTAGAGTCAGTTGTTCCCTGAGTACCCAGCCCCCTGAGCTAGTAGATAGGGGCGGGGAGCAGAATGAAGCCCCCGTAATCCAAGGGGAAATGCTGAAATGGTGAGTGACCTGCTACAGCACTTAGACATACACAAGTCTATGAGGTACTGAGGGAGCTGGCAGAAGTGCTCACCAAGCCACTCTCCATCATTTACCAGCAGTCCTGACAAACCAGGGGGGTCCCAGTTGACTAGAGGTTAGCAAATGTGGCACCCCCCCCCCCAAGAAGGGATGGAAGTAGGATCCGGGAAACTATAGGCCTGTCAGTCTGACTTTGGTGCCTGGGAAGGTCATGGAACAGATCATCCTGAGTGCCATTATGTGGCACATGAAGGACAACCAGGTGATCAGGCCCGGTCAGCATGAGTCCATGAAAGGTAGGTCCTGCTTGACAAACCTGATCTCCTTCTACGACAAGGTGACCTGCTTGGTGGATGAGGGAAAGGCTGTGAATGTTGTTTACCTGGACTTTAGTAAAGCCTTTGACACCGTTTCCCACAGCATTCTCCTGGAGAAACTGGCTGCTCATGGCTTGGATGGGTGTACTCTTCGCTGGGTAAAAAACTGTCTGGAGGGCCAGGCCCAGAGAGTGGTGGTGAATGGAGTTAAATCCAGTTGTCGGCCGGTCACAAGTGGTGTTCCCCAGGGCTCGGTATTGGGGCCCAGTTTTGTTGAATATCTTTGTCAATGATCTGGATGAGGGGATAGAGTGCACCCTCAGTAAGTTTGCAGACGACACCAAACTAGGTGGGAGTGTTGATCTGCTTGAGGGTAGAAAGGCTTTGCAAGAGGGATCTGGACAAGGCTGTATCGATGGGCCGAGGCCAGTGGTATGAGGTTCAACAAGGCCAAGTGCCAGGTCCTGCACTTGGGTCACAACAACCCCATGCAGCCTTACAAGCTTAGGGAAGAGTGGCTCGAAAGCTGCCTGGCAGAAAAGGACCTGGGGGTGTTGGTCGACTGCTGGCTGAATATGAGCCAGTAGTGTGCCCAGGTGGCCAAGGCGGCCAACAGCATCCTGGCCTGTGTAAGGAATAGTGTGGCCAGCAGGACTAGGGAGGTGGTTGTCCCCCTGTACTCGGCACTGGTGAGGCTGCACCTTGAGTACTGTGTTCAGTTTTGGACCCTCTCTACCAGACAGACACTGAGGTGCTGGAGTGTGTCCAGAGAAGGGCAACGAAGCTGGTGAGGGGTCTAGGAGTGGCTGAGGGAACTGGGGTTGTTTAGCCTGGAGAAAAGGAGGCTGAGAGGAGACCTTATCGTTCTCTACAATTACCTGAAAGGAGGTTGCAGAGAGGTGAGTGTTGGTCTCTTTTCCCAAGTACCAAGTGATAGGACAAGAGGAAACAGCCCCAAGTTGTGCCAGGGAAGGTTTAGGTTGGATATTAGGAAAAATTTCTTCACGGAAAAGGTTATCAAACATTGGACCAGGCTGCCCAGGGAAATGGCTGAGTCACCATCCCTGGAGGTATTTAAAATACATGTAGATGTGGTGCTTAGGCACCTGGAGTACTGCGTCCAATTCTGGAGCCCCTACTACAAGAAAGATATGGATGTGCTGGAACATGTCCAGAGAAGGGCCACGAGGATGATCCGAGGACTGGAGCACCTCTCCTATGAGGACAGACTGAGAGAGTTGGGGTTGTTCAGTCTGGAGAAAAGAAGGCTCCGAGGAGACCTTATAGTGGCCTACCAGTATCTTAAGGGGGCCTACAAGAAAGCTGGGGAGGGACTTTTTAGGATGTTGCGTAATGGTAGGACTAGAGGGAATGGATTAAAACGAGAGATGGGACGATTCAGACTGGACGTTAGGAAGAAGTTCTTCACCATGAGGGTGGTGAGACACTGGAACAGGTTGCCCAGAGAGGTGGTGGAAGCCCCATCCCTGGAAGTTTTTAAGGCCAGGCTGGATGGGGCTCTGAGCAACCTGATCTAGTGGGAGGTGTCCCTGCCCATGGCAGGGGGGTTGGAACTAGATGATCTTTAAGGTTCCTTCCAACCCTAACAATTCTATGATTCTATGGTTTAATGGTGGTTTTGGCAGTGTTAGGTTGGACTCGATCTTGAAGGTCTCTTCCAACCTAGATGATTCTATGTAAAAGCTTTGATGTCTTTGGTATTTTATTTTATGAAATTAATTTAACAGTACTTGCAGTATAGGAAACCAGAATTTAATCTGCAGGACTGCCAAAACCCAGATAAAATATCAAGAAAGCACAGAGATTGTATGAATGACTTTGTTCCCACAGTCCCTTTAACTGCTCCCAGGTATTCCCAGCTGTTCATGTCAGCAGTGAGATTCCAGGCTAAGCATGCTTGTGTGTAGCTGTGTTTGAGGAGAAACGAGGATACAAACAGTGATTTTAGCAGTTTAAATTGTGGCAAAAACCGAATCAGTATTTAATAGGGTAAAAGAAAGACTTAGCTTTGCTTACAGAATCACAGAATGACTGAGGTTGGAAGGGACCTCTTGACTTTGTCTTGTCCAATCCCATTGCTCAAACCTCGAACAGGTTGCCCAGGACCATGTTCAGATGGCTTTTGAATATCTCCAAGGAGGGAGATTCCACCGCTTCTCTGGGCAACCTGTGCAATTGTTTGGTCACCCTCACAGTAAAAAAGTATTTCCTGATGTTCAGGAAGAACTTTCTGTGTTTCCGTTTGTGCCCACTGCCTCTGGTCCAGTCGCTGGGCACCACTGGAAAGAGCCTGGCTCCATCCTCTTTCCACCCTCCCTTTAGGTATTTCTACACACTGATGAGATCCCCCTGAGCCTTCTCTTCTCTAGGCTGAACAGTCCCAGCTCTCTCAGCCTCTCCTCATATGAGAGATGCTCCAGGCCCTTTGTGGCCATTTGTTGGACTCTCTCCAGTATGGCCATGTCTCTCTTGTACTGGGAAGCCCAGAAATAGACACAGTACTGTAGGTGTGACCTCACCAGTGCTGAGTAGAGGGGAAGGATCACCTCCCTGGACTTACTGTTGACGCTCCTCCTAATGCAGCACAGGATACCATTAGCCACCTTTGCCACAAGAGCACATTGCTGGCTGATGTTCAACATGGTGTCCACGAGGCCCTCCAGGTCCTTTTCTGCAAAGCTCCTTTCCAGCTGGTCAGCCCCCAGCATGTGTACTGGTGCATGGGGTTGTTCCTCCCCAGGTGCAGGACTTTGCACTTCTTGTTGATCTTCATGAGGTTCCTGAGGGTCCATTTCTCCAGCATGTCAAGGTCCCTCTGGACGGCAGCATGGTCAGACACTGGAATAGGCTGCCCAGGGAGGTGGTTGAGTCACCATCCCTGAATGTGTTTAAGACTCGTTTAGATGTGGTGTTGGGGGATATGGTGTAGGGGAGAACTTTGTAGAGTGAGGTTGATGGTTGGACTCAGTGATCCCAAGGGTCTTTTCCAACCTGAATGATTCTATGACCCTCTGATGTATCAATCAGTCCTCCCAGTTTGTTGAGGGTATGGTCTTCCCCATCGTTCAGATCATTTATGAAGATGATATTGTTACCTCAAAATTCATCCAAGATCACTATCAAACAAGAGAAGTAAGACTGCATCTCAAAGATCAGATTGTAAGATATTTTTTTTTAAGAATATAAATGTGGAAGTTGTGTTCCTTTATACTAATCTTCCTATTTTATTGTTTTGTCCTAGTGTAACTATTTAGAAAAATAATTTAATTTGAGGGTGGTGGTGGTGTGTAATTTAATTAACTTGTAAGGGTAACTTGATGCAGTTAAAATATCAGCTGTGTAAGCATGTGGGACTGAATAGGGTGTAGTGACCATTATCAGAGATATTTGGACTCAAGCTTTGTGGTAGGTCAAGACTGGTCCTTCTACTGCTTGGAGAATATGATGCAAAGAGGCAAATTTAATTTGTGTTCCTAATTATTATATTTTTTTAAATTCTTATTATATTTACATACAGTTATTTTTATTCTCACTATTATGATCTGAAGGATTATTGAATTAAAGTAGCAACAGTATCTATTTTATTACCAGTAAGCATATTGTATTCAAAAATGTATTTTAAATTAGGAGATAATAGTGATATATAGAGAAAAATTAAAATTTCAGTACTGTCTAATGTCCAGTATTTTCATTTATAACAGCTTCAAAATTGGAGAAAAATTCTGTAGTTTCTGAATTATATCGCAATGGGCTTGCTAGATTAATGTATACTGAGAATTATAATTATATTAATATTTGCATTGTGCAGTAAATTTTTATCATGCATGTTTATACAGACCCTTTCTCTTGAATGCATTTCAGATTCCTGAACAATGCTAAGATATGTAGGAAAACTAGTAAAACTGACATAAAATGGACTTTTCTCTTGCTCATAAAATAGTAATATCTTTTAACACCTCTAATTTCTGTCAAACAAATTCTTTTCTCTTTCAGTCTAAAAATTATTTTAATCTGTATTTCAAATACCTCATCTGATGAAGCTTGCAATTTCAGCAGGTACTTAAACATTGATAACAATGTTTAATGTACTATCTAAATTCTGTGTGTATTCAAGATTAGTTGTCATTATTATTTTGAACTTGCTGATGAAAAATGTGAGAAATAGCAAAGCATTCAGTTTCTCCTACAATTCTTTCCTGAGACTGATTTCACTTATACCTATTCCAAGTAAAAAAAGCTATTTTTCAGTTTTGTAATTGGTAATACGAAGTAATGAAAATTTAAATCAAAGTAGTTTTTATTTCTTCACGCTTGGAGACTACAAGTAAGCAAAGCTGATACATCTCTCTAGAAAATATTTTAATTTTTTTCTCAATGTCTTAAAAACATATCTCAGTACAGCTGCTTAGTACAGTACAACCAAGTCTAGAGCTCTTACCAAAATGATTTTGTTTTAATTTTTTTCAGCTGTTTTTTGTGTGTGTTTATAAGGAGATAGTTGATGGATTGATTATGAAGCATAGTTTGACGTGGTTTTGATTTTCCAGTTTTATGGAAACTGTTATATAATTTACCTTTGTTTAAATTACTTCAGTTACTTCATGCCAGCCTAAGATTGCAAAATAGATACTTCAACTGTAAAGCAGTATAGCAAGTGTCAGAATCAGATAAAGCAAGATAAAGCAGGGAACCACCTCCTAGTCTCTTGCATGATTATGTTTGTAATATAAGCATAAAAGTATTTCCTTTTATGTTGATATTCAGAAGAAATTAACCTTTTTTCGTCTTTATTATTTTAGCCATGTCCTCCAGGGGACCGTGATTTTCGAGAAAAACAATGTGCGGACTTTGACAATATGCCTTTCCGGGGAAAGTATTATAACTGGAAACC
Source organism: Larus michahellis (assembly GCF_964199755.1). Lineage (NCBI taxonomy): Eukaryota > Metazoa > Chordata > Aves > Charadriiformes > Laridae > Larus > Larus michahellis. The sequence goes on along the minus strand of NC_133929.1, from coordinate 6,673,940 downwards.
CTACACTGGAGGTATGGTGTAGCTTTGCAAAAATGTTATCATATGTGACATCTTCAAAATTATATAAATGTTATGTATAAATTAATGTTTGTAAATTGAATGTTTCGATTAAGATACAATGAGTGAAGTTTGCTAAGCTTGTACTTTTGTCAACTGCTGAAAATATTACAGAAGATCCATCTCTGTTCTGGTAGAGTTTTGGTTTACTGTGAAGGGGAGTGAGCATCATTGGAAGGACTCCACTTCAAAACATGGAGCCCTTCTCCACCTGCAGTTGCAATAGAATTAGAGATTACATAAGTGATCTGTAAGTGCCTTTGATGCTATGGTGACGAGTTCAGTATAAAAAAACTCAATATAAGTTTTCCTTCCTTAAGGTCAGAAGAGTAGGAAAAGGAGAAAGAGGAAAAAGCATTTATGAGAGTCTCTAAAGACTCCTTTGATAATTGAATTATAAATAATCGCACTGTGCAAAAAAAGGGTATTTTGGCGCTGGGAAGAGGGTTGTAATTTCTTTTTCTCTTTGGGACAGTTTAATCAAGCTTAGTTATGTTTCTGTCATTGTTCAAAGTTCGTAGGTTGCCCTTTGATTATTTTATCTTTTCCTACTCTAAACCCTGAGTGAATAAGTCCATGTTCCCCTTTGTCCTTTTATATTTTATTGGATTGAATGGTTTTATTCTTAGTTTTTAAGATCAAAATACTAAAAAGGACCATTGTGATCAGGTAGTCTGAGCTGTAGTGTAATTCAAGTAATAGGACTAAATTCCTAATTGAAATATTTTAATCTTGTTTTTGAAATTTACCTTGACATACTTCTAGCACTACATTCTTTTGTTATTCATGTTTTTCAAATGATGAAGTGGTATCCTTATTGTTTTAAATTGTTCAATAGTCATTAGGGTCATATTAATATAATGAAAACATTTTGGAGCCAGCCATCCTTGCCATATCTTACTATGAGAAATAATCTTTTTTGCAAGAAAGAAGAGTCAAGTAGAGAAATCAATAAAGGGAAGTAAAACAAAGTGTATACATTATACATGTCAGGTATGAGATAAGATTATACATTTCAGATCTGTTTATGCATATATATTTTTAAATAATTCAAGTTTTCAAGAATTCCTTTTTTTTTAATTTTCTTTGTTTTTGTTGTCCAGGTGGGGTTAAACCATGTGCATTAAACTGCTTGGCTGAAGGTTATAATTTTTACACTGAACGTGCTCCTGCAGTAATAGATGGGACTCAGTGCAATGCTGATTCACTGGATATCTGTATCAATGGAGAATGCAAGGTTACAAATGTTTTATATAATACTTCTGGTTTACTTTGTTGTTTCTGCTCTCTCCTACATTTAATTATGGGACTTGTTTGTTACTTATACGAAATGGGAGTGTTTAAAAATCAAGTTGTTAATGAAAGAGTAAGGTTGAGACAAAAAGAAAAAAAAGTATTGCATAAATAAGACAAATAATTTGAATTTCAGTAGCTTCTCACAGACATTCATAGAATTCTTCGTTTCATCTTCTTTTTTATTGCTTTGTGGTTTCTGTTGAAGAATTGGTGGAAAGGGCAACAGGAGATGAACAGATTCCTTGCCCTGTTCCAAAGCCTGTTCCATCATTCCGATTAGAACACCACTCTTGTTGAAAAACAGTAAATGTGAACATACTAATCTGTTTCTCTAACTAGTTCATCCTGTTGCAAAAAATTCTGCTTTTAATGTAATTGAAACAGAAAGTTGTCACTATTGCTTGGTAGTTCGATGAAAAAGTATATAATGATGCAAGTATTTGTCATTTACTAAGAATCGGATTATCTTGTAACATTCCTATAGAACTGCGTTGCATGAATTTTCAGAGAATTGGAGGTCTGTGCCATACTTTTGGTTATATTCATCCCACTGCTGCTTCAGTTTAGCAAAATGTTTAATTATGTACTTAAGTCTAAACATCTGAACAGTGTTGGTGACTCTAAACATTATTTGATTTCACTGAGACCACTAACATAACTAAAGGTTAACCCGATGCTAATGCGCTTTGCTAAATTGAGTGCTGAAGATGTATGTTTATTGAATAATATGATGAGATCAAAATCATTTGCCATGTATTAGTAAACTAACAAAAAAAAGCACATGAAAATAATGGTTAGAATAATACTATTCTATTTTGTAAATTATTTAAAGTATTTTAACTTCTCTTATGACCTATGTATTACCTGTTTACAAGATGGTAGATAATATTGCTAGACAGTAAACCAAGTTATGTAGCTGCCTTCATTTTTGTATAAATCCCAGAAAAAATTGGCAAGTTGCAGTGTTTGTTCTGTTTACAATCTACTTGTAATAGGGATGAATCAATCAGTTATAGGAAGTTAATCGTTCACCATATATAGATTTCTCATAATCAGAAATGTAATGTACTTTTAATAATCAGTTATAGACACCTCTCTTTTTTCCAAAGGCTTTTGAATCCTATCTAATACAGCATGTAATTCAGTCTTTTGCTAAATTTCATTCTACATTCATTCTTACAGTGAAGTAATGTACACTTTATGTTCAACATTATAAAAATAATTGCAAGTTTTGCCTGGAGAATGTGGAAAGATGGTCTATGAAGCTATAAATACCTTTGGGAATAATAATACTATTTATGCTGCATAAATGTTTAAGGAACACACAGCAAATGTTTCCCTTAACAAAGCAATATAGATGAAACACAATTAGCTGTTGTGATATTAAATAAAAAGTCACTAATCATTTATTGATAACTGTAATAATTACATTGTTTGTAAAATGCTGTGAAATCCCTTCCTGAAAGTCGCAGTAGAAATACAAAGTATTTATTAATCAATAATCAATAATTTGGTAACAACCCAAAATTTGGATTGTTCTACTTTTTTATTTTCTTCCTCTGGTAAGCGAAAACCCGCTTACGGTAATAGCTTTCAAAAACAGAGTAGATAAAAAGAACAACTGAATATCTCAAACTTGAGGGAAACACTTCAAAAAAACTATGAAGATAATGGTGCAAGAAACCATCATTCTGTTAAAATATTTGTTCTTATCTGTTCTCAGCATGTAGGTTGTGATAATATTTTGGGGTCTGATGCTAAGGAAGATAGATGCCGTGTTTGTGGAGGAGATGGGAGTACATGTGAAGCCATTGAAGGTTTCTTTAACGATTCATTGCCCAGAGGAGGTATGCACATATACATCTATTCTGTTGCACAATGCATTTAGATGATTGTTTAGCAAATAACAGTGCTGCATTGATTTCCAGCATGGCATTGCTGCTGGTCATTTCACTTTGACTCCTTTTGCCTCGTTGTTTCCTTTTTCTGTATTAGTTTGGATTTGTGTCAAATACAATATGTTTCATTACTGAATACTTAGTTCTCATAGTCTTTAATGCACTTTAAAAAGAAGTGGGTGGGGTTTTTTTAATTCATTAGTTATGATTGTATGGTAAAAGTAATTTTGTGTATGATTTTAATGCGTATGGTAGAATATGATATTTAGTCATACATGAAATTTTAGAATAGAAAGAATCCAGAAATGTCTCTTAAGTTCATGTTATTAAGAACTCAGTGTGTATGGGCAATTAGTTGAAAGCTTAGCTCAAAAAAAAAAAGACAATATTAGTGTTGCAATCTTAGTGTTATCAGTTTTGGGTCTCCGAATACAGGAAAAGGATTGATTCACTGGAGTGAGATCAGTTCAGTGAGGATCCACTAAGATTATGGGGACTGGTGCACTTGCCCCTCTGTGAGGAGAGGCACGGGGAATTGGGCTTATTTAGCCTGGAGAAGAGAAGGTGTGTGGGGACCTAGTATCAACCCTCTAATACCTATGATGAGGAGGTTATGGAGAAGATAGAGCCAGACTGCTCACAGTGGTGGGTACACGGTGGGAGGAGAGACAATGGCTATAAATTGAAACAAGACAGATGCTGACCAAATGGAAGGAAAAACTTTTTCCCCAGGAGGACAGTCTAGCAGTAGATTAGGTTGCCAAGACAGGTATTACAGTTTCCATCTTTGGAGGTTTTCATGACTCAGCTGGATAAAGCGCTGAGTAACTTGATCTGATCTCTAGCTGACCCTGCTTGTAGCAGGAAGTTAGACTAAATGACTGTCTGAGGTCCTTTCCAGCCTGAATTTTCCTATGATCATTTTATACATTAATTACTTGTGATACACTGTTGAAAAGACTTTATTACCATTTAAAAAAAGGAATTCCTGACTACATGGTAAATTCTTGCTATCACTTTCAAATTTGTGACTGAAATTTAAAGAGTTTTCCATTATATCACATAAAAGAAAATGTTGAAGTACATTTGAATCCCATATCTCTTACTAATTTTTAATAGTAAGTAATTTATTAATGGTTACTTTTATGACTAATATTGTTTAAGATAAACAACAAGAAATAAAATTTATCTTTATCTTCTAGGCTACATGGAAGTGATTCAAATTCCAAGAGGTTCTGTGCACATTGAAATAAAAGAAGTGGCAATGTCAAAGAACTACATTGGTAAGAGCATGGTTTAAATAGCAGACTGTTATTAAGTTAGAGTTTATGATGTGATTTGAAGGTATATTTTCTGGTTTGACCAAATCATACACATAGTAGAAGCAGCAGAGGGAATGGTAGCTGTTAATATTAGGTTGTGGTCAGACAGTTGCAGCAGTTGGTTAGGATGTATTCTCCTGAGTGGAGCTAATGAAATACATCATGTGATTCCTTCTCGTCCACTCAGTGCAAAATCAGGTCAACTTCACTATAGTTCTAATATCTTGAGCTGAAGTGAATGAGGAACACTCAAATGATATACTGTCCCACTCTGAGGTAGCGTCTTCCACCTGGGGAAGTCTCTGATCTTGGGGGTTTGTACTGTTTTAAAACACCATTTTATTCTTGGAATGATTATTCATCAACACCCATGATTACTTAAATGCTAACAATACTGTCTCCTTATCTTAAGGCAATTTAATATATTCTCTGTATTTCACAGTGTTTCTGTGTTGCTGTGTTGTAGGGACTTAATGCCATCCCTGTTTTATAGATACGGAAAATGAGGTGCAGAAAAATTAAGTGCTTAATTGAGATCATTCAGGGAGCTTGTGTTAAAGCACAGAATTAAATTCAAATTCCCAGATTATCATTCTTTTCTTTAAAGACTGTGTTAAATTTGCTTTCTGGTTTTTTTTAATACTGATGCATACAAGTCTGGCTTCGTCGAACTCAAGACAACATGCATTTCTGAAAGTCTGTGTACCCTAATTTGCATATGATGCCTGTAAGCGTGAGTTTGAAGGGCAATTATTCTCCTAGGTACATTAATTCCTAAATTGATTATATTGATAATAATGGTACCTTTTACTGTTGGATGCCTACTTTCTGCCTGCCCCCACCCTCTTGTAATTCATCAGATTATCAATATCCCTCCATTCTGCAGAAATAATAACGCCACTACTCCAGCAATAAAGTGGTTATTATTCTTTCAGCAGCATCACACTGCCCTGGCCCCTCCCCTATGTCAAAATATACTGCGGGTAAGGTTGCTCATATATCCTATATTAACATTTCAAACAGAGGTGGTGGGAAAGGCATACAATGCATCCTGTCATGGTCGTTTTCTGCTAAGAACCATATTGTCAAAAGAGCATTTTGTAATGTTGAAATCTACACCAATATTAGTGTCATTATATTTAATACACAGATTCATATTGTATTTCTGATTCCATGGGTAGCTGAAAACCAGAATAAATAAGATATTCTTAGCTACTACAATTAAGTTTGTTATTCCTTTAATTTATAAGCAGAGGAAAATGATCTGTAAAAGCATTTAGATCAGCACCATCTGTATAAAATGAATGAAAAATGTCAAATTTTTGGCTTAAATAAAAGATATAGGCAACTTCTTTGGTATTTAATCTGGCCACAGATCTAAAAATGTAAAGCAGTACATAAATACTCTTTTAATGTGTGTGTCACAATTTCAAGGGGGTTCCTGAATTTCAGGCTCTCTCCTCACTGCCTTGCTTCATGCCACAGAAGCCCTGGTTAACAGAAATGGGGGATTCCTCTCCTTCACTAGTTCCTTGTGTTTCCAACTTTCAAAGCTGCCGTTATATCCTAATGAAAGATAATTTTAATAAGCCACAGGGGCCATTTCATTTTGTGTTGGGATGTTTTGTACTGTGAGTGTGAACTAGATCACTATTTTAGGATCACCAGTTTCTGGGGAAAGAAAGGCTTCTTGTTTGCTCCCTAAAAAGAACTGTACAAGCATGATGGTAATTAAAAATGAGTTTATTACATTAAAATACATACCTCGATGGTATTGTTTTATATTGTTTTATTTCTTTAGTGGCAGTGTCAACTTCACAGCTCCTTCCCTGTCTTTATGGAGTTCCCTCTGTTTCAGGACAGCTGTTTGTGTGGCCACACCGTGACAACTGATTCAGCTGAAAATAACCATTTACACATATTTTGGTTTATGTGCACTGCTGCCAAATATGCGACCGTAGTCTAAAAAAATCATTTTTTCCATTTGGAAATATACAAAAAAGGAAAAAATAAAACCCACTTCCTCTGTAGCCCCTCACACTGGCTTCAAGATTTCTTCTTTGTTCCTTTCAGTTAGAAGGCTTTCAAACTAACTTAAACCAAACATCCCACAGTTCCTTAAACTAAGATCCAGTTCTTCTGCAAGCCATGGCCTCAAATTTAGGCTGCAGTTAGACATTTGGCAACTTCAGTTAGCTCAATCAGCTAACTTCATCATTGTCATGTAATTATATTATTGAGCTTCCTCGTTGTCATGTAATTATATTATTGGAATGCTATTCATAGCTGTGTGGCCTTCACCTATGCATAACAACTGACATTAAGCAAATCTATTTACAGAATGCAAATGCATTTTTCTTTGGAGGTCAGACAAGTAAAAAATGAACTGCTTTACTTCTGGGTATTACATTAGTTTAAGTGTATATAGCATACATACAATTGATAGCATATAATTTCAGAATGATTAATTATGTAAACAATGTATGAGAATGTTTGTTCTCCTGCGCTCATTTATATGTCTCATTTGTTGTTGTTCATATGTCTCAAATAATATAAGTAAAGAATTCACTTCATTATTTGCTCTTAGACATACTGATGAGAAAATGTTTGGGACTGAGAGGGTACAGTAAGAAACTTTAATGTCTTGGTGGCTTTGGGAGACCCTGTGACCCTCTTTTAATTAAGCTAGATTTTATGAAAGCAAGATGGATAGAAATTTTTTGCTATGTGGAAATAAGACCACTAATAAAAAAAAATACTGATGTTCAACTGTAACATAGTTATTTCATATACCCGCTTAAAATACATAAATAGTGGAAGTACTATTCCTTTCTTTTAGTACAGTACTGCTTGCAATTTTTCTTCTCCTATACTCACTTTTTTTACTGTCTCCTTGTACTACAAAACCTATATAGACAATAAGGAATTTGAATTACTTTGAGAAGTGAATGTGTCGGAGCTAGTTTCTTCACTCAAAGTGCATGTGTGTTTCCAGAGTAAATCCAGGGAAGTCAATGGAATAAGATTTATGCTATGGAAAGACATTCCTTTACAGACCTTATGGGTCTGATGGAAATGTTTACTAATCCCTGCTGAATATGGCTGTCACCAACAGAATGTTACTGCCTCCCAACTATCTCCTGTTGATATGAATGCTCTCTCATCTCTTTTAGAAAATTTGAGCATCATTCAGACATTTTCCCTAACTGTTTAAGGTATCCATCTGTCTGCACAGATGTAGCTGACAATAAAACTTGATCCTAAGTTGTCTTACTCTTTATGATTGTGACGTGAGTTTGTGAATTCCCAATCTAGTAAAGTCAGTGATTTGTCTCAACAAAAAATGACATGTCTGATCATGTATTTCCAACCATCATTTTGCCTTTAAGAACGTTTTATTTAAAGTTAACATGAATGCTGAATAACTCGGTAATCTTCACCTTAAGTCAAGAAGTCAATGTTGAATTAATGTAATATTCACCTTAAGATACAAAGTCAGTTTCTTATTTAGAAATTTAATTGAATATTATTGATAAAAAAAACCCAAATATAAGTCCCTGAATAATATCTGCTTGTCCGGGCTAATTGGTCAGTTAGCTAAGAAATTTATGTTTTGTCTACAGTACTTTTATGGTTAAGGCTGTAAATTAGGTATAATAAAATATCTTGGCAGATTAAATAGCTAGCATTTGTGTTTGCAGTAGAAATATCTTGGATTTATGTTTTAATAAGGGAAAAAAACCCAGTGGACAAAGACAACAAAGCAAGAGCTGATTGGGACCATATGTCAGACTCAGTGTTCCTTCTCTTTTTTTTTTTTTTCCTCTGCACATTATCTGAGATACCTATCCCATGCCCCAACATCTTAATCTAAAGATTAGATTGATAATTGATTATACATTTGAGACCTACATATATCTTAAGTAGAACAGCATACATTGCACACGGGCTCATATTTTGACCAGGGCTAAAGAAAAGGTTTTATATTGCTTGAAAAAACAGTGATGTTGCACTGAAGTTCACGTACTTCTAACAGATTAGTAGTTTAATTTGCAATGGCTTCTCCATTATAAATGCTGCTTCCAATTTTTAGGTGGCTTGTATTTTTTTTTAAGCTTTAAAATCTGAAGAGGATGACTACTATATTAATGGTGCCTGGACTATTGACTGGCCAAGAAAGTTTGATGTTGCTGGAACAGCTTTCTATTACAAGAGGCCAACAGATGAACCAGAGTCTTTGGAAGCACTAGGCCCTACTTCAGAAAATCTCATAGTCATGGTAAAGTTATAATTAATATATTTCTGAAATGTGAAATATATATTTATGTTCTTAGGAAAGGCAAGGCCATTAATGAAATCAAAATAGATTGTGTTTACAAAGAGTGTACAGCTTGCCTAGTTGGGACTAGCTGGGACACAACTTCTTAACACAGCTTGCTTATCTTTCAAAACTGACAGGCAAACATTGTGATGAAAAAGGGATAAAGTCAGAAGAACCCCAGGAAATCTCACAGAAGATGCCCCATCTGTGTTAAATGTGCTTCGGAATAATGGTAGCAGAAATTGTAAACAGGGCGTATAATGTATCTCTGCATACTGCTGATACATGGAAGTTTTAAGATATAGCATGACAGTTCCTGACAGTTCTGTAGATGTCAGTGGTTTTAAGTCTGGCCTGAGTGTGAAGCATACTTTTACCATAGCAAGAGTATCATGATTTTACCTGTATTAAAGTATGTTGCTGTGACATACATTGCTCTGAATAGATTGTACAAATTCTGCAAATGTATCAGAAGATGTGATCAGGGTCCTGGTACCCTGTCTCTGACGGTAGGCAATAGTGAGCCTACTGTTGCTCTACTGTGTTGAGGAGTATAAGAACAGGGTGATACTTGCCCAGTATATTCTATCAACTGCCAGATTTGCAGTTCAGGGATTGCTTGAGCCAGACAGGATATTTTTGTGTATAGAATAATATTCACATTTTAGGTGACATTTTCAAACACACAAATCCTGTTTTTTCTGCTATAGCTGTGAATAAGCTAGAGTCCATATAGAATGAGTTACACAATGATTAATAGTGCCTTTTCTCATTCAGTCAGTGCCACTGATTTTCTTACTGAAAGTTCTCTGCTCTTTTGTCCAATGGAGATATGCAGATATGCCTCCGCAAAATATCACAGAACGTAGAAGGGGATGAGAAATAGCTCTAAGATGTGTCAGATTACTTCATCTTAACATGATATATATTAGCATTGGACAGGTGGTATGTGGAAGTGCAATTCAACAGTGAGGATAGACAAAAATCTCATAGTGATTGTTGCACTTCCATCTGTATCACTTGCAGTGGTATATCTGCAGCGAGAGTTTTGATATTCCTTTAAAGGAACCACAAGTGAGATTCCACCAAGCTAATGCTGTTGGCTATTGCATTAGGGGAAAACAATGACCTCGGCAATAGTCTGTTGCTGTTACTATTATTATTATTATTATAGTCACTAGAAGTGTAAGCAAGGGCAGAGCTAGGTTCATAATTGCTATGTGAGTAGCTCCTCACAAGATTGCAGTGAGGACTGATGCATGTATGCACAGTAATATCCTTAACCAACTTTGACCTCATGTAATTATTCAGCTACCAAATTAACATCTATTAAGACATTACTTTTATGAAAACTGGCTTTTTAGAACAATTATGTCAAGCATAAAGAACTTACAGAAGTTATAAAGTTGTGTCAAGGGAAAAAAAGACAAAGCTCACCTTAGACAATATTACTTTTATATATATTTTAAAAGTTAGTCTAGATTCTTTTGGGAATACCTAAAAGAACTGCTATGGCTTCCTTTATTACTTTTTTCCATTCCACAGAACATAACACATATCTAGATTAAATGTCACTGTAGTTGCTCTCTGCTTGCCTGTTTTAATGGTATAACCAGTTGTTTTCAACTACAGATTCTGCTACAGGAACAAAATTTGGGTATAAGGTATAAATTCAGTGTTCCCATCTCTCACACTGGCAGTGGAGACAATGAAGTTGGCTTTGCATGGAATCATCTGCCTTGGTCAGAATGTTCTGCTACTTGTATTGGAGGTAAGACACCAGGCAGTCAAGCTTCAGGGTAAACTGAATTGCAAGATACTGGTTACTACACAATTATGTAGGTAACTAATTGAAAATATTTCTTTCAGACATGCCTCAAACCTTGTAGTGAAAGAACATTTATTTTATCACAATGGATTTTGTTGTTTTCAAGTACATTTAATATGTTCAGATCTTTTTGTTAAATACAGTGTATCTTGGCACAGTGTGTCTCTGTCTGCTGATGCTTCTGAGATTCTATTGAAGCTGGGATGTTTGCTTTTCACAGGAGCTTTCTTGGTAAAGGACATCAGAAGTTTCAAGTAAGGAGATTAAAAACCAGAAGGCAAATAAGTCAACTGTAAATAAAGGGATGTGTCTCTGTGTGTTTGTAGGTATGCTTCACAAGATCCTAGTCAGCCCTCCTATCCTCCAGCCACCAAAGTTTAGGATACATACTAGCAGCTCCTCTGTAGCAGATATAACAACTCAATTATACTTCCAGCCCATAGCAGTATTTGAGAATTGTTGCCTATTGGCAGCAGTGGGGGATTTGTAGGTTGTCCCATATGATTCATCATGGGTGCCTTTTGCCCACAATTTACTATATTCCTAATCCTCCCTCTAGTGGCCACCAATGCAATTCTTTACCTCTGGCTGGGAGAGCAGGACAGTTGGCTTCCTTCAAAGCCAACACCATTGCTGCTGCATGGACTGGTGAGTAGAAGTGCTGTGTGAACAGTATCTTTCTTCTCTCTGGAGACTGAATGCATCATCTCCCCAACATACCTCAGTTTCAGAAGATATGGGAGAGAGCTTTAAATCTGCCTCAGAATTTCAGTTTTCTACTGCACTGCACACTGCCCATAGCAAGAAGACGACACTATATTTTTTTAAAGAACCTTTGCACCAAATATTTGTCCTTTTCCTTTTTTTATGGCTACTGGATCAGCATGACTCTTCTTTCTGCTCGATCCTGCTGTGGCTGTTACTAGTTGTTTGCTGTTTAAATACAGCAGTTTGCTTATCCATATCCAAGATACAAATGAAAGCACAAATTCTATTCTGTGCAGCTAAATAAAGTCTTGAAACAAAATAGAGGAAGGTGCCAAACTTTTCCAATATTTTTATTGTTCATTTGTTGGATTCTTGTTATCAAATGAGTGACAGATTGCTTTTTTAACTACTATTTTAACATGGAAAAGGAATGTTTTAAATGATTTTAAAAAAATCTCATAGCAAAAGACAGTTCCAAGTATCAGAACCTTACAAGGACTGCCAAATCCTATTTTTATGATGGCAATGAGTTAATGATCTTTTTAAAGTCATGGTAAAACTCCTGTTGATTTAGGTAGAGACAAGATTTTAGCCATGGATCTTCTGTCATGCAGGTCATTGGCACTTCACAGATCCGAAAGTATACAACAGAAAAAACAATTGGCTCTGAAGGAGTAGGCACTTGTCTAAATAAGAACATTTTGACATAATTAACTTTTAAGGGGAGATTTGTGAATCTGTGATAACTGCATACATTTATTATTCATTTGAACTTTGCAGGGTGAGGGAAAGATTTTCTTCAGTAGCTTATGGTGGCTAAACCAGGTACTTTTCTCTCCTTTCAGCTTAGTATGAGGATATACTACAGTCACTTATTTTCATTGAGCTCTGTGCTCAGGGAATAAATGTTTCATTTAGCTATGATTCATGTTAAAAACTGTATCTGCTTTCTACATATGAGTACCTGCTATTCCCCCTAGTTTATGAAGCACCTTTTGCCATATGCCAAAAGAAAACACAATTCTAAATCCACTATGATCCACTAAATCTACAGTGATCATCTAGTCCAACTGCCTGACCAATTCAGGGCTGAACAAAAGTTAAAGCATGTTGTTAAGGGCATTGTCCAAATGCCTCTTAAACACTGACAGGCTTGGGGCATCGACTACCTCTCTAGGAAGCCTATTCCAATGTTTGACCACCTCTCGGTAAAGAAATTCTTCCTAACGTCCAGTCTAAACCTCCCCGGCACAGCTTTGAACCATTCCCATGCGTCCTATCACTGGATCCCAGGGAGAAGAGATCAGCACCTCCCTCTCCACTTGCCCTCCTCAGGAAGCTGCAGAGAGCAATGAGGTTGCCCCTCAGCCTCCTTCTCTCCAAACTAGACAACCCCAGAGTCCTCAGCTGCTTCTCATAGGACATGCCTTCCAGCCCTTTCACCAGCTTTGTTGCCCTCCTCTGGATGCATTCAAGGACCTGAACATCCTTCTTAAATTGTGAGGCCCAGAACTGCACACAAGACTCAAGGTGAGGCCGCACCAATGCTGAATACGGTGGGATAATCATCTCTTTTGACCAGCTGGTTATGCTGTGTTTGATGCACCCCAGGATGCAGTGTGCCCTCTTGGCTGCCAGGGCCCACTGCTGACTCCTATTGAGCCTGCTGTCAACCTGCTCCCCCAGATCCCTTTCCGCAGGGCTGCTCTCCAGCCACTCCTCTCCCAATTTATTCTTGTGCCTGGCATTACTCCTTCCCAGGTGCAGAATCCAGCATTTGTTCTTGTTAAGTTTCATGCCACTGATGATTTCCCAGTGCTCCAATCTACCTAGATCCCTCTGCAAGGCCTCTTGTCTCTCAAGAGGGTCAACAGCATCTCCCAGTTTGGTATCATCAGCAAACTTGCTAATGGTGCATTCAACTCCTTGTGTATTTAATAGTGTAGATTGTGTATTTAGTAGTGTCCTTCATGTTAAAGGAGAAAAGAACAAAATGTTCCATAGTTGCTCTGCAAGTGAGCATCATATCCTGTAGAATGAATTAAGCAGAAATCATGTCTCCAAAAGCTGAGTTTTATTTTGGTCTTTTCTTGCTTTTTTCTAAAAATAGGTTCTTCAGATTTACAAGGTAGTTAAAAGAGCTTGCCTGGTAACAGGCAACTCTGTTCTTTTCCTGGAGTCATGTACTCATATATAGGATGAGAATATAATTTCATTCATTTTTAATATCTGTCTCGTATCTGTTCTTAGGCTTGGAAATCCAGAATTGCAGCTTTTCTTTTTGTATACTAGAACCAATATTTTCTATATTGAAAAACTTTTCTTTAAAATACAGATTTATACTATCTGAGCCAGTCTTTCCTCTCAGGGAACGTTATGTAAAACTGAGCTACATGTATTTTCCATATTAATTCCCTTTCCTGAAAGTTCACTGATAAGTGTTCTACTCTGAGTCAAGAGTTTTCGGAAGGAAAGTTTTTTACTATCTTGTATAGGTCTTTATAGCTGGTGTCAGACTTGGGCAAGACTACAGCAAACCAATGCCAGAGAATACCAGAATGTACGGTGCAAGTTTATCTAGACAGAGAAGAGTGGAAGAGCAAAGAACACAGGGAATTTAGAAGGGATGGATGGATGAACAGTTTGCTGGAATTCAGAAAAAACTGATGACAACAACAGAAGACTTTTTAAGGACCTGATAAATTAATTATTTAATGAGAAAAATCTAAGAAAGGGGAAACTAGAATACATGAAAAAAATACATAGATACATAAAAAAATATACATAGATAAAAAATACATAGATAAAACAATAAAATGAAGGCTGGAAAGAGAAGGAGAAAGTGCTAAAATAGAAAAGGGTGATATATATCAGTTACAGATCACAGATTTGCAGTTTATTTACTCTCATGCCTGTCTTTAGTTATATGATATCTTTTAGGTTTCCAAGGGCAAGTATATGACTTCAGCCAGATCCATAAGTAATAAGAAAGTGAACTGCTGGTGGTATTGTATAAAAAAAATCCAATAAAGGAAAAAAATCCTTCTGTGTATTTTTACTTTTGTATACATTAAAAATAAACTCCAATAAGTGCATACCCCTGGTATTTTTTTATTTTCTTCCACACTTAATAGAATTCTAGCAATAAATGGCAACAAATTACAGCATTTATTATCTGGAATTTACCAGGTACCCTAAGCGTTGGGTTTGATTTCATTCATTCTATTAGAGTTCATCTCCAGATGAGTCAAATATCTTACATATTCATGTCTTCTTATGAAATATTCAGTCATTATATTATTATAAATAAATTGATTGCTGTCCAGTTTCCTTTGCTGCTCATCACTCTTGTAGAGCAGTGCCTACTATGTTTTTCTTTCATGCACTCAGATGAATTATGAAACTGTCTTTAGACAAATAAAATATACTTGTCCTCATCAAAGTAAATGTAAGTTTGTCTCTGTGATGCACATAGAATAGCTTGGGTTGGAAGGGACCTTTAAAGGTCATCAAGTCCAACCTCCCCTGCAATGAGCTGGGACATCTTCAACTAGATCAGGGTGCTCATAGCCCCGTCCAGCCTGACCTTGACTGTTTCCAGGGATGAGGCATCTACCAACTCTCTGGGCAACCTGTTCCAGTGTTACACCACCCTCATTGTAAAAAAATCTCTTCCTTATATCTAGTCTGAATGTACCCTCTTTTAGTTTAAAGCCATTACCCCTTGTTGTATTGCAACAGGCCCTGCTAAAAAGTCTGTCCCCATCTTTCCTGTAGGCCCCCTTTTAAGTACTGAAAGGCTGCAATAAGGTCTCCCTGGAGCCTTCTCTTCTCCAGGCTGAACAACCCCAACTCTCTCAGCCTGTCCTCATAGGAGAGGTACTCCAGCCCTCTGATCATCTTCATGGCCCTCCTCTGGACCCTCTCCAACAGGTCCGTGTCCTTCTTGTGCTGAGGGCTCTGGAGCTGGACACAGTACTCCAGGTGGGGTCTCACGACAGCAGAGTAGAGGGGAAGAATCACCTCCCTCGACCTGCTGGCCAGGCTTGCAGGTCAGCCTTTGATGCAGCCCAGGATGCGGTTGGCTTTCTGGGCTGCGAGTGCGCATTGCCTGCTCATGTTGAGCTTCTCGTCCACCAGCACCCCCAAGTCCTTTTCCTCAGGGCTGCTCTCAAGCCATCCTCTGCCCAACCTGTATTTGTGCCTGGGATTGACATGACCCAGGGGCAGGACCTTGCACTTGGCCTGGTTAACTTCATGAGGTTCACACAGGCCCACCTCTCCAGCCTGTCCAGGTCCCTCTGGATGGTGTCCCTTCCCTCCAGTGTGTCAACCACTCCACACAGCTTGGTGTCGTTTTCAAACTTGCTGAGGGTGCACTCGATCTCACTGTCCATGTCTCCGACAAAGATGTTAAACACCACTGGTCCCAGTACTGACCCCTGAGGAATGCCACTCATCACTGGTTTCCACATGGACGTTGAGCCATTGACCACAACCCTTTGGGTGCAGCCATCTAGCCAGTTCTTTATCCACCAAGTGGTCCATCCATCAAATCCATGCCTTTCCAATTTAGAGACCAGGATGTCATGCAGGACAGTGTCAAATACTTTGCATAAGTCCAGGTAAAGGACATCTGTTGCTCTCCCCTTATCTACCAATGCTGTAATGTTGTCTGTCACCGATCACCTCCTTATTTTCCATGTGCCTTAGCAGTTTCCAGGAGGATCTGCTCCATGATCTTGCCAGGCGCAGAGGTGAGACTGACCACTCTGTAGTTTCCTGGGTCTTCCTTTTTTCCCTTTTTAAAAATGGGGGCTATATTTTGCTTTTTGCAGTCAGTGGGAACTTCACCAGACTGCCTCAACTTCTCAAATATGATGGCTTGTGGCTTAGCACCTTCATCCGCCGGTTCCCTCAGGACCCATGGATGGATTTCATCAGATCCCATGGACCTGTGTACCTTCAGGTTCCTCAGATGGTCTCGAACATGATCTTCTCCTACAGTTGTCAGTTCTTCATTCTCACAGCCCCTGTCTTTGCCTTCTGCAACTTGGGTGGTGTGGTCAGAGCCCTTACCGGTGAAGGCCAAGGCGAAAAAGTCATTCAGCACCTCAGCCTTCTCCATATCCTGGGTGACCAGGTCTCCTGTCTCCTTCTGGAGAGGGCCCACATCTTCCCTAGTCTTGCCTTTATCCCTGATGTATTTCTAGAAGTTTTTCTTGTTGTCCTTGAGTTCCCTGGACAGATTTAATTCTATCTGGGCTTTAGCTTGCCTAACCTGATCCCTGGCTGCTCTGACAGTTTCTCTGTATTCCTCCCAGGCTACCTGTCCTTGCTTCCACCCTCTGTAGGCCTCCTTCTTGTTTTTGAGCTTGTCCAGGAGCTCCTTTTTCATCCATGCAGGTCTCCTGGCATTTTTGCCTGACTTCTTCATTCTTGGGATGCACCGCTCCTGAGCTTGGAGGAGGTGATCCTTGAATACTAACCAGCTCTCTTGGGCCCCTCTTCCCTCCAGTGCTTATTCCCATGTTACCTTGCCAAGCAGGTCCCTCAAGAGGCCAAAGTCTGCTCTCCTGAAGTCCAGGGTAGTGAGCTTGCTGTGCACCTTCCTTGCTGCTCTAAGGATCTTGAATTCTACCATTTCATGATCACTGCAGCCGAGGCTACCCTTGAGCTTGACACTCAGCACCAGCCCCTCCTTGTTGGTAAGGACAAGGTCCAGCATAGTTCCTGACCTCGTTGGCTCCTCTACCATTTGAAGAAGAAAGTTGTCATTGACACATTCCAAGAACTTCCTGGATTTCTTGTGCCCTGCTCTGTGCTGCCCTTCCAACAGATATCAGGGTGGTTGAAGTCCCCCATGAGGACCAGGGTCTGTGAACGCGATGCTGCTCCTATCTGTCTATGGAGGGCCTCATCCACTCTGTTGTCCTGGTCAGGTGGCCTGTAGCAGACCCCTACTGTAATGTCACCTGCCCCTGCGTTCCCTTTAATCTTGACCCATAAGCTCTCTGTGGAGTCTCCATCCATGCCCAGGTGGAGCTCCATGGACTCCAGCTGTTCATTGACATAGAGGACAACACCCCCTCCTTGTCTCCCCTGCCTGTCCTTTCTGAAGAGTCTGTATCCCTCCATTCCAATGCTCCAGTCATAGGAGCCATCCCACCATGTCTCCGTGATGCCAATGAGATCATAGCTCTGGAGGCGTGCGCGCGTCTCTAACTCCTCTTGCTTGTTTCCCATGCTACATGCATTTGCCTAAAGGCACTTCAGCTGGGCGCCCAATGAAGCTGAGTCACTGGCTGGAGTGGCTGCATTTCCTTCCTGCTGCTCTTCAGGTGGCCTTCCTTTGAGGTGTTTTATCTGTGACTCCCCAGTTTCTATTGCTTCAGGAGCCCCTGACTCTTCTCCATAAGACTTGGAGTGTGCTGCGGCCTACCCAGCACATCTCGGAGCAACAGGTTGAGGGCCTTCACTGTCCTCATAGGAGAGGTGTTCTATCCCTCTGATCATCTTTAAGGCCCTCCTCTGGACCTGCTCCAACAGGTCCATGTCTTTCCTGTGCTGAGGACTCCAGAGCTGGACACAGTACTCCAGGTGGGGTCTCACCAGAGCAGAGTAGATCTTGTGATGTGATGAGTGAGCTCACAAAGTATGTCTGGATTAACCAGCATGCACTAGTTTTAGTGATGAAAGATTTACTATGTATTGGTACTGGCATCTTTATAATTAACTGTTGCAATCTCAAACCATGGTTTTTGGGGACTGCTTTTAAAAACAGATATAGCATTTACATGCCTGCGATTTTAATTTAAGAATAAAATGTGCTCCATGTAATTTAAAATTTTGCTATTGAAAGTCATGCAGACTGTTTGTGAATTGAAATCTGCAAAACATCTCAGTTCTCTGTAGAATATGGTCACTAAACCACTGGTGTTTTGTTTTCTATTAGAATTGCATTGACCAGTCATGAGGGCATTTTATGTCTTTTTATTATAAACTATAGATCTGTAGATTTGAAAGCAGAGTTTTTCTGTCTAACTGCTTGTAATTATTCCCCCAAGAGTTTAAATGAACTTGTTTAGCTGTGCTTTTTAGATTATTTTAAGAGAGACCATATACTCAGAGAAGAGTTGATAATTTAAAAAGGTTTTTTTCAAGGCTCACAGGGCATAACCATGTTGTAGCTGCAACAAGTGGGTAAAAACTGTACTTCCAGACTTTTCCATTTCTTTTTCTTGACTTAAAGTTAGAATCTGAATTTTGTTCCTGAGATGTTATTTTAAATAATACTGTAATTAGACAGCAATGATGTAAAGTTTCCTTAATCCATACCTATGTTTCTTGTATCACAAAGCACATACTGTGTGGCAAGATGCTGCAGAACATTTTAAAACTGGATTAACGTATCTGCCGGGCATGGATTAAAGATTCTTCACTGTGTTAGTGAATAGTGGTAAATGCTGTTTTAGGGGTGATATGCTACCTGACCAGCATTCAATAAATAACATAGCTGGTTTAAATTTTTTTAAAATCTGAGCACAATGTTACTTTGTGTTCATAGTACTTCAGAATACTTTCTTATTACATAGCTCCTCAGAAACTCAGAAATGAATTTACTGTAGCTGCCAATTTTTAGCCAAAGCCTGGAAGGAAATGTGTCTGATGGCAGTAGGAAATATAGTGAAAACATAGCATCAATATCTATGTTATCCCATAAATATATTTGAGAGAATAGTATGCATCCTTAAAATGCTTATAAAGTGTGTATAAATTATTAATTTTTTAAGCAATTTGCAGCTTGTGATAGACAGGATAAGTGATTATTCATCAGAGATGAACTAGCAGCACTATATTACTAGCATTGCTGTTTAGCTAGTCCTTTTAAATATTATTTCTCCTCATGGTGAAGTTTGAGCAGAAAATTGCATAAGAAATACTCCTACTCAGGCTGTCAGATCTGATTTTAATTATTCTCATCTGTTGGCAGTGCTTACGTAGATTATAGAATTTAAAGTGAATCTTGCCACAGCTTCTCAAATATTTAGATCTCCCACTTATTTGTCAAGAAAGAAAGGAAGAGATTATAAAGGAAAGCCTAATCTGGTAAACATTTTTCTCTCTTTTTCATGCTGCAATTGATATGTCTTTCCTCTACTAAAATAGTACTGAAGGAGTAAAGAACTGAAGAAAATCATCTCTTACGCTGTGTGTGTGTATATATATATAAAAATATATATAACAACAACATTGAAGTGCTAACTGATTTGAAATTTTGAAGATAACTAAAGATCTAGAAAGAAAATGACAAATGAGGTAAAGTGTAACAAGATAGGTCGTGCTTGACTAGCTAGATGTATTTTAATATATAACTAATTTTCTAGACCAAGGAAATGTAGTAGGTTAATTCTAGACTTTCCTAAGACTTTTGTTGTCACCTACATTTAATAAAGAATTAGAAATTATTAGTAGACAAGAAGCATGCTTAAAATGTAAATTACTGGGCCAAAAGGCAGTGAGCCTAGAGGGCTTCTTAAAGACCTTTCACATGATTCATCAGAGTTCAGTTTTTCTTGTTCTAATGGTAACATAAAAAGTAGAAAGCTCTGATGAAATTTGCTGACAGTGCAGCGCTAGGAGACAAGGGGAAGACTGGGATATGTTGTAGTCGTGATAAAGGCAGATTTGATTTTAGGATGTATTTCTTTAAAAGTATTAATGACTGTGGATAAGGCACTAGTAAAATCCCTCTGGAGTACTGGGCACAGTTTGTACTGTGTCTGAAATAAACTCAGTGTGAACAGATGCACAGAAGGATTGTGCTAAATGATTTTTTTTCCAACATGTAAAGCACATAAATTGAAATACAGCAAAAAAAAATGGAGGTTGAATAATGTTCAAAAATGATACTTTCTTTTTAGCTTGTTCATGTAGATTTGTGTATGTAGGATATACTTGGAAAACAGTCTGGCAGCCTTCTGTGCTGCTTAGTGGTACCTACTGTTGTCTAATGTTGTGGCATCCAAATACATGTAGAAAGAAGAGCAAATGGAAGAAGCTGATTGGCTTACCTGTCTCACGTGTAAGGCATATCTCATATTAATCGATATCTTTTTCATAAATAAAGCTTACTTTAAAATGATTGTGATGTTTATGGATAACCTGAGATGTCAGATGTGTGAAATGATTTACAGCCTGATTTAAAGTGTCTACTTTGGGAAGGTTATGTATAGCTGCAATCAAAAAAGGCATATCCCAGCAGCAAAGCTGGGGCTCTGGATTTAGGTACTGCAGTAGAGTGAAGACTTCAGTATTAGGCATCTTTGATCTCAACATAGTTAATGATTTTGAGGTAAGGTGAGGAGACAGGTGATTTTGAGGGTTGATACAAAGTTCTCATTTCTAAACAGGCAGCCTGTAAGAAGCAGTATGTTGAGTGATGAATCTAACTCATCCTGCTTGTCAGGAGCATGCACATTTGAGTTGAGGCCACATATGGAACATTTTTATGTGCTTAGGATCCAGACTGCTGGGTTTTCCTGAAAGTATTAACAAGGCTATACTTTTACGTAAGGGATAACACCCATATTTTGTAGGATGCCATGGCAGTTATTAAATAGCAATTCCCTATATCAGACTGAAGAAATTTCAACTGGGAGTGCATCTCCAGAAGAGTACTCTAACTGTGTGCCATAGAGTAGTTTAGGAGTATAAGAGGGGTAGGGAAAGGGAAGATCTTTTAATAAGCATTCTGGGCCACAGTACAACCAGGGATGCAAGATTCATGGGGCCAATGGCAGGAAGACAAGAAAGGGGCTTAATCTCTTACCAGCAAATAAAACATTCATCTAGCACAGGCTGGTATGGATTTTCATCCCTGCTCTCAAGATGGCTTAGACATTTTACATCAGACTGCAACTGAATAAAAACTAGAAATAATCTACAGACTAGAAACCATAGTCTTGCCACCTTAGCTAAAATAATTACTAAGTCGCAGAAGTTAGTATATGCTCATGGGAAGTAGGAATCCCCTCAGTGTTGAGAAGGGATCATACCTACTACTTCTGAATCTGCAGCCTCATGAGGGACTGCATGCTATCCTCAAGACTCGTGAAAAAGGAGGTTACCATTTTCCTCAGGTCCTTTGTGCACAGAGACATTTCACATGCCTCTGTGCTTAGGCTGGGAGACTTCTGTTCATAGCCAAGCAGGATGCTTTGTGGACCAAACTCAAGGCATCTCAAGGCTAGGCTTGACTCACTATTGAAATTAAATACCTAAATTCCATATAGGTCTCATTTTAGGAACCAAAGTAGGAGATTTGATTCTCGTCCATAACGAATAACAAGCAAAACAATTGCAAGGTAAGTTGTTTAGCTAGATAAAAATGAGCAAAAGAACGACAAATGTTTGGCGAAAGAAAATCCCATGTTTTTAGTGGGTGTTCAATGTCTGAAAAACATATTTATACAATTAATTTTATTACTGCACATTGTCTTAAAATGAAGAGAGGGCTGTAAAGTTGGCAGATATTTGAAGCCAGGATGTTTGAATCACTATTTATTTGTATTCATTTCACAATTTGAAAAAAGTTAAATAATTGCTTCTGTTTTTAAGAAAAGTTCAGTGCTTTTTTATCATACAAATAATCCTATTATTTCAGTATTATGACTACTCATGTTCAATAAGAAGTGCATATGAATTGCAGATCCACAGTCTTTTTATGCTAGCAAACATCATACAGCTTGTTCTAAAAAGAGAGAAGGAGGACATGTGTACCACTGTTTACAACAATAATCTGAGCTGCACTGTTGTCATATCAATGGTTCTTTAATACCTTTCTTTAGATCCTGTTTTTTTAAATTTTGGAAAATCTGCTTAATGTGTTACCTCATGTTGCCTTGGCAGTTATACGTCATGTTTTGGGAATAATAATCAATTCTGAACTGTCCCGTTGATTGTTAACAGTAAAAGAGGAGCTGTGAGTGACAGACAAAATGAGAGTTCACAAACTGCATCTTTCAGAATGAATAATACTTCCATTATTTTAATGAAGAAAATGTTTATAGGATGACATATAAAAATGCAACACTGAATCCCAGTATTGCTGTTTTATTTTAAACCAGAGCACATAAACAATAATTCTGCATTGAAGTGTGACCACGTTCTATTTGGTGATGTTTTGTCGTGAAATTGAAGTGTCTTTTACTAGGAGAGGATGGTAGACAGGAAATTGATTTTGTGCAGCATACAAATAAAAAAAAATCTGTTAGTAAATCTATAAGTATATTCCCTTTGATTTAGAAAACAACAGCAATTTAAAATCCTCTCTCAGTGGGGTGGCCTAAAATTGAAGGAAAATGATTTTGTGTGGTCAGGGGGCATTCACACAATTGGAATTCACACACCTGGAGCATTCAGCCAATTAAAGTGGGGATAGTAGAATTAATAATCAATAGGTGAAGTACACTTTAACTCAACAAGTAGAAGAGCAAGAATGATTAATTGTGTTTCATTTCATCCCAAGGTGTGCAGAAACAAGAAGTGGTGTGTAAAAGGCTGGATGACAACTCCATTGTACAAAACAATTACTGTGACCCTGACAGTAAGCCTCCAGAAAACCAAAGAGCCTGCAACGCTGAGCCTTGCCCACCTGAGTAAGTCATTAATCACTAAGATGGACATCTGTTTTGCATAGAAGGAAAAGTCTTTGTAATATATAATAAATCTGTTTGACTAAAGGTGGTATAAAATTCTGATCTAGCATTAGGGTCGTGTCTTATCAGTCAGGATATTTGGGTTTGTTTTTTGTTTATGGTTTATTGTTCCTCTGGAATCAGTTGTGGAAAATACATACTTTGACCTAGAGGAGGCCTGATTCAACTGGGGAACAGTGGTGTTTAAACTACACAAAGCAACTTACATTTACTTACATTGTAAGTAAAAAGATACTAGTAAAGCAGTTTCCACCTGATGGAAGCATCAGGTGTGGTGAATAGTGCTCAGAAAAGAAAAGAACTGGGGGACATTCTTAAGGCAATAATGACAGAAGAATCTTGAGGTGAGGGGAGACTAATTTTCCTATAGATATTTACATTGCATACTAAATGTTTGCCATATTTTTAAGTATAGTATATTAAAATTTGGGTTAAAGTGTTTGGATGAGAAATGGTAAACATAGAAACTGCTTAGTAGACCAAACCTTTTACTGATAATAGTTTTGTCAAACAACCTTTCTTTCCAGGATTCTCAGTGTTGTACAGTAATGCTGTGTGCCTTTAGGATTAGGTGCATACTTGGTTAAGTCTATTTAGTTTTATTTTTAAAGTAACTGTATGCTACATATTGAAAAGATAATTAAAAACACATTTGTTCAAAAATGAAATTTCATAAGGACCTATAGCATAGCTTAATCTTTCTACAAAAACTGTTTAGAAACAGCTGTGATATTTTGCACTAGAAAATAATTTCAGCATATGCACAACAGCTCCTTCTTACGTTTTGAGACAAATAATACAACAGTTTATTGATTCACGAGCTCGTGATAACCTGTAGCTAATTCTAATTGGGCATGAAAATCATTAATACTTATTAAGTGTAGATATTGCACAGTAAAGAAATACTGTGGTCTCTTTTAAATGTCTCTTAGAAACTGTAAAACTCCAGGAGGAATGAGACAATACTATAATGCATTAAAATCCAACACGTCTTCATGAAGCCAGTTTCTTCCTAGAGTACTAACTGCTTGGTGACACGTTGCAGGATGGCAGAGCATTGTCTTCTACACTTATTCCCCCTGTACCATGTACCATATTCATTTAACATAAAGTAAACAGAAGTGAAGCCATTATGCTGCTCTCACCTTGAGTGTGTTTGAAGGTGGATGTACTGTTTCACAAACAAACATGTCTAAATTATTGTCCCTATAGTATCTGTGTAAATATAAAATATATGCTTATCCTGCAAGGATATGCACTTGATTTCTGTTTGTATAACACTGTTTAGCATGGCTATAAGTGCACTAACTAAACTCTCACACCATGTAACTGAGAGCAGAACTTGGGAAGTGGTCATGTTTGGTCAGTTCCTTTTTACCAAACGCATCCCTATCCCTTCCTTTGTGTGGCTTAACTATTAACAAATTAGCACTTTAAAAAGTAGTGTTAACATAGTTATTCTAACATAGTTAATTTTTATTTGTTGCACTGACATTATTTAAAAAACAAAAACAAAAAAAAACCACCACAGAGTGGGACACTTCTGGATTCTCCATCCAGAACAGCAGGGACATTGATGAACATGGTGAAACTCAAGTCATCAAAATTCAGAAAGCAGGTAGTGTGTATTAATCAGCATCTGCTTGAATATGTCAGAGCAGTTCATCCCACATCTGCCTCCATTACGATGCTCACCACAGGGTGAATACAAAGTGCCAAACTCCTAAGGAAGGGTTCTTGATTCCTGATCCTGTAAGTAATCTAGAAGGCTGTTCAAATACCATCTTTTAAGATAGTTCCCCAAAGAAGTTTGACTCTTTTGGCTAGAAGATTTATCACCCAGTAAGGCTTACTCTTTAAACAGAGTGGCCAAATATTTCCTTTTCTTAATTAGCACAGTTCCACTTGTGGTGAAAATGTTACTCCTCCTAACTGAATGTCAGTTATACTTGAGGCTCCTGAACAGCAGCAAAGACTGTGTTTGTTCACAGTATTTTGTTTGCTATTACAATAAGTAACTCCTAAAGTTCCAGATTTCAAGAAAAGATATAGGTAATTCTCTCTGGATCCTATGAACAGTACTGTCATGTGAGATACAGTATAACCATAAAAGGTACCTGAGAATGCACTTGAGCAAATCTTAGTACCAACTAAAAATTAACACTTCAGCCTCCTCAAAGCTGTGAAGAGCTTCTAATTCTCCCTAATGTGGTAAAAGCATAAGTCTGGTGGTGAATAATCACAAATTAATTCTCTTTCATTGGGAAAATAATGACAGAATATGGCATATTTGTTTGCATCTCTGCATTGATCTAGGTTCATATTAGAATATATTACATATTCTGTAATACAAGACAGGACAGCACCACATCTTTTTGGCAGAGGCTTCAGAAAATGACAAATCTTATGGGGCAGCTCCAAGCATACCTCCAGGAACATCCACAATGACTGACATGCCTGACATTTTTGGCATGTTGGCAGCATGTGATAGCATATTAGACTTCACCTTCATCCTTTGCAAAGATGAGCAAAGGATGGGGAAGACCCAATGTGCTCTACAATGTGAAGAGATATCCAGTGAATTGAGCTGCATTAACCATTCATCAGTAGAAAAACTTTACAGCCAAATTAACAGCTGCTTTAACCTCTGTGGCATCATAAAGTAATCTAAATATACTGTATAGCCCTCAACTTTTACTATGTGCACACAAACACTCAGAAGGTCCCTCTAGCAGCTATCATGCAGTGCTTTACATTTTTTAAATATTTGTTGAGGTCATTTTTTTTATGTGATGAATTATGTTTCACTAGTGTTTGCTTTACTTACTCTAATAAATAAGAATATTTTGCATTTCATTATAGCCTTCTATGAAAAAGTTTAGAAATGTTTCATAATTAGATGAGAATTAAATCTCAGAAAGCCCAATTTTGAGATCAAATTATTTTATTGCAATGATACTAGAGAGGCAAGCATCTTGGATTTTAACTTGTGCTTTAATCTACAGCAGTGATTCACAAACATGTCCAGTTGCAAACCACTTTCAGAGGAATAATTTCATACAAGTCTAGTACAAATCTACTTAAATAGCTGCAGTTTTGTCAGGCTCAACACTCCTTTCTGACTACTATAGCCTAGGCTGGAAATTGCTGCTCTAGAAAAATACAAAGTATTATTATTATTGGAAGATATGATTGCAGTGAGGCATAAATTAAAATGCTCAGTGAAGAGACCTATGTATTGTTAACAATGATTTAGGTTTAGTAATTTAAACTATTTGGATTCTGGGTTTGCGTAATTATCTACTCTGTTTCTGAAATGCATTAACTGAGCCTCCTAACTTTTTCTATACAGATGGTTTATAGGAGATTGGTCAGAATGCAGTAAGACCTGTGATGGAGGAATGCGTTCACGAACAGTTCTCTGCATCAGAAAGATTGGACCTTCTGAGGAGGAGACACTGGACAATACCAACTGTTTAACGCACCGGCCTATTGAAAAAGAGTCCTGTAACAATCAGTCCTGTCCCCCACAGTGGGTCGCTTTGGACTGGTCAGAAGTAAGGAAATGTTGCTGTGTTAGTTTATTGGCAATAGTGAAGACGAGCTCTGACCACTGAATATTAGTACATTTCCTATTGCTGCTTGCTAAGTAAAGGATTAATAAGAAAGGATTAATAAGAAATTCAACACCTGACAGATTGAACCTGATAGAGTAATGAAGGAGGGTTTTTTCATTAATATTTCTTTTTTTTCTTCTATGTTGTCAGTTCTGTTGTTTTGTCAAATGATTATGACCTGTTGTTATTAATCATAATAGAGAAATAGTAAAATAAAAAATAGAATAGTAAAGTAGTAATAAAAAAAAAAACAACAACAAAAAGCACCCAACAAATCCCCCCCACACACACCCCTTCACAAATAGCCATTTGGTATGAGATAATTGTCTTAAAGAAAAAAGCAATTTCCATTTCCATTGCTTCCTGAAAAGGCAAATAGCTGGAGAGTTGAGATGATGGGTTTACAATATCAAAAGCCAGAATAATCTGCTAGGTTTTTTCTGAAGCAACCATGATGATGTAAAGCATCACCTTTCATAGCAACAGACCTGAAAATTGGTATTCTCTTTAATAAAGAAAGAACATCTTTTGTTAAATATGGTGATATCTCTTATAGTATAAGCCAAATTGTGACCTTATCCTGATTCAAGTATTAAATTTGAAGGATGTGAGCCAGTGCAGATGAAAGAAGATAGATTGATCTGTGATACATTTGGATGGGACTGCATCACATGCAAATCAGAGTGCAAAAATGTCTGTTTTAAAATTAGTTCATTTGGGGTTTTGTCCTACTGCTTCTTGGAAAACTATTCCTGAACTTTAGCCTTTGAATTGCAAGAAGTGTTCTAACATTCTAGTTCCGTGCCAGTTTATACATTTTTGCTTTTGTTATCTGAAACAGCTCCTCTTCCTTTCCAGTTATTATTTCATCATAGAATCATAGAATGGTTAGAGTTGGAAGGGACCTTAAAGATCATCTTGTTCCAACCCTCTTGACATGGGCAGGGACACCTACTGCTAGACCAGGTTGCTCAAAGCCCCATCCAACCTGGCCTTAAAAACTTCCAGGGATGGGGCATTCACAAATTCTCTGGGCAACCTGTTCCAGTGCCTCACCACCCTCACAGTAAAGAATTTCATCCTAATATCTAATATAAACCTCCCCTCTTTCAGTTTAAAACCATTACCCCTTGTCCTATCACTACACTCCCTGATAAAGAGTCCCTCTCCACCTTTTTTGTAGGCCCCCTTTAGGTACTGGAAGGCTGCTACAAGATCTCCCCGGAGCCTTCTCTTCTCCAGAATGAACAACCCCAACTCTCTCAGCCTGTCATCATAGCGTAGGTACTCCAGCCCTCTGATCATCTTCGTGGCCCTCCTCTGGACCTGTTCCAACAGGTCCATGTCCTTCTTGTGCTGAGGGGTCCAAACCTAGACACAGTACCACAGGTGGGGTCTCACCAGAGCAGAGTAGAAGGGCAGAATCACCTTCCTCACCCTGCTGGCCACACTTCTTTTGATGCAGCCCAGGATGCGGTTGGCTTTCTGGGCTGCAAGTGCGCATTGCCTGCTCATGTTGAGCTTCTCATCCATCAGCACCCCCAAGTCCTTCTCAGGGCTGCTCTCAAGCCGTTCTCTGCCCAACCTGTATTTGTGCCTGGGATTGCCATGACCCAGGGGCAGGACCTTGCACTTGGCCTGGTTGAACTTCATGAGGTTCACACAGGCCCACCTCTCCAGCCTGTCCAGGTCCCTCTGGATGGCATCCCTTCCCTCCAGCCTGTTGACCGTGCCACACAGCTTGGTGTCATCAGCAAACTTGCTGAGGGTGCAGTCAATCCCCCTGTCCATGTTGCCAACAAAGATGTTAAACACCACTGGTCCCAGTACTGACCCCTGAGGAATGCCACTCGTCACTGGTTTCCACTTGGACATTGAGCCATTGATCACAACTCTTTGAGTGTGGCCATCCAGCTAGTTCCTTATCCACCGAGTCCATCCATCCGTCAAATCCATGTCTCCAATTTAGAGACAACGATGTCATGTGGGACAGTATCAAATGCAGGTAGATGATGTAAGTTGCTCTTCCTTTATCCATCAATGCTGTAATGCCGTTGTAGAAGGCCACCAAATTTGTCAGACGTGATTTGTCTTTAGTGAAGCCATGTTGGCTGTCACCGATCACCTCCTTATTTTCCATGTGCCTTAGCAGAGTTTCCAGGAGGATCTGCTCCATGATCTTGCCAGGCACAGTGGTGAGATTGACCGTCCTGTAGTTCCCCGGGTCTTCCTTTTTTCCCTTTTTAAAAATGGGGGTTATGTTTCCCCTTT
The DNA here is from genome assembly GCF_964199755.1 of Larus michahellis. NCBI lineage: Eukaryota > Metazoa > Chordata > Aves > Charadriiformes > Laridae > Larus > Larus michahellis. The sequence continues at coordinate 6,644,902 of NC_133929.1, read as the reverse complement.
TCCAGTCAGTGGGAACTTCACCAGACTGCCTCAACTTCTCAAATATGGTGGCTAGTGGCTTAGCAACTTCATCTGCCCGTTCCCTCAGGACCCGCGGATGTATCTCATGAGGTCCCATGGACTCAGGCACCTTCAGGTTCCTCAGATGGTCTCGAACCTGGTCCTCCCACAGAGAGTGGTTCCTCATTCTCCCAGTTCTTGCCTTTGCCTTCTGCAACTCGGGCAGTGTGGCTAGAGCCCTTGCTGGTGAAGACTGACGCAAAAAAGTCATTGAGTACCTCAGCCTTGTCCATGTCCCTGGTGACCAGGTCTCCTGTCTCCTTCCTGAGAGTGCCCACATATCTGTAGAAGTTTTTTTTTTTGTCTGAAAGGAATTAATCTTGAACACATTCTGCTTTCACATTTCAGTTTGAAGTCATGTTTTTGGGAATGGATTACTAGAGTTAAATGTAAATAATATCCTAGAGGAGGTTTCACATGTGCCTTGTCCTTTTGTTTCCTGCCTCTCTTGAACATACCCATAACCTAAAGTGTATCAGTATACCCTAAATAACCTCCTCCTGTTCCTCAGCTATCACATGTTGATTACTTAGTCATCTTATGCTCTGTTAATATATCCAGACCTTTATCCTCCTTTTTTCATTTCAGTTAGTGATCTCCCAGTTTAAATAGAGGCTCTTGTTATGTTTTTTTTGGAAATGCACATCATACTGCCAAATTTCACTTTATTTCAGTTATTCATGTCTTCACAGTTGTCCAGTTCTTTCTGTAGAACATACCTCTGTTGCATCAAGGTCAGTTACTTACCTGTGCTAGCCACTAATTTCAGTAATGATGAACAACTGAAACTGCTTTTGTGTGAACATCATTAAGTAGAATATAAAGAAATATTAATCAGATCAGTCCCGTGACTGATCCTAGAAGGTCTTTGCAGGTTGAATCTCTCAAATCCTAAACTTTACCCAGTTGTAATCCCCCTTTCAAATACTTTACTGAAGCCCAGGTAAGTTAGAACTGTTCTACTTTGTCTAAAAAAAAGAAAAGAGACTATTAAACTGGAATGATCTGCCAATGTTATACCCATGATTCATTGTATCCCATTTTCTGTGTATTTTCTTGCCTTTAAACAGTCTTTCATTAAAAATAAATTATAAATCACTGCATACTATAAAGAAGATTAATGTGCCTTAGTTGCACAGATCTCTTCTATGCACAGATACTTTTAGCTCCAAAAATTGTTACAGCCTCTTGAAATTCATAGTATAAAGAAGGAGGCCTACTAGCATCACTGTGAGCACCCATAGAAGTGGTACAGAACAGCTCTTACCATAATTTGTTGCAGGTAACATAGTTCACAGAATTGCAGAATGACTGAGGTTGGAAGGAACCTCTGGAGGTCATCTTGTCCAGCTTCCCCTGCTCAAGCAGGGACACCTAGAGCTGACTGCCCAGGACCACATCCAGATGGGTTTTGAATATCACCAAGGATGGAGACACCATCCATTATTAGTTAATAATAGTCTACGCAGTACTTAAAAGTAGTAATATCTGCATGTTAAATCACAGTTCTGTGAGCTACCATGGAAGCTGTTGTTGAATTTCATGCTTTTATAATCTCCATCTGTTCTTCTTAGCTGAAGAAACTAGTTGTGTAGACAAATTGTGGTGGGTTGACCTTGGCTGGATGCCCATCAACCCACTCTATCACTCCCCCTCCTCAGATGGACAGGGAGAGAAAATATAATGAAAGGCTTGTGGGTCGAGATAAGGACAGGGAGATCACTCAGCAATTACTGTCACAGACAAAACAGACTCAACTTGGGGAAATTAATTTAATTTATTACCAATCAAATCAGAGTAGGGTAATGAGAAATAAAGCCAAATCGTAAACCACCTCCATGCCTGGTAAGATTATGGAGCAGATCCTCCTGGAGGCACTGCTGAGGCAGAAGAATAACAGAGAGGTGATTGGGTACAATCAACACAGCTTCACCAAGGACAAATCATGCCTGACAAACCTGGTGCTGACAAACCTGGTGGCCTTCTATGAGAAGAAGGTTACAGCTTCAACACACAAGGGGAGAGCAACTGATGTCATTTACCTGGACCTGAGGAAAGCCTTTGACATTGTCCCGCATGACATCCTGGTCTCCAAGCTGATAAAATATGTGTTTGATAGACTGACAATTCAGTGGATAAAGAACTGGCTTGATGGCCGCACCCAAAGAGTGGCTGTCAATGGGTCCATGTCCAAGTGGAGGCCAGTGACAAGTGGAGTCCCTCAAGGATCAGTACTGGGACCGGTCTTGTTTAACATCTTCGTCAGCGACATGGACAGTGAGATTGAGTGCACCCTCAGCAAGTTTGCTGATGACACCAAGCTGTGTGGGGCGGCTGGGATGCTGGAGGGAAGGGATGCCATCCAGAGGGACCTTGACAGGCTGGAGAGGTGGGCCCATGCCAACCTCATGAAGTTCAACAAGACCAAGTGCAAGGTCCTCCATCTGGGTCGGGGCAATCCCAAGCACCGATATAGGCTGGGCAGTGACTGGCTTGAGAGCAGCCCTGAAGAAAAGGACTTGGGGGTGCTGGTGGACGAGAGGCTCAACATGGGCCGTCAGTGCACACTAGCAGCCCAGAAAGCCAATCGTATCCTGGGCTGCATCAGGAGAAGCGTGGCCAGCAGGTCGAGGGAGGTGATTCTCCCCCTCTACTCTGCTCTCGTGAGACCCCACCTGGAGTACTGCGTCCAATTCTGGAGCCCCTACTACAAGAAAGATATGGACGTGCTGGAACGCGTCCAGAGAAGGGCCACGAGGATGATCAGAGGGCTGGAGCACCTCTCCTATGAGGACAGAGTGAGAGAGTTGGGGTTGTTCAGTCTGGAGAAAAGAAGGCTCCGAGGAGACCTTATAGTGGCCTACCAGTACCTAAAGGGGGCCTACAAGAAAGCTGGGGAGGGACTTTTTAGGATGTTGCGTAATGGTAGGACTAGAGGGAATGGATTAAAACGAGAGATGGGACGATTCAGACTGGACGTTAGGAAGAAGTTCTTCACCATGAGGGTGGTGAGACACTGGAACAGGTTGCCCAGAGAGGTGGTGGAAGCCCCATCCCTGGAAGTTTTTAAGGCCAGGCTGGATGGGGCTCTGAGCAACCTGATCTAGTGGGAGGTGTCCCTGCCCATGGCAGGGGGGTTGGAACTAGATGATCTTTAAGGTCCCTTCCAACCCTAACAATTCTATGATTCCCCCCACTCCTCCCTTCTTCCTGGGCTCAACTTAACTCTCAAATTCTCTACCTCCTCCTCCCCCGAGCAGCACAGGGGGAGAGGACAGTTGCAGTCAGTTCACACGTTGTCTCTGCCTCTCCTTCCTCCTCACACTCTTCCCCTGCTCCAGTGTGGGGTCCCTCCCACAGGAGACAGTCCTTCACAAACTTCTCCAACCAGGAGCCTGCTCTAGCACGGGCTCTCCATATGGTCACAGCTGAATCTTGAAGTGTGTCTTGGTCTACATGCAGAACATTTTTTTTTACCCCACTGTTAGCCAGCATTTCACACAAGAAGTAAGGTACCATAATCAAGGCAGAAAAAGTTTAAAATGGTCCTTGTCCCTACCTGAAAAGGTACAGTGTATTCCAGCCCTTTGAAAATGACTCTCACTTGGAAAGAGTAGAAAGGAAAGGAGTGAGATGGAAAGAATGGATGAGTAGAAAGGGTAGTTCAGTTGAAGACTCTTTCAAAGCACATCCGTGGCATTGATAGTTTGTAAGATCTTTGTGTGCGTTACCATGATACTTTATTTCTGATTGGAATATCCGGGCATCATCTCAGTACTAACAAATAATAGTATCCGTATGACAAGTTAAAGAGCCATAAATATATGTTGACTATATACTATTCCTCTTTAGCTACCTCCTCTAGACTTCGCTCACTAATACATCATCCTTAGATCCATCAACATTGCCAGCCTTGTAAGAAGCTTGAACAGCTTTTAAACGCCTTCACAACCAGGCTTTTATACAACAGGAATGTGTTATAATTTTGATAAAAAATGTTCTAATCTAAAGATTAAAGCTCTGATAAGCTTCTGGTTGTGGTGGTATTTCGTCAGGATTGTGAAAAAGTTCTGACTTCTTTCTGATATGAATTTTGCCTGGTGCAACTTGGCAGACTGGTGATACCATTTTAATACAATGAGAAAAATGGCTTTTTTTTTTTGTTCAGTGTTCCCAGAAATATAGTGTATTTAAATCCCTATAGTAATATGCATATAAACTTTTTTATTCTGACGGAAGCATGAAAATGAAAACAAGAGTGAACTCAAAAAGTGGAAGAGTTGAATACTGCTTCTATTGAAGCCAATGGCAAATCTTGCTACTTTTCTCTGGAATGCAAGTTCTAAAGCTTTGTTTTTATAGTCAAAACAAGCAATACGTGATACAAATTAAGCAGTTTTAGAACTTTTATATGCTAATGCACTTGAGCATCAATATAGTTATACATTTTTTTTAGTCTTCAGTGATAATTATCAGGAAATTCTGTATCTTTTTGGTCAGAGAAACAAAAACATTTTGTAAACATAGAGATTAAATAATGTTTTAGGAGAATGTAAAAGTGGTTATATCAAATAGTAATTAAAGCTAACAGTGGCTTGCCTAGCAGAATGTAGTCATTCTCAGGTAACATCAGTTTTGCCATAAAATTTTTTATGCTTTGCAGTAGTTAAGCTTTGACTGAATTATTCTGCCCACTGTAAATTACTTCTTTTATATTTTTACAGATAATAAAATATAAACCAGAAAAAAAAAATCTAAGGATTTCTTGGGAAGAGCCTTATCAGACAAGCACATTTACTTTGCATTCATATTACTGTTAGTCAGGACTTCCACAGAGTGAGTCAAAAATTCTAGAAGCATGTGGTAATGGGAGACACTTCCCTGGGTTTTTTGTGTCTGTGTATTCTGTCTTTCATTTGCTGTGGAGACATACATTTTTTGTCAAATTCTACTGATGCTTTTTATTTTTGGTGATTCAGTATTATTGTAGGCAACCTATTTCCTTACTTCACTTTTATTTCTGGGGACAGGGTGTAGCCCATCGTATTTAGTGGAATTTTGACTGATTCCAAAAAAGTGGGTTTTTTAAAGGATGTTGTTTTCTTCTGGTATCAGTAACTGAAAGATTTTTCTCAAATGGCAGCTTAGACATAGATAAAAGAATGTGTCTTCAAGCCGGACTAGAAAATGGATGCACCTGAACTCAAATTTTGATCATCAGACTCCTGCTTATTTGCTACCACATTCTAGAGATTATGAAACTCCATAGGCACACTGGATTTTGACATTTATTCACTGATTATCAGAAGTTCTACTTGCCTGTCTTGACACATAAGAGAAGCTGAGTGCCAACCTCTTTCCAAAGCCACACAGTGATTCACACACTAGACATTTGTCCACATATCCTCTCCAAAGGCCTCAATTTAGAAGGCATTCTTAGAGCATGTCTAATGAACTGAGTTCCACATGAGGTACAGCAATAGCTGTCTATTTTAACAGTGGGTTGGTGATATCTTGCTTTCTTGCATTTTTATAATATTTCTGGTTTTAGAATGCAACACTCAGAGTGCAGAACACAGCTCTGTGCAACTCTGAGGGGTTTCAAGCCTCTCTGTCTCCTGCTGTTCTACAAAGTGAACTGATCACTAATCCGTAGACTACTCTTATGATGGCAGGCGGGTCCTTCCAACATTATCTCTTTTCTGTTCTTTTTTGGTTAGGTAGAGATGCTTCAGAATTAGGCATACAACAGTAAAGTTTGGATCACTCAAGTCATTTTCTGAAAACAAATCTTAGGGTTTTTTCTTTTTCCCCCAGTTATATAATGACCTGTTTTGATGGGTGGAAGGTCTTTGGCATGCCACCTCTTGAATTTTGCCTCAGTTCCACATAGTAGTATTTACCAGATAACGTTTTGTCTCTGCAGCTCCTTTCATATGAAATGCCGTTCCACTCTTGACAGGTTTAGCATAATCTTTGTGTAGGATTTATGGCATCAGAAAGTGATTCTGATTCAAATACTACAGATACGCTTACAGGATAAAGGTTAACATGCCTATAGGGAATTCTAAAACTGTCCTTGCAAAAACTCCTGCTCAATTGTTAAAGAGGGACTGATTTGGGGAAGGTCTTAATTTTGTTAGCACTTGCCTCTTTTCCATTCTGCAGTTATGCTAATGTAAATGTCAGTTAATAGTCAGTAGGAAAAAGGAAGGAGAAGGCAGGGGGAACCAATATGAAGAAAGAGGAGGAAAAGCAGAGGTCTTTAGACCTGCTCCTTTTCTAATTACTGTTTTATCTGCTTGCTGTTAGAACGAGCAGAGGAGCAATAAAAGGGGAAAAACAAGAACTCTGAGAAAACAGAATTAAAATTTAAATAGGAAAGAAAAGCATGCATTGTAGGGGAGAGGGTACAGTATTTCTCTGAACCAATAATCTGGTTTCTGTGGAGTCCAGTAAAACATTTATCTTCCCATATGTTTATTGGGGAAGATGTGTTCATTGTAGCTCAGTGGTCTGTAAATGAGGTGGAGAAAGACTGTACTAAGTTCTACTTTTAATTTCTGAAATGCACACTCAAGTTTGTTTCATAATAATGTTACATGTGGTAGACCTTTCTACTTTGCAGCAGTGCTTTTCTTAAACCTAACCTAAAGGCTTTTTATATATAAAAGTAAATAGTAATACAATAGCCTAAATATAAATAGCAAAGAAAATCTGCTTTTATCAAATTAAAACTTATAAAAACTTTAACTTAATAAAGCAATCGTCAGTCAGCTTGCTTGTGTTTCTAAACATTTTAAAATTATCATTATCATATCTGGAAAATTGTGATTATAGTTTAATTATAAGAACATAAATATATTCTTCTATTTTCCATAATAGAATTTCTGACATGTTTATTGACTTTTTACTGAGATTTTCATTATTCATTTATATAAATATTTTTTCAGTGCACACCAAAGTGTGGCCCAGGATTCAAACACCGAATTGTTCTGTGCAAAAGCAGCGATCTTTTAAAAACTTTCCCAGTCACACAATGCCAGGAGGAAAGTAAACCTCCAGTCCGCATCCGCTGTAGTTTAGGCCGATGTCCTCCTCCTCGCTGGGTTACTGGAGACTGGGGACAGGTAAGATAATTCATATAAGTATTTATTGCTGTTAGTCTCCTACACATTAGTACCTTTAAGGATAAGATGTTGCTGGAAATGGATGAGATGGTTCCCATGACTGAAGAAAAGCTTCTCCCCTGTTTGTCTCAGATTGAAATGTTATTATGAATGATAGTTGTCTGCTGAACTATAAAGTATTTGCTGACAGTAATATAGTTTCTACTGGATGAGTTTCCATATGCATTTCTTAAAAAATTAAATAGTCCTTTTTACAGCTTTTTAGAAGGGGATTTTGGGATACAGCAATGTTGCAAGGTTTAGTATTTTTAAAACACATTTAACTTAGTTGAGAAACATGATGGAAATACAAAGCCAATTAAAATTTTACTAAGATACATAGCCACCCAAAAAAACCTTCCAGGATCTATATAATTTTACATAAAATACACTTAATTACCAGACAGGGATCTAAATTGTTACAGCACAGGCTGAATGGTGCTGCCGTTATGCAGTGATTCTAAATAGGATATACTGAATTTCCTTCTTTCATTGTGTTTTTGCATCTCAATTATGATCAATGGCCTGTTATTAAACGATAACTTGATATTTCAGTTTCTAAGTTTGCTGACTAATTTCCCACTAATGAAAATAAAACACCTTAGCTTAACTAACCATGGGAAAATAATTTGTGGTATTACAGTCTAATTGACTTTTTTTTTATGCTAGTTGTCCAGATGTGCATTTATCTTAAGTTGATATGTCTTAAAAACACCGTTTAGTTATTGAAATTCAAAAATATTTTAAAACAGCAAAGTATTTTTGTTTAAAAGATACTTTCCTTTTTCTATGAAAAAGTGCTCTAGCAGATTTGAATTCTTGTTCTCCTTGTTTTTTCTTCTTTGTTCTAAAGTAAATGATTTCTCTCTTGAAAACATGAACTTAAATTCAGACATGATATATGAAATAGTGTAAATTATATTCTCATACCTCAAATCCAAGCTGTTCAGGAAGCTAACATTGCATTGTGTTTTATTTTCTTTGAAAGACAAGTGGTTGCATATACTGTCAAAAAAACCCCAAAAATCTAAGCTATTTTATGAAAATTATTTTATGTATTAACCAAATCTCTTCAGTTGCTTGTCTTTTTTTTTAATTTGTCTATGTGTACTGTTCCTGATTGCTTTCCTGTTATCTTGTTTTACATTTAAAAATTGGATCCAAGTTGTTTTACTTTTTTATCTCTTATTTTTAGTGTTCTGCACAGTGTGGTCTTGGGCAACAGATGCGAACAGTACAGTGCCTCTCATACACTGGACAAGCATCCAGTGAGTGTCCAGAACCACTTAGACCTCCATCAATGCAGCAGTGTGAAAGTAAATGTGACAGTACTCCCATTTCCAACACAGAAGGTAAGTTTGCCATCTTAATATAATTTATTCTGGAAAGAGTAAAGCGACGTGATCAGTATCACTGCATTAATTTATTAGTAAAAGTCTGCATTACATCATCTCTCAGACTGTGAATGAATTTTTTACAATTATTTTCTAATTAGTCATTGTAGTTCAAAGGTGAAGCCAATAAAAACCTAAATACAGGTTATTCGTTTAAAAAAACACCCTTAAAAGCCTAAGTCATAGACAAAATACTATAATTTTTTGTCATTAATTTTCCAGTCTCTTTATTGGTTCAATGGAAATGTCCATCATAGCAGGGGGAGCATGATATACTTCTCATCCGCTGAACTGTTACCTGCTCCATCAGTGGTTAACATGATAATGTAGTGGCAAAAATAGTTGATTGCATGTTCGTTGAAAGACTGGGACCACAGATTTAATGCTGCATGGTGCTACAAGCCTGTTCTTATACTTTGACTTACTTTTCGGCTTCTTCTAATTAACTTTGAATTTCTTGGATTTATAATGCTTGTTTAAAATAATTACAGTATTTTTTACATGATACAACCTAATTTAATCAGACTATTAACTAACTTCATCATAACATATTTTTGCTAGAGGATATATTAGATAATAATGTCAAAATAAGATTATTAATGTGTATGAAAGGCTCCAGATCTGGACTCACAAATTGTCCAAGCCAACCTATTAGGAAATTCTGTCGTCAAAGTACAATTTGAGTGCTAGGCTGTAAAAAAAAGTTTCCTTACTGATTGTAAAAATTAAGAATAGTTGCTCACCAGATGAGTACATTCCATTTTGTGTGGAAGGGGAAAAGGAATCAAAAATTACCAAAACACACATGTCCAAAAATAAAGATTGCACAGCAATAATAGTTCTCTTAAAACAGGTATTCCCTAAATTTTGAGTGCTTGACTTCGCAATGTCACTAAAGCTGCTCCTTTTAATGTAACTAATCTCTGTACAGTATATAATGGAGTACCTTTTACACAGGTTCTCCAACTACACTGAAGTTTAATATCCTATTTATATGGAACAAATATTCTGATTTTAAATCAAAAAAGGCAAATTTATGCTACAATCTTCCCTGATTTGGTGTTCATTTAATACCTTCTGTATCCATTCAGGTTCACGCCATAGATTCAAAGTTGTCATAAAAGTATGTCAAATTGAGATGTCTGTAATGAAATGGAGCATACTAAAATCTTCCCAGAAATACACTGATTATTCACTATGAGCACTGTAATTTACTGCTTGGAAGTTTTAATTTTAAATAGAGGCTTATCATCCCATGTTGTCATTTGAAAAGCATCTTCATAATAGAATTTTACTTGGTTACTTTAATTCCCATTTTTATGTTTCATACTCTTAAGTAATCTTTAGGTGATGATTATCAATCTAGGAAAGATTCTGCCCTTTAAAGCTCAAAGGCTAACAGATATTTTATTTCCAAACACAGATGCCTTTCTCCAAAGTAAGGAAGTAATAAAGTACTTCTAAGTGCATGATTAGTCTCAATCTCCTCTTAATTTCAAGGTGAAAAAATCATGTTCTTATTTATAGTCCTTATGTTATTAATTCTTTAATATTATCAGGAAAATACACTGATCTCATAGATGAATACAATCAGGGATTTTCTGTGTGTGATCTATGGACACTGGGTGGCCACGGACTTCTTTAAAGTAGAACTGTGCAGGGAAACTATGAAAAGCAATCCTGTTGGCAATAGAGTTTTCCAGGGACCTGCATCTTCACTGGAAAATTTTTGGGAACTGCAAATTAAAAATTTTGAAAACCACTTACTTAGTATTCCAGATGGACTTCAGCTCTTTGGCCTGCATTCTGAGTTGGCCAGGCATAAGCCAGCTCCTTACTGACAGCGTGCAGCCTCATTAGCACAGTACTTTGCTTGAGCTAATAAGTCCTAGGAAGAATTGAGGGGAAAAAGATATAGCACAATCTCTTCCAGTAGATACAGTTCCCAATACATCGCCACTTAGCACCCCATGTTTACTTTTGTCCCATATTGAAGGTATTTACTGGAAACCACTGATTATTTGTAAGCGGTTAAGTGGCTCAAATGGCTCAAAAGTAAATGTAACCTCAAAGTTCATTTAACAATTTAAAATACCTACATCCTTTCAGAAGAACCTAGTTGCAATCCATAAAATACTAAGGGTCCCCTATCCCCAAATTAGACAAAAAATTTGTCTTAAAAGTATTTTTTTCAATATTTTGGCAAGCATTTCTTAAATATATATCCTAATTTATAAACATTTCAGAGCTACTATTAAATGCTGAATTTAAGAAGCACAGAGTGTTTGCAGAATAATGTGCACGTATTGCACATTTTTTGCTTACGCTTGGCTTAAAAAAAGTCCTCTTAGGCACAAGAGGAGCTGACATCTCTTGTGTTAGTAAAGTGTTACCCTTTAAACAGGGAGGCATATTTTTTTCAGCATACTAGAGATGATGGAAAGCTTTTAAGATTTCAAGAACTAATTAATCCTAAAGAGCACAACAACTATTTTTGGAAAGATAATACTTTCTAAGCAAGAAGTATTTCAGTGCTGGTATTTCCTTGTGGATGTATTTGTGAAAGGAGTATTCTGTGCCTGTATGCCTGCATCTGTCTCTCTCCAGGTACAGTGGTATGCGAACTGTGTATCTGTATTTGGGTTTCAGGGAAGGAGTCAGGCCTCTCAGAGGGAGGGTTCTGCCCCTTGAGAGTCCATGTGCATAGCAGAGCATATCTGCTCGCATGCAGAGACTTTGTCCACATGCCAACTAATAGTACTGCCTTGTGCTTTGGGCCCCGCTGTGGGGGTTTTGCAGCAGGGTCAGACTAGCTATGGGGATTCCCTTCCTATTTCAAACCCCAGAGAATCTCCTGATTCCCTTCGCTCCCCAAACACTGGTGCTCACAGCCTATGGGACCCATGTATCAATTTCCGGACAATTTAATTTTGGTAACCCGAGATAAGTACATACATGATTTTGAGAAAGCTTGAGCCACTCCACAGTGTAATGATCATGTTAGTAAAGTTTAAAAGCACTTTCTCGGGGAAAGTAAAGGTTGTTTACATTAAATAAGAGTCAAAATTTTGGGGATATAGAAATAGTAAAAGTTACAATATATCTTGTCACATTTCACATCTGCTTTAGCTCTTTGTTTTCTTTAAACTCTTCGCTGGAGATTTAGAATATTATAGACAAGGTTTTGACAGACTGCCACTGATGAGGGTAACATTACATTTGCTGTTGGAAGTGAACTACACGCAGCATGTACCACACAATTTGAAATGTATTCAGAATGATTTTATTCTCTTAAGTGTATGTGTGTGTGTATATATATATCTGATGAATCTAGACTGCTAATGGCCATCTGAAACTTTACCTGAAAAACCGTTTTATCTATTTTTATGTCATTTCAGTTTTCCTTGTATTTCTTGTGGTATGTCTTTGCAGTCTCTTTAGCTGAAGGCACAGTGACATTTTGTGTTTTTATTACTGTAATGTGATACTTAATATCATAATATTGTCTGATCTGGCCACAAAGTTCAGAAAAGAAGAGATTAAAGCATGTAGATTATTTAAAGTTATTAACAGTAGTTACTAGGAACAAAAAGGGCTCTACTAAACCTCTTCCTTTCAACCACAGCCCTATGAATAATAGGCTACTTCATCGGCCACTATATATATTTCAAAACTGATTTTTAAAACAGAAGTTGTGGACAACTTCCAGAATATTGTCTCACTGCTGTCCAAATGGCATTGGCTGAACAGGGTCCAGGTTTGGTCAAGAGGAAGAATAACGTAAGGAAATATGAAATGGGATAATTTCAAATCCTACTTTTAGCAAAAATGAAGTTAGTGTCTTTACCTGTATTTAATATACATATACATATACAATGTATATGAGGGTTATTTTTGGGATTGAGTGAACTTTTTACATTTCGCCAAGATCAAGTGAACCTTTTTTTTCCTTACTTCAATTATAATTCACCATCTGTCTCTCCTATATTCCCAGTCTCCACAAACACAAGTACCTGAAATATTTCTGGAAGATATTTGACCTCTTTTGGGAAGAGTTTTTGAAATAAAATAGTGACCATGTACAGTTGCTGATAGAGAAACATGTCTGTTTCAACCAACTACCCCCAATGTCTTTTCTGCTGACATCCAACTCTGTTTCTAAGCACGTAACTTGCTACTACAGTATGCTTGCAGCATGAACGCACTGTCCATAACTACCTGTTCTGGAGCAAAAATATTGTATTAGGAGGTCGTATGTAGAAGGAAGACAAGTAGGAGTAGCTGAAGGATTGTACATGATGATTGTGTTTGTTTCACTATTACTTTTTTCTTTTCCTACCTGTTTGGTGTGTCTGTCTGTTGTCTCTTTTATATTTGGCTTACAGACATCTTGGAGTCAAGGACTGTTGTTCTGTCAGGCCTTGGAGCAACAGCATTATGGCCTCCAGTCTTCACTTCTAGATATCAAATCAATACAAAATATGACAATAGTCAAAGTACTGCTAGTTTCTCTCCTTTGTATTCATATTTTCTTTATAGCTGTTGTGTTTTGAGAAAGATTGTAGGAGGAAGCCAGTATTGAATGTAACCTTAAAACAGTAAAAATTTACAGCATTCTTTTGAGACAAATTATTTTCCGAGAAATTAATCTAATTTCATTCTTCCCACCACTTCATTTTTGCAATTCAAACTTGTGGGTTTTGCTTTTTCGAAGTATGCATCTTCCATCTTTGGCAAGGCTCCTTGCCAAAGTCCTATTTTAATATCAGTCTGGAAGAAACTGTGCAAATGCTTTTAACTAAAACCCTATCAGGCATCTATCACAATATTGACTCCAGTGCAAAGCAAATCTGCAGGAGCAACATCTGAGCTGTAGAACCTGAGTGTACCACTGAGCTCTCAGATACAGCCATATCTCCAGCTATAATCAGAATAAGACCTGGGCATGGACCAAACTATTCCATTCCCGATTCCCACCTTCTTTCTACAGAAAGGAAACTGATCCAGAAGAGAACCACAGCTCCTGCAATGTACACCCACAAGTCACTTTAGATACAACCTGTGTGGGATAGAAAAGAAGTAATTCTTCCTCTGTGTGGTTGAGCTCTTGTTCTCCCTTCCTGGAAGAGTTGCCTGCCAGTATGACAATGGCTGCTGAGGCAGTAAGTTCAGCATGTAGGGAAAACACAAGTATGAAAAAAAGCTCTTACATGTCTATTACAGGCATAAAAATGGCTTTTCCTCCTGCATAAAAGACAGCATGGATGTATGGAACCAAGCCTAAAGTATAATCCACCATTCAGTCCAGTCACTGAACTCACACTGTTAGTTCCTTTATTTATAACACTCGTTGCTTTCTCCATCCCCATTAGCTGCAATGCATATTCTATTTCAAGGATTCTTACAAATGCACAGGCATGGTACCAAATAGTGTGAATCATGTTAGATTTTGGATAACCTCTCACAGATTAATAAAATAACTCCTCAGAAAGAAAATATAAAAGTATTGTAAGAAAAATGACTTGTATTTCCTAGCTGTCTAAAGTGATCATTTATCCCAATAAATGTTAATTCTTTCAAGACAAAGTGGGCACACTTCTAAATGTCTGGGAGAGAAGCCCTGCAAACATTTTTATGGCTTTTAAAATATATTGTGTGCACTAGGCTGGACTAGAAAGAGTAATTACAAAGAGGGCAAGGTGGATGGATAGAGAAGCAGCATGTTAAATGTCAAATTTTCTTTGTACTTTAATTTTTATTTCTGATTTTTTTTCTCTTTAATGCCCTTAATTATTAGAGTGCAAAGATGTGAACAAAGTGGCATATTGCCCACTGGTGTTGAAGTTCAAGTTCTGCAGTCGAGCATACTTCAGACAGATGTGCTGCAAGACCTGCCAAGGACACTGACACACAGAAAGCATGAGAATTTGCCTTGTTATTATTGTGGAAAAGTGTCCATCAAATGGAGCCACAGAGCGGAATGAGATTGACGTCCTTGCAAATGCATTACCCTGTGGAAGACATAACCACTGGTCAGCCCCAGCTGACAGGATTTCAATATTATTTTAACTTCTGTGAAGTGGGATTTATTCATCCAAAGTGCTGGACACAGTATAAGGAGGGCATGACAAATTGGAAAGATCCACACAGCACATATAGAATAGCTTACTGTGGAACATTTGTGTTCTCTTGACTAAATCCAATAGTCTGTTTACCTCCTTGGACCATTAAAATAATTTTTATTATGGACTTAGCGATGACACTGAATCCATTTGTATTTAAAACTTTTTAAAATGTAGTGTTATGACTTGATCTAATATGGAAGTAAAGAAGAATAAAAAAAAATGTTGTCATGGCTTAAAAATGTTAACTATTTTATCTCACAACACAGCACCACAATTTAAATTATAAAATGAGCTTGGAAATGTTATTTAAGGAGCAGAAATTAAAACAATATGTATTTTTCCTTCATTCCACCTAACTCCCTTTGGAGTAATCCATATTTCCTGAATGCTGCTGTGAGCCATATATAAAGCTATACTAAATAGAACAACCATGAAGTGACTTAGTTTTAAGAGGCGCAACAGTTACTGCAGTGGTGCATGAAATACAAGTGTGCTATGAAATGAAATTAAATCTGTGTTGTGGATTTATAGCCATCTTACCATTGTAAAAGTGAAGCTGAGATTTCCACTGAAAGGGAACATATTTCAATATCATGGAAGAGGCAGACTCCAATAGCGGTGAAGACCGTATTGCCAGCTCCTTCACTACTACCATACAGGTTGCTTAGAACTTCCACTTTGACTCCAGCTCACTTTTGTTTACAGCACCAGCCACAAAGAAGATACAACTTTGTGGGCATCTAGATCTGGTTTACATGTTACTTTTGATTTTCCAACACCAAGGCGTTCCAGTGCAAAAGATAAGCCTACTGTGTAATAGCAACAATCCTTTGCAAAGCTGAAAGTTAAAATGGATTCCAGATGTTCCCTTCTTTGATACCATAGCAGAAGGGCATTTGTTTATGAGAAAGAATATGTGAATGTGCAGTTCAGGAGACCACATCTGAGTGGGCAAGGATTACAACCAAAGAATAAAAGACTCATGGAGATATCTAGGTTCTGTTCAAATGAGAAGTCAAAAGTGTGCTTAAGCCAAGAGGCCTGTTGGGCTATCAGGAGAAAGGCACACTGGAAAAGAGGTGGCTAGAATGAAGTCTGGCCACCTTCATCTACATATTTAAAACTGGACCATATTTAAAGCTAGGGGCAGCTTTCAGTGTGAGACTGGAACAAACTCATGCCTCTAGATTAGTAGCTAGATGATTTACCTATTCTGCTGCCATACTCCACTTATTTCATATTACTGTATTTTTAATATTCACTTTGCATTTTAAAATATGAAACCAAACTATTTAGGCAAGTCACATTCAAGAATCTATCATAAAAAAGTTTAATGTCATGCTCATCTTCCCCTTCACTTTTCAGTAACAGACTCAACAAGGAGACAAGGAAAGTGGATACTTGTTTCTATTAATATATTGTACTTGAACACTTGTAGTTTGCAGCAGGTACTTGATAAATGTGCTTTTGTGTCCAACTATGCCTCCTTTGTTGTAGTGCAATTAAAATTATGTGAACAATAACATTTTACAAATTCTAACTCAAACAGCACTTTTTAAAAAAGTACTCTTTTTAGTGAAAAATAATTTCATAATATCATGCAATTGAAGTGTATCAGTGTATTTTACCAATAACAAGCCAAATGTGTTGCACACTATTTACTAATGTGAATTAACATGGAACAATAGATATTGTTAACAGGACTCATACTATGAAATCCCCCTAACATATTGACAATCTATCTATCTGTGGGGTTTTGTGTAGCCCACATATTCATGACCATCAAATTCCTGTCATCTGCTACCTCTTGCCAGTATTTCCACTTACATATGCCTATGATCAGTGGAATTAATTTTCAGTTGGCTTGCATGTATTCACAAATGCTTATCTGCTGCTCTCATGACCATGGAAACAGCTCCTGTTAAAACTGACACCAGTAGATAAAAAACCCCAATCTTTAGGATTTGCACATACGGATTAAGGGCAGTATGTAGTCCTCCTCTGTTAAGTGAATCGACTTTCTATATCCTTTTGACAAAACACCTTGGTGCTAGCATACTCTGGTTAGGTCAAAAAAAAACAATAAAAGGAAAAGGGGTTGCTATGGCATCCTCTAAGCAAGAGGCCTCTTTTTATCAGGGTTCGGTTTTCTCCAGGGCATGATTTTGTTTATCAGCTAATGTGTCTTTTCAGATAACAAGAAAAGGGTTTTTTATGTATTCATAAGAAACGTTTTTTTTTACCTCACTTAGGACATTAAAATTGTAAGGAGTGTTTCCACAGACACATTTTGCTCTCTTACTGGTGCTAGAATACTAGGGAGTCCAATGTTTACTCTGCAATATAACACCACCAAGACTGGAATTTAAAGAACTCCCTGGAGCAACGTTGAATTGTATTGTTAAAGGGAACAAAACACAGAATGTATGTGGATTTACAAACTAAGCAATGCCTCAGATTAAGACTGAAAAATGAAACCTAATTCAAAGAAAAAGAGTTTGTTCCCACAACACAGTTCATTGCTGCTGCTACACTGTAGCCATCTATATAGTCTAAGCTAAATAGTGTTATATTCCTAAATAGTGACAATAGGACTATTTGTATAGGCTATAAATATGACAAGCCTAGAATCAAATAGTAGAATACTCAATGCAGAAATCAATCTGGTGCCAGTACTTCCACTGAGCAATACTATCAGCTGAAAAAGATCAAAACAGAAAGAAAAATCTACAGATTAACCCCTCAAGATGTATACACACAAAATTAGTCCATTTTGTTAGGAACTTTGTAATGGAGTGAATGTCACATAGATATCCTTAATAATACAGACTGAAATTACCTTTGTATTATTGTGATTAGTTGCTTATTATTTTATACTTTGTATTAATGTGGTACACTGTTACTTTATTATTATTATTTTTTGCTTTTGTAAATTATATTCTAATTTATTGTCATGTTTCTTAACACTTGTTCTACATGCATTCTCCTGCTTGTAATGAAAACAAAAATATTGTAACACTTGATGCAGTGAAATTCCGCAGTAGACACAGATTTGTTTTTAACATAGATAATTTAGTAAAATAAAACTGCAGCTTTTAAGGATGATACCCATGGTACAGTTGTCTGTTCCCTGACTTACAGTTGCTAGAATTCTGTATGCTTAACATTTCCTTCGTCAGATACATAAACAAATATATAAGATGTTTTCTTTCAAGTAACATCTATATGTTATGCCAGAATTCTGTCTTGTCAGCAGCAATGTTTGTCATATATAAGCAAAACAAAAAGGAAAAGTTAAGAATGTGATAATGTACATTATTAGATAATATTTTAGCTTAAGCAATAAATGTAGATCAAGAATGAAATTAATGGCAGCAAAATATCCTGTACTTCTTGGAATGATTTCATTAACAGCCAGTCAATAATAACAATAACAAAAAAATGTCTTTCTTGCATTGAGCTTTTAAGGTTTTATCTGGGAGGAATGGACAGGACAGGTGACCCAAAACTGACCAATGGGGTATTCCATCCCATCTGCCCCATGCTCAGTATAAAAGCTGAGGGATCAAAGGGTCAGCTCTCTTTCTTCAATGGCCGATGTCTGAGGAGGACCCTGTCTGTTCATCTGCCTTTGATCCCGATCCGTGTGTTCCTGACTCCAACTCTGGAACCAGTTCCCACCCGTCGCTGAGTCCAGCCTGGGACTTCCCCAGTGCCTGCTGGTGACATCATCCTGAGAGCTCAGTACGGTTTTGTATATATACTGTATCTATTTCATTATTTCCTTCTTATTTTGTTATTAATATTTCATTAAAGTAGTTTAGTTTCTTCTAAACTTGTAAATTCCTTTATCTCTCCTCCTCCTCTCCTTGTGCGAGAGGTGAGGGGAGAGCATCTGTCGCCGGCCATTGGCCAATTTGGCCAAAACCACGACAGATTTATTGGTGCCCAACATGGGGCACAAACAGAGCTCTGATAGATTGCCTGAATAGTTTGAATTCCAGCTTGCTCAGGGAGAACGGACAGTTCACATCATGTTGTTCTGATGTGAAATGTTATATCGTGCCTTTAGAGAGCTTTGTATGAAGTTAATTGATGCAGTGGGGATTAACTGGTCGAACATATTGCATGGTTTATTTCTTGTGTTTGGATGCAGTGGGTTGTGTGCTATGTTGGTGTGGATTTGCCTTCAGATGTATAAAATAATTGCTTGGATAATGGTTCTACTTGCATATCTCAGGCATCACGTGATGGATTCTTTTACAAATTACACTTTTGATTTTACCTGGGGAAAGTTTACTTTGCCCTTGGATGATTATGCCAAAGTGACACTAACAGAATTAGGGGATGGAAAACCTTCGGGCTGTTTAGAGAGTGAATGCTGCTTTCATTCCTACGTGATTTTGTTGTTGGGTTTCCTGAATGTGTTGCAGGGGTGGTTTATTGTTAAATATCAGTGCAGGAGTGAGTATTATGTGACATGTGATATTGCTACTCAAACCCCACAGCCAAAATCAAAGATAGCAGAAATACAAACAACCCCCCCACCGAAAGCCACAGCAGAAACCAAACAACTCAGACTACTGCCCAAGCCACAACACAGACACAAACAACCCCCCCCACCGAAAGCTACAGCACAGACACAAACAACGCCATCGGCTCCGACACCAGCCCGAGCGGCGTCGGTTGCCGTCCCACAGGCCCCGACATTGGCCAGGCCCACAGCGGCCGCCCCCCACCGGCCCCGGCTCCGGAGAAAGCCACGCCTCCGCCTGTACCGGCAAAAGCCGCGGCTCCAGCTCCGGCCCCAGCAAAAGCCACGCCACCAGCCATACAGACACCGGCGAAACCCCCGGCCCAAGCCACGGCCCGGCCCATGCCGGCAGCAGTCACTCCGCAGCCTGCAGTCAAAGTTACCCCGCCGCCTGCCCCTCCCCCCCCACGCCTGTATCGCCGGCCCCTCCCCGCCCGCAGCGGCACCGGCTGCTCCAGCCCCGACAAGGAGCACGGTCACTGCTCCGGCTGCTCCGACAACCAGCGCTGCTGCTACTCAAACTCCAGCAGAACCAGCACAGGTTGCCCCGGTGACCAGGAAACAGAAAAAGTCGGCTCGTTCCCCTGCCTCTGACGACAGAGACCAGCCCAAGCCAGACAGCACAGGAGAGGGTTCCTCTGAGGAAGATCCAGGAGAGGGTCCTTCTCAGCCAGCATTAACACAGGATGAGGACTCAGATGCAGAGATAATCATTAAATCCTTCTCTATGAAGGATTTGAGAAATATGAGGAAGGACTGTAGTCATCAAGAAGGGGAGACACTTGTCTCCTGGTTGCTCTGATGCTGGGACAATGGCGCTGACAGCATAGATTTAGATGGCAGAGAAGCTAAGCAGTTGGGAAACCTGGCCAGAGATGGAGGGATTGATAAAGTGATTGGGAAGAAGACAAACACTCTCAGTCTCTGGAGGCGACTGCTATCAGCTGTGAAGGGCAGGTATCCCTTTAAGGATGATATCGAATGCTGTCCAAGCAAATGGACCAGCATGGAGAAAGGTATTAAGTACATGAGGGAACTGGCTGTGTGAGAGGTGATTTATGGCGACTGGTAAGTGATTATAGACCCTAATGAAATGCCATGCAAATGATCTTTGTCAAGAAAGTTTGTGCAGAGTGCACCATCAAATTATTCCCACACTTTGTCAGCAATGGTCTGGGGAGGATCTGATGCACCAACTGTAAATGAGGTGGCTAACAAAGTGCAACAGTATTGTAATAAATAGAATCATGTTTGTTAATCAAATCAGGCTTTCTTAAAGGCTGGTGAAAACTTACACTGTTTCGACTCTTCACATACTTGAATCGTAGGCATCCGGTGTGCTATCTGGTGCACTTTGACACCTCAAGGCCTAAATCACAGGCATCTGGTGTGTTTTAACACTTCAAAGGGAAGAGCTAAGTTGTGAGATAAGCTGAAAAGAGTCTCCCCAAGGACACTGATAAAGATGAGGAGCCTTCAGCCCCACGACCATCAGGAGGCGGGACAAGACCGACCCCCTAGCAACACGTCGCTCAGACACGGAATATACCAGGATTGACACATATACGGGAACCAGAAGAGTATATAATCAACTACTTTCGGGAAGTGGGTGTGCGCCGTTGGCGGAGCAAAGACTCCCCGGCTGCCCAGCGCTGTTTTGCTTGTTGCCGCTTGCTTAATAAACTAATTTGATTAATTGGACTGGTTCCTGTCAATTATTGGGCCTCAATCTATAACAGTATGAAGACAGTCTCTCTCATCCCCTCACTGTGGCAGCCATAGAGAAAATGGCTGAGCAAACCAAGACAATGGCTGAGACAATGGAAAAAAAATGTCTGAGACAATGGAAAAAAATGACTAAGACAATAGCTGAGCAAAATAAGAAAAATTATAAACTTTTTCAGAAATTGCTTGAAAACCTGTCTGAGATGGGGAAAGAATCTCACTCTTCCCCTGAAGGGACCCAAGTCTCAGTCATTAAGAAAAAACACCCTCCTATGAGATCAACTCAAGGGAAACAGGACCTGCTCCAAGATTTCCTGTGGCTTTGCCTCTGCAACTACAGAGAGGACATGAATAAGTGGGATAAGAAACGTACTTCAGTCCTACAGGCACGAGTGCTTGAGTTGCAAGGTAAAGCAGATAGAAGAAAGAATTCCTGCAGGAGGGTGGCTGCTCCAGTCCATGCTAAGTGATTCTTTGGTCCGTGTAGGAACTCATCTTCTAATTGTAGATTTTGTTCTCAACATTAGGGTTGCCCTGTCTCCAGCCAGGAGGAGGAGAGGGACAGCTGAGTTTATTGGACTGTGTGGATTCGATGGCCTGTGTCGCATTAAAAGGACTGTAGTTTTGATATTTGTCTGTCAGAGTCCCAGGACTTTCACTGATTTACTATCAGAGTCCCAGCAAAGGACTTCCACTGAATCAGATTCACAAATAATCGAAATTAGTTATTTTATTGAGAGCGACAGTCGCAGATTCAAGATTGCCGTTGATAAATTCACTAACTACAATAGCGCTAATTACTTAAGGTTAGTATTGCTAGCAAAAATAACGATAGTACAACAACCGGGGGCAACATTCACCAGAGGGTGACAGGCGCAGCGCTTACCCAGAAAGGCGTCCCTGCCTGGGGTGGAGGAAGAGAACACAGCCCATGGACTGGTCCGTCAGGTATCAAGTTTCTTCTCTCCCAATTTAACAGTCATTCTCTCCATCCTTTTATCCCCAAAATTACGAGGTTTCCCTCCCCTAGGTGACGTGTAGTATGATTGGGGTGGAGAGACGAGTGCTATAGTCATATATGTTTAGCATGATCTCTAAAATCTTCATTAGCATGTACAGGGGTGTCAACTTTAATATGCATTTCACAGGTAATGAGGCAAAGGTCAATTACCAGACATGGCAGCCTCTCAAGGGAACAAAGAGCTACACAAGGTCTCTGTTATCTTGATTTTACTGTCTCTGCTGAGGAAAAGCAGGGCTGTCCTGGCTCCCCAAGACTACCCCGTCATTTATGTATCCTGCGATAGCCAGACAAGCCTTCACTCCCCTGGGCTGCACAAGAGATAGCAAGGCCAGTCTTAATTGCTCTTTGAGCACAGAGCCTTCACCTCGTTATCCAAATTCCACAGCCTGGCACACATACTTTCCCCCCTCTGTATACTGAGGAAAGCTAGAAAGTTACTTTTTTAAGGGCAAGAGAAAAGGTAGGAAACTCAACAGGATTCATATCATTGCAGAAGTCTTTATGTAGAAAACACAAATATTCTCAGATGTTATAAAATTACAAGGACTGGCAGGATAAATATCCCATTCTGATTGAGAATGGAATGCTCACCACACTTTTAAAGAAGTGTCAATTATCTTTCTCAGTGAAGGCAACTGTTTTATAAAATTTTAAGCTTTGCTCACCATTTTATAAAAATAATGACCTTAGTGAAATGCTACTTCTTTCTGGGTGGTT
The DNA here is from genome assembly GCF_964199755.1 of Larus michahellis. NCBI lineage: Eukaryota > Metazoa > Chordata > Aves > Charadriiformes > Laridae > Larus > Larus michahellis. The sequence goes on along the minus strand of NC_133929.1, from coordinate 6,622,154 downwards.
TCAAGGGATTACCTTCAAGCTGGAAACTGCCAAAGCCCAGAGGTGTTCTGCCCACACTCCCCTTGTCTCTAACATTTGTGATCTACTAGGAAAGAGAAGGATGCAATGCCAGCTCTATACTAATTAGTAAACCCTCAACAACAATCTAGCAGCATCCTGTCTTACTTATATTACTTCTTTCATGAAGGCGCCCAGCCAACCTAAACTTGTGATCTGCTGAAGGACTCCTTGGAGAGTATTAAGGTAATGTTGTCTTCATCCTACAACAGTCTTGCTCTGCCAGAGAACGTAAGTTTGGCACAAAGAAAACTGATAATTCATAACCAGCTTTGTCTTGGTACCATGGTGTATCAGAATATAGTACATCAAAATATAACAATCCTCCTCACAAACAGACTCATTCTTAGTTAAGGTCTCAGTTAAATACATTGTAGACATTTGCCCAGTTGATACTATAGGTACACCTGCTATAAATGCTTGCAGAGCAGCATGAAGCTGACATAGCATTATTCCCAATTAATTTTTAATCTGAAAAATGTACTTTTTCTTAAAAGATTGAGAAATGGTGAATTCTTGGACATCATTAAATGTAATGAGAAAAGTATGTATAACTAATCATAGTAGAGTATTTATTACAATGCAACTGCTAAAAATCTTGAGAAACTAAAAAAAAAATTCACAAAGACACAATTTAAAATAATTTCTAGTAAATAAGCTTGGAAAAAGCCCCTCTAACTAAAACATCTTTTGCTATTTACAGGCAGATAACCCATTCTTAGTCCAGTGCAAAAATTTGATTTACAGTGCATTTCAAAATATTTATCTTTTTTTTTTTAAGGTTTCCATCACTGCCTAAGCCAATAACCTGCTGTGTTTGAAAAGTCTCAGCAGTAAGTGTCATTGGTTGCAAAGCTATTTTGGAAAATAGTGAGCTTCATGGCATTTTGTAGAATTAAGGAATGCAATTACCAGCATTGTATACATAAGTGATCTTCGGGCTTCAGAAGCTCTAACCCACTGAAAAAAAGTTTAACAACAGCAAAATGTTTGTTTAATTTTTCTTCTGTAGTTGGTCAGGCATCGGTGGCTTATGTTATAGCCAGTTGAGAAAAGAAGGTTTGGGGGAGACCTTATCACCATGTTCTAGTATTTAAAGGGTGGCTACAAAGAAGATGGAGACTCCCTTTTTACAAGGAGTCACACGGAAAAGATGAGGGCTAATGGGTACAAGTTACTCCTGGGGAGATTCCGATTGGACACAAGAGAAAAATTTTTCACAATGAGAAGAATCGGCCATTGGAACAATCTCCTCAGGGAAGTGGTGGTTTCCCCATCACTAGACACTTTTAAGATTCGTCTGGACAGGGTGCTGGGCCACCTTGCTTAGACCGTGCTTTTGCCAAGAACGGTTTGGCCAGATGATCCTTGAGGTCCCTTCCAACCTGTATTCTATGAGTCTATGATTCAGTTTGGCAAAAATATGATTAGTTTAACAATGTTGAAATAAACATACAAGGAAGAGTATAATTTCTTTGGGTGAATAGTCTGACACATTTTCATATGTATTTGATGAAGGATTATGCTGATATGATGGTAGCTGGGTGCTCCTGTGATTAATCTAAAATGATTAACAAATAGTTGTAAAGCTTATTTACTTTTATAGTTTTCTGAAAATGTAACAAAAAGGAATAGATTGAACTCTTTATCCTATATGTGCATGTGTTAGATAAAGGACTGAGTTTCCTTCAGTGTTGTAATTTCCAAACTGACAGAGATCTTTCCCAAATTAAGTATTTTGTTTCCTTTTTCTTCTGCTTCTTTTGCAACCTACCATGCAGTTACAGAGTGAATATACTTTTCTGATAGGGAGCTGTTGAAGAAGCGATGGGGTAAGGAGACGTCAAGGTTTAGGCTGGGCTGACTACTAAACAAAGGACAGTCTGTCCCTCAGAAGGGAGAGGGAGAGAAAGAACAAAGGAGAGAGACTTATGGGTTGGAAAAAACCCCAAAACAGCTTTAATGAAATATTAACAATAAAAAGAAAAGATAATAATATGAATAAGAAAATAATGAAATATATACAAATATATACAAAACCAATATCGAGCTCCTAGGATCACGATTATGTCACCATCCAGCACTGTAACTGGACACAGCAGCAGACGGGAACTGAATTCAAAAACTTGATTCAGGAACACACGGATCAGGATCAAAGGCAGAAGAATGGACAGGGTCCTCCTCAGATGCTGGCCATTAAAGAAGAGGGTTAACCCCTTTGATCCCTCAGCTTTATACTGAGCATGATGCACATGGGATGGAATACCCCATTGGTCAGTTTTGGGTCACCTGTCCTGTCTGCTCCTCCCTGCAGGTGGGACCCCTCTGTGGAATAATTACTAAATTGGCCAAGAATACAAAAGTACAGCATTGTTCACACATTAAGGAAAAGTATAAAATCAAGAGGCTTCTGAGGTAGAAAATAGCCACAGCTGACATGAAGAATACAACACCTGTGGTTCCCTGATAAGGATGCTTGTGAAGCTACATTAGGTACAGGACGGGATGCAATTATTCCACGGCTTTACCTTATGATGTATAGCGGATACAGGAATGGGATGATACCATGAAACAGATAAGCTGCCAATTAGCTGCCTGCTCGATACTCAGAGCCAACATTTTGTCAAATTTTGATGAAATGCTGTCCTTTGTGCGAACTTTGCTCATTATAATGTCATTATAATACCAAAACACAACTCCATTCTGAAGGCTACCCACCTCCAAGGTGCGACCACTCCTTCTTGAGGCTGCGCCCTGAATTTCTCATAAACTAGACCTTTAATTGTGAAGCGAGAGAAATTTACACCAATGTCGTGGTTTAGCCTCAGATGGCAACAAAGAACCACGTGCCGCTAGCACGTGCCTTCCTAATACAGGAAGGATCGTAAGAAAAGGCAAGACTCTTGGGTTGGGACAAAGGCAGTTTAACAGAACAGCAAAGGGAACAGGCAAACAACAACAACAACAACAACAACACGGATAGGGGAATATACAAACGCGATTACGGGACCGCCACTCGCCGACCGGCCGGACCCGGGACGCCCCAGCCCGCTTTTAAGCAGCAACTTCCTGCCCCCTCCCCCGGCAGCTCAGGGTGGGCGTGGCTCACATGGCATGGAATACCAGGAAAAGTTAACCCTATCCCCACCGGAACCAGGACAACCAATCATGATAAAAGTATGTATGACTAAAGTCACTCAAACTCCACCTTGAAGATAACAAATAGTATAAAAATAGCCCGAGAGAGGGGGGATACCCAGGGAAGACACCATCTCAAAGAATTCCATCACTGACTTCTGGGATCAGTCGACGGGCTGAGCCTCTCTTCCCCTGCATAGGGACACCTTTGGGTAAGACTTAGACTATACCGAGTGCTTCCTCGGGAAACTTAGAAATTTCTCTAGAGACTCTCTTTCCTACACTTATAGCCAGGCTGTATTGTTTATAACTTTGTCGCGTGTTTTGTATATGTAACAATACTTTCATTTGCACGTGCTTTGCAGACAGTGTATTTATCACCAGCAATCCTAAGAACCTGTATATCTGTTGTTTAAATAAACTGCACTTTTTTAAGTAGCTAGCCGTTTTGGTTTCTCACTGAACGTGACCAAAGACTCGAGAGTGGCCGTGCTAGTTCAGGAGCACGACTAGACTGAAGGTGCAGTCCACTATTAGTGTATCCAAATCGTAACAGTTTAATACATATTAAACGCGACTGGACTGATAGTGCTGAATTGGGCATCCCTCAGAATTTAAACCTAGCCGCACCTAGCCTCCCACCTCAGTGAGGAGTGTTAGAATGCAAGGGGTTTATTTTCTGCCAAAACCGCTTTGCCCCTTTCACGCAACACCCTCTACGCTTTTCCGCTTCTGACCATCCAACAGGGTACACAACAAAGTTAGCTGTCCTTGGTTGTTACGGGAATAAGTATAAGCAAGAGCCTCTCTGCATACCATTCCTTGGTATTAACTATAAACATCAGACCGTATCACTGCTAGAAGCCGACACTGTCTTAAAAACATACTGTTAATTTCAGAGAGTACAGTGAGTTAGAAGAGACTTAACTGAAGTAAAATTACTGAAAGGAAAATCGCTTTTGTTCTATCTCAAAGCAGGACATTTCACCCCTTATTCCATAATATTTATGTCATGCTCAGGTCACTACTGCTTATTGTCTTCAAATATATATGGATATATATAGAGAGAGATCACAAATTTATGATTTGTCTTTCTACAATAAAGTTCATTAAAGTTCATTTAGTTCATGATTGCAGGTTTCCATCTATCATAGCAGTCTCTCAGGGCAGGAGAGATGGTATGAAATTCATCATGGTTCATGCCCATGGGTAGCATGTTCATCTCAAAGAGGTTGCTGGACACCACTTGAAGCTAGCTCAGGGTTCATCACTACTATGTTATCCTGAAAAACACTTATTGAACACTGTTTGTATTACGTAGCAATTAACATAATTCAGCTCAGAATTAAGTATTCTCACCCAAGGTCAAATTACCTTGAGGCACACATTGAGCTTCTCCATTCTCCAGCATCACCCACCAAGTACATCCACATACAGGCCCATGAATGGGTTTGCCTTTGCCTGAAGCAGGGAAAAACCCAAACGTTTTCCCCCGCATATTCCTTTGATGCATCACAGGGACGTTATCCCCTTCTACTGTATGTAAAAGGACTGATTGAAGAGAACCAGCTCAATTGATGGATCCCCTGGTGTTAACTAACCAGGTAGCTTGTGCTAAATGCTGGTCCCAATTTATAAAGGTTCCACCACCCATTGCCTTCAGGGTAGTTTTTAACAGTCCATTGTATCCCTCAACTTTCCCAGAAGCTGGTGCATGATAGGGGATGTGATATACCCACTCAATGCCATGTGCTTTTGCCCAAGCACTTATAAGACTGTTTTTGAAATGAGTCCCATTGTCTGACTCAGTTCTTTTTGCAGTACCATGTCGCCACAAGACTTTCTTCTGGAGGCCCAGCATGGCAGTGTTATGGGGCACAGTATAGGTTTCCAACCATCCAGTGCTTCCTTCCACCACTGTAAGCACATAATGCTTACCCTTGAGGGTTTGAGGGAGTGTGATGTAGTCAATTGTCCAGGCCTCCCCATACTTATATTTTAACCATCGTCCCCCATACCACAAAGGTTTTAACCATTTAGCTTGCTTGATTTCAGCGCGTGTTTCACAATAGTGGATAACCTGCGCAATAGCATCCATAGTTAAGTCCACCCCTTGGTCACGAGCCCATTTCTACATTTCATCCCTTCCTTGATGACCTGAAGTGTCATGGGCCCACCAAGCTAAAAACAGTTCACCTTTATGTTCCCAGTCCAAATCTGTCTGGAAAATCTTAGCAGCCTGATCCACTTGCTGAGTGTTTTGATGTTTTTGTTGTTCCTCAGTGGCCCGACTCATGGGTACGTGGGCATCTACATGACGTACCTTTACGACTAGTTTCCCTAGCCAGTCAGCAATATCTTGCCATAATTCAGCAGCCCAGATGGGTTTGCCTCTGCGCTGCCAGTTGCTCTGCTTCCACTGCTTTAACCTCCCCCACAGAGCATTTGCCACCATCCATGAATCAGTATAAAGATAGAGTATTGGCCACTTTTCTCCTTCAGCAATGTCTAAGGCCAGCTGGATGGCTTTTACCTCTGCAAATTGACTCGGTTCTCCTTCTCCTTCAGTTGCTTCTGCAACTCATTGTGCAGGACTCCACACAGCAGCTTTCCACCTTCGATGTTTTCCTACAATCCAACAAGATCCATCAGTGAACAGAGCATACTGTTTCTCATTATCTGAGAGTTCATTATATGGTGGGGCTTCCTCAGCAGTAGTCACCACCTCCTCAGGTGCCATTCCAAAGTCTTTGCCTTCAGGCCAGTTTGTGATCACTTCCATGATTCCTGGACTATTTGGGTTTCCTTTTCAAGCCTACTGTCTGATTAATGGAACCCACTTACTCCAGGTAGCATCGCTGTCATGATGAGGAGAAGGAGCTTTACCCTTGAACATCCAGCCCAGCACTGGTAATCGGGGCACCAGGAGGAGCTGTGCTTCAGTACCAATTACCTCTGAAGCAGCTCTGACTCCTTCATATGCTGCCAAGATTTCTTTCTCAGTTGGGGTATAGTTGGCTTCAGATCCTCTGTATCCCTGACTCCAGAATCCTAGGGGTCGACCTCGAGTCTCCCCTGGTGCTCTCTGCCAGAGGCTCCAGGTAGGAACATTGTCCCCGGCTGTGGTGTAGAACACATTTTCAATGTCCCGTCCTGTTCGGACTGGTCCAAGGGCTACTGCATGCACAATCTCTTGTTTAATTTTCTCAAAGGCCTGTCGTTGCTCTGGACCCCACGAAAACTTATTTTTCTTTTGAGTCACTTCATAGAGAGGTTTCACAATCTGACTATCACCTGGAATATGCATTCTCCAGAAACCCACACCACCTAAGAAGGCTTGTGTTTCCTTTTTGTCAGTAGGTGGGGACATAGATGTAATAACATCTATGTTATTATTGTTAATCACATCCATTGGGATCTGGTGACGTCCATCTTGCCATTTCATTCCCAAGAACTGGATATCTCATGCAGGTCCCTTGTCCTTACCTCTTTTTACAGCAAAACCTGCTTTCAGAAGAATTTTAAGTATCTTCTTACCTTTCTTGAAAACTCTTTCTGCTGTATTACCCCACACAATGGTGGCATCAATGTACTGCAGGTGTTCTGGAGCTCCACCCTTCTCCAGGGCAGTCTGGATCAGTCCATGGCAAATGGTGGGGCTGTGTTTCCACCCCTGGGGCAGTCGATTCCAGGTGTACTGGATGCCTCTCCAGGTGACAGCAAACTGTGGCCTGCACTCTGCTGCTACAGGAAAAGAGAAAAAGGCATGAGCAATGTCAATGGTAGCATACCACTGGGCTGCCTTGGACTCCAGTTCATACTGCAGTTCTAGCATGTCTCGCACAGCAGCACTCAGTGGTGGTGTGACTTCATTCAGGCCACCGGAGTCTACTGTTAGTCTCCAGTCTCCATCAGACTTTAGCACTGGCCATCTAGGGCTGTTAAAGGGTGAGCAAGTCTTGCTAATCACTCCTTGGGTCTCCAGCTGATGAATCAGGTTCTGGATGGGAATCAGGGAGTCTTGGTTGGTGAAATTTTGTCATCGATGCACTGTGGCAGTAGCAATTGGCACCTGCTGTTCTTTAACCTTCAGCAGTCCCACCACAGAAGGGTCATCTGAAAGGCCAGGTAAGGCAGACAGCTGTGTAATGTCCTCAGTCTCTACAGCTGCTATACCAAAAGCCTACCTATACCCTTTTGGGTCTTTGAAATACCTTCTCTTGAGGTAGTTAGTCTATACCAAGGATGCAAGGAGCATCTGGGCCAGTCACAATGGGGTGCTTTTCCCATTTATTCCCAGTTACACTCACTTCAGCTACCAATACAGTCAGACCCTCCTGTCACTCCAGAAATAGTGACGGATTAACTCCATTCACCACAACTCTTCAGGCCCAGCCATCCAGCCAGTAGTACACCCATCCAAGCCATGAGCAGCCAGTTTCTCCAGGAGAATGCTGTGGGAAATGGTGTCAAAGGCTTTACTAAAGTCTGGGTAAACAACATCCACAGCCTTTCCCTCATCCACCAAGCAGGTCACCTTGTCATAGAAGGAGATCAGGTTAGTCAAGCAGGACCTGGCTTTCATAAACCCATGCTGACTGGGCCCATTTGCCTGGTTGTCCTTCATGTGCCATGTGATGGCACTCAGGATGATCTGCTCCATAACCTTCCCAGGCACCGAGGTCAGACTGACAGGCCTGTAGTTCCCTGGATCCTCCTTCCGGCCCTTCTTGTAGATGGGCGTCACATTTGATGAACTCCAGTCAACTGGGACTTCCATGGTTAGCCAGGACTGCTGGTAAATGATGGAAAGTGGCTTGGTGAGCGCTTCCACCAGCTCCCTCAGTACCCTTGGGTGAATAGTGCTGTTTGTACTTGCAGTTCCTTTTTCAGCCTTTGTACTCTGTGCAATTGATTGCTCAGAGGCCCCTGAGGCTGTCCAGGATTATATGGTCTGACCTGGTAAGATGAAAAGTCAAAATAACAGGTAAAAAACAAAAAAGCAAAGAAAAATTGTATGTGCAGAGAAAGTGTGTCAGAAGTTGAATTAGCAGCTGGCTATTCTGTGTTGATTGAAAAAACATCACAACTTTTATTTGGTTTTGATCTTATTATAACTAGGAAGTGTGCTCCTGACTGTTGTGTTGCGCTTTTAATGACAGCTGTGTTAATTTCTTTGTCCAATTGATGCTTTGAAAGACAGCAAGAAAATGGTATGTATAAAGAGTGGAGAGCTAGTCCTTAGATTCTTAGCTTCTAGTAAGGTTAACTGTGTAGTTGTGAATACACTGATATTAAATGCCAGATGATGATTATTCAGAATGGCGCTACAAAGAGCTGCCCCTATAAAATATTGGAGACGTTAATATGACTGGTTTTTTGTTGCTTTTCTCACAGTCTTTACATTTAAAATTAGTTATTTTGAACTTCTGGCATTCCTCTTACCCATGTGTCTCAACTTTCCTAATTTGGTGCATTTAATCCTTTTTCCAATGCTGATTTTGCTATCCTATATTCCAAGAATTATTTTCTGTAAATGTAGTTCTGCTGATTTTTTGTGTTAATTGTTAATTGTGTTAATTTTTGTGTTAACCTTATTATGAAATCTCTTGCTGTCATCTTGGTACGTGGATTTAGTACACAAATACTTTAGGCACTTTTTAGAAGACAAATAAAACATGATGTCGGACTCCATTGTGGTACCAGGTTCTAATTCATTGGTACTCATATGAGCATTTTGTGCTGCATGATAAATCTTTCTTCGTTTTTGGATTTTCTTTTCCTCAGTGAATCCAGCCCTTTCTTGTTCCTATTTTTACTCTGGAGATGATGTATATGTGAGAAGCTTATTTTAGTTTTCTGATGATCGGAAATGTTGGCCATAAGAAGAGGTAGACATGGTGATTAGAACATATAGCAGTGCCACTTAATAAACTAAACATCTCACTGAAACTAAAAATAGTAGCATTTCTTTAAATTGTTTCACGCCAATGAAGTGTGCCAATCTTTTAACAGTGCTTCCCACAGAAAGCCCTTCCCCCCCTTGTGGAATTTGGATAATGAGGTGAAGGCTCTGTGCTCAAAGAGCAATTAAGACTGGCCTTGCTATCTCTTGTGCAACCCAGGGGAGTGAAGGCTTGTCTGGCTATCACAGGATACATAAATGACAGGGTAGTCTTGGGGAGCTAGGACAGCCCTGCTTTTCCTCAGCAGAGACAGTAAAATCAAGATAACAGAGACTTTGTGTAGCTCTTTGTTCCCTTGAGAGGCTGCCATGTCTGGTAATTGACCTTTGCCTCATTACCTGTGAAATGCATATTAAAGTTGACACCCCTGTACATGCTAATGAAGATTTTAGAGATCATGCTAAACATATATGACTATAGCACTCGTCTCTCCACCCCAATCATACTACACGTCACCTAGGGGAGGGAAACCTCGTAATTTTGGGGATAAAAGGATGGAGAGATGTTGCGTGAAAAGGGGCAAAGCGGTTTTGGCAGAAAATAAACCCCCTTGCGTTCTAACACTCCTCACCGAGGTGGGAGGCCTGGTGCGGCTAGGTGTAAATTCTGAGTAATGCCCAATTCAGCACTATCAGTCCAGTTGCGTTTAATATGTATTAAACTGTTACGATTTGGATACACTAATAGTGGACTGCACCTTCAGTCTAGTCGTGCTCATGAACTAGCACGGCCACTCTCCAGTCTTTGGTCACGTTCAGTGAGAAACTGAAATGACTAGCTACTTAAAAAAAGGTGCAGTTTATTTAAGCAACAGGTATATAGGTTCTTAGGATTGCCGGTGATAAATACACTGTCTGCAAAGCACGTGCAAATGAAAGTATTGTTACATATACAAAACGCGCAACAAAGTTATAAACGATACAGCCTGGCTCTAAAAGTAGAAAAGAGAGTCTCTCGAGAAATTTCTAAGTTTCCCGAGGAAGCACTCGGTATAGTCTAAGTCTTACCCAAAGGCGTCCCTATGGGGGGGAAGAGAGGCTCAGCCCGTCGACTGATCCCAGAAGTCAGTGATGGAATTCTTTGAGATGGTGTCTTCCCTGGGTATCCCCCCTCTCTCGGGCTATTTTTATACTATTTGTTATCTTCAAGGTGGAGTTTGAGTGACTTTAGTCATACATACTTTTATCATGATTGGTGTAAAATTCTCTCGCTTCACAATTAAAGGTATAGTTGACGAGAAATTCAGGGCGCAGACTCAAGAAGGAGTGGTCGCACCTTGGAGGTGGGTAGCCTTTGGGATGGAGGTGTGGTTTGGTATCATAATGACATTATAATGAGCAAAGTTCGCACAGAGGACAGCATTTCATCAAAATTTGACAAAATGTTGTCTCTGAGCATTGAGCGAGCAGCTAATTGGCAGCTTATCTGTTTCATGGTATCATCCCATTCCCGTATCTGCTATACATCATAAGGTAAAGCCGCGGAATAATTGCATCCCGTCCCGTACCTCATGTAGCTTATCAGGGAACCACAGGTGTTGTATTCTTCATGCCAGCTGTGGCTATTTTCTACCTCAGAAGCATCTTGATTTTATACTTTTCCTTAATGTGTGAACAATGCTGTACTTTTGTATTTTTAGCCAATTTAGTATTTATTCCACATAATCCACCCCGTGACTACAGTCACTCAAGCTCCATGATACTCAATACTGATAGGAAAGATCACATGTGTTCTTGTGGTGAGGGATATCAAGTGCAAATACATCTCGTGGAGTGATCAAATGAGTTAAACTTTTCATCATAATCCAAAGTCTAACATACAAAACAATTGTCAAAGTGAAGCACAATACAATGAGTATTAGTAAAACAACAACAGGATGGAGCATCTTGTTATAAAGTCCTGTAACTGTCGGTGACCATCCAAAAAGAGTATCTCCCCATCCATGTCCTCCGTCTCTCTTGACTCTTTCCAGCACTTGGTGTATTTCTTCAACATCATGATGGACGGTAATCAAAGTTCTTTGTCCATTTTCTTGGGCCTCTTTCAACAGGGTATGTTTCCAGCCATCCAGTGGTTGCTTCCACCATTGTGAGCACATAGCGCTTGCCTTGACGGGTTTGTGGCAGTGTGATATAATCAATCTGCCAGGCCTCCCCAGATTTATATTTCAGCCATCGTCCTCCATACCAAAGAGGCTTCAAATGCTTGGCTTGCTTGATTGCAGCGCATGTCTCACATTCATGGATGACCTGTGCAATAGTGTCCATGGTCAGGTCCACCCCTCGGTCACGAGCCCATCTATATGTTGCATCTCTTCCTCGATGGCCTGAGGAGTCATGGGCCCACCGAGCTATGAATAGTTCACCCTTATGTTGCCAGTCCAGATCCACCTGAGCCACTTCAATCCTAGCAGCCCGATCCACCTGCTGGTTGTTCTGATGTTCCTCCGTGGCCCGATTCTTCGGTACATGGGCATCTACGTGGCGTACTTTCACAACCAGATTCTCTATCCGGGCAGCAATATCTTGCCATAGGTCAGCAGCCCAGATGGGTTTGCCTCTGCGCTGCCAGTTGCCCTGCTTCCACTGCTGTAACCACCCCCACAGAGCATTTGCCACCCTCCATGAGTCAGTGTAGAGATCAAGTACTGGCCATTTTTCTCGCTTGGCAATGTCCAAAGCCAGCTGAATGGCTTTCACCTCTGCAAACTGGCTCGATTCACCCTGTCCTTCACTGGCTTCTGCAACCCGTCGTGTAGGACTCCACACAGCAGCCTTCCACTTTCGATGCTTTCCCACAATCCGGCAGGACCCATCAGTGAACAGGGCATATTTCTTCTCATTTTCTGGCAGTTTATTATATGGTGGGGCCTCTTCTGCACGCGTCACCTCCTCCTCTGGTGACATTCCGAAATCCTTGCCTTCTGGCCAGTCCATGATCACTTCCAGAATTCCTGGGCGACTGGGGTTTCCCATTCGAGTTCGCTGTGTGATCAGTGCAATCCACTTACTCCATGTAGCATCGGTTGCATGATGTGTGGTGGGGACCCTTTCTTTGAACATCCAGCCCAGCACCGGCAGTCGAGGTGCCAAGAGGAGCTGTGCTTCTGTGCCAACCACTTCCGAAGCAGCTCGAACCCCTTCATATGCTGCCAATATCTCTTTTTCTGTTGGAGTGTAGCAGGCTTCGGCTCCTCTGTATCCCCGACTCCAAAACCCTAGGGGTCTCCCTCGAGTCTCCCCTGGTGCTTTCTGCCAGAGGCTCCAGGTAGGGCCGTTCTCCCCGGCTGCGGTGTAGAGCACGTTTTTAACATCTTGTCCTGCCCGGACTGGCCCCAGGGCCACTGCACGGACTATTTCCTGTTTGATTTGTTCAAAAGCTTGTCGTTGCTCAGGAACCCATTTAAAGTCATTCTTCTTCCGGGTTACTTGATACAGAGGGCTTACAATTTGACTGTAATCTGGGATATGCACCCTCCAAAAACCCACAATGCCTAAGAAAGCTTGTGTTTCCTTTTTACTAGTTGGTGGAGACATACCTGCTATTTTGTTGATCACATCCATTGGAATCTGACGGCATCCATCCTGCCATTTTATTCGTAAAAACTGGATCTCCTGCGCAGGTCCCTTGACCTTACCTCGTTTTATGGCAGAACCAGCTTTCAGAAGGATTTGGACTATTTTACTCCCTTTCTCAAAAACTTCTTCTGCTGTGTTTCCCCATACAATGATGTCATCAATGTACTGCAGATGTTCTGGAGCTTCACCCTGTTCCAGTGCAGTCTGGACCAGTCCATGGCAAATGGTGGGGCTGTGTTTCCACCCCTGGGGCAGTCGATTCCAGGTGTACTGGACGCCCCTCCAAGTGAAAGCAAACTGTGGCCTGCACTCTGCTGCCAAAGGGATTGAGAAGAATGCATTCGCTATATCAGTTGTGGCATACCACTTGGCTGCCTTGGACTCCAGTTCGTATTGGAGTTCTAGCATGTCCGGCACGGCAGCACTCAGCGGTGGTGTGACTTCTTTCAGACCACGATAGTCTACAGTTAGCCTCCACTCTCCATTAGATTTTCGCACCGGCCATATGGGACTGTTAAAGGGTGAGCGAGTCTTGCTGATCACTCCTTGAACCTCTAGTTGACGAATCAGCTTATGGATGGGAATCAGAGAGTCTCGGTTAGTGCGATATTGCCGCCGATGCACCGTTGTGGTAGCAATCGGCACCTGTTGTTCTTCGACCCTCAACAACCCCACAACAGAAGAATCCTCCGAGAGACCAGGCAAGGTAGACAACTGTTTAACTTCCTCCGTCTCCAAGGCAGCTATGCCAAAGGCCCACCAGTACCCTTTTGGGTCCTTAAAATACCCTCTCCTGAGGTAATCTATACCAAGGATGCATGGAGCCTCTGGGCCAGTCACAATGGGATGCTTTTGCCACTCATTCCCAGTTAGGCTCACTTCCACCTCCAGTACAGTCAACTCTTGGGATCCCCCTGTCACCCCAGAAATACAAATGGGTTCTGCCCCTCTATAGCTTGATGGTATTACAGTACACTGTGCACCCGTGTCCACTAGAGCCTTATACTCCTGTGGGTCTGATGTGCCAGGCCATCGAATCCACACCGTCCAATAAACCCGGTTGTCCCTTTCCTCCACCTGGCCGGAGGCAGGGCCCCTCTAATACTGGTCAGAGTATCCGTTACTCACTTCTTGCATAAATGACTTGGAAGTTCCTTCAAGAGGATCAGAAGCAAGATCAGGCCTTCTGCTCTGTCTGGGGAACTGCCCACTGGAAACTGGGCCAGCACTTTTCCTGGAGGGATCCCCTTTTGTGGTTGTCCTTCCTTGCAACTCCTGTACCCGTGTCCGCAGGATCCAAGTAGGTTGTCCATCCCACTTCCTCATGTCCTCCCCATGGCCACGCAGGTAGAACCACAGGGTGCCTCGTGGTATGTACCCTCTGTACTCCCTCTCTTGAGTGGGGAAATGCCTGCTCCTAATAGCTGAGACGCTGGCCCGTGCAGGTGGGGAGTAGGAGATATTCTCTTCAAGTTGCTGGACCTTCCGCGACAGTTTCTCCACAGCTGAGACAAGGGGGGAAGAGAAACTTTCTTCATATCGCCGGAGCCGGCCAGCCACCTCATCCACCGTTGGTCCCTCTTCACCTTTCCATTCCATTACTGCCAGTGCGTTGGCATATGATGATGGTGCGCTCCGTACAAACTTCCGCCACATGGGCCTTGTGCATTGCACCTCATCAGGGTCTGTGGGTAAGTCTGCATTGTCCAAGTCATAATAAATCATCTCCCGCACGGCTAATTCTCTCAGGTACTGGATACCTCTTTCCATGGTAGTCCACTTGCTTGGCTGACATACATCATCCTCACTGAAGGGGTACCTCTCCTCACGCCTGACAGGAGTCGTTTCCAGAGGCTGAGGGGTTGGGTCTTCTTCCCAATTGCCTTGTCACTGCCCCCTTCCCTAGACAGGGATCCCAGCTGCCTGGCCTCCCTACCCTCTAATTCCAGGCTACTGGCCCCGTTATCCCAGCACCGGAGCAGCCAGGTGACAATGTGCTCGCCTAAAAGTCGGCTGAAATCTTTTCGCATATCCCGCAGCTCACTCAAGGATAGGGATCAAGTAATTATCTCTGGTTCTGCCTCTTCCTCCTGCTCTCGTGATGGCCCTGGTTCATCATCATCTCTTACTGAGCGAACTGATTTCTTCGTGTACTTCTTCTTCTGTATGGGGGAACTGATACCGGCACGGGTTGGTTCCCTGGTTTAGTGGCAGTGGCTGCTATGGGGGTTGGAGTAACTGCAGTGGCTGTTGCGGGGGTCAGAGTAGCTGCAGTGGCTGCTACAGGGGTTGCAGTAGCCGCAGTGTCCGCCACAGGGGTCGCAGTAGCCACAGTGTCCGTCGCAGGGGTTGCAGCAGCCGCAGTGGCTGCTGGTCTGGTCTCCATCTCTTCCCCCTGAGGGTGCTGCATAATTCTGAGCAGTGCCTGGTAGATACTGGCCAGGGCCCAGCACAGCGCGGTGAGTTGTGCCTCTCTGGAATAGCCACAGCATTTTCCCTTCAGATATTCTACCACTTTATCAGGGTCCTGTAATTGTTCAGGGGTGAAGTCCCAGACCATTGGAGGTGAGAAGCTCTCTAGGTACCTGCCCATGTTCTCCCACATGCCCTGCCACCCCTGACTATCCAGCCTCGGAGCAGATCTCCGGGTGGTAGTCTTAAATAGTCGCTTAACCCTAAACAAGACCTGGAACACATTCAGCAGACATAACAATAGGACCAGGCTGGTTTGAGTATCCCAAGGATATTCAAAATTCTCAAAAGCTGTCATACCTGACCCGAAGGAGAAAAGGGAGGCAAAAGAGCTGGGGAAAGTTTCCCCCCCCATTTCCCCCACAGACTGGGTGTAATTATTAATAAATTCTGAGAGATGGTGCCCAATGTACGGACAGGACAGCAAAACCACATAAACACCCCAAAATGTCCCTGCCCACAGAACACAGAGGGAGCAACCAGAGCTGGTGTGTGTACCGGCCGGGCCCAGTGCCTCTACTGGCATACATGGTAAGGTCAGTTGCTCCTGGGGACTCAGCTATGGTTGCTACCAGATTGAAGGCTATGTTTAGGAAAGCTGTGGGCACCCAGACCGAGGCCCCACGTGAACATATGGGCGTGCAGGCCTCTGGGTGCAGAGAGTGCCGGAGCCTGGCGCTGGCAATGGAGGGTAGCGGAGACAACACCTGTATAAGATGTGAACAGGTGAATGATCTGCTCAACCTGGTGGCCCAGCTGAAGGATGAAGTGGAGAGGCTGAGGAGCATCAGGGAGTGTGAAAGAGAAATTGACTGATGGGCCCACTCCCTGAGAGTAGGGGAACAGGTTGAGGCCCCGTGTAAATCAGAGGACCCTCTCCCCTCTTCTCACCAAGCAATAGGAGAGGATCTCAGAGAAGAGGGGGAACGGAAACAGGTCCCTGCTCGAGGAAGCAGGCGAGTCCCCTCCCAACCTCTCCCAGCTTCCCAGTTACCCCTGCAGAAGAGGTATGGAGTCCTGCAGGAGGAACTGGCCGATGGAGAGGAGGATGACACACCAAGACTAGAGAAGACAGAAAGTACACGTCACAGCGGACCCAACTTCACTACTAGCTCCAAAAGGAAAAGGAGAAAGGTCATAGTTGTGGGTGACTCTCTGCTGAGAGGGGGCAGAGGGACCAATATGCCGCCCTGACCCGCTACACAGGGAAGTCTCTTGCCTCCCTGGGGCACGGGTCAGGGATGTGACGAACAAACTCCCAGACCTAGTAAACCCCACTGATTACTACCCCCTGTTAGTATTTCAGGTGGGTAGTGATGAAATGGGTAGGAGGAGGCCGAAATCAATTAAAAGAGATTTTAGAGCCTTAGGGCAGCAGCTCAAGGGGTCAGGAACACAAGTTGTCTTCTCTTCTATCCCACCAGTGGCAACTGTGAATAAAGAAATTGATAGGAAGAGGCAACAGATCAACTTGTGGCTCCGGGACTGGTGTTACAGGCAGGGCTTTGGGTTTTTCGAACATTGGTGGCTATATGAGACACCTGGCATGCCATTGTCAGGTGGGACACAGCTGTCCCAGAGGGGGAAAAGAATTTTGGGGCAGGAGTTAGCAGGGCTCATTGACTGGTCTTTAAACTAGATATGAGGGGGGAAGGGGAGATAACTGGGCCTGTCAAGATTAAACCTGAGGAAAGCATGCCACGGTTTGAAGGAGACCACATTAGTGAGGACTCCCACTCTGACATTTCATCAGAGAAAGGTGATAGACGTTTAGAAATTACTGCTAGAGAACAATGGGAAAACCCTTTCCTAGAAGGGGAAAAGGGTACTAGGCTAAGAGTTAACAAAGCTCATGGACAGAGCTTTAAGCCAAAAGTTAAGGGGGAAGGGGATAAAACCAGGCCCGCTGGTAATGAACCTGAGTGTCAAGGGCCAAAGATGGGGGTGAAATCAGTAGCCCAGGTCAAGCGCATCTACGCTAATGCACGTAGCATGGGCAACAAACAGGATGAGCTAGAAGCCATTGCGCGGCAGGACAACTACGACATAGTCGCCATCACGGAAATGTGGTGGGATGATGATGGTCATGACTGGAATGCTGCAATGAGTGGCTATAAGCTCTTCAGAAGGAATAGGCAAGGAAGGAGGGGGGGGGTGTGGCTCTGTACATTAGGGAGCTGTTTGACTCTATAGAGATAGACTCCAGTGATGAAGAAGTTGAGTGTTTATGGGTAAGGGTGAAAGGGAAGGCTAACAGAGGTGATTTTGTGCTGGGAGTCTGCTATAGACCACCCAACCAGGAAGAGCAGGTTGATGAGGTATTCTATAAGCGGCTGGCTGCAGTCTCGCAAACGCCAGCCCTTGTTCTAGTTGGGGACTTCAACTTACCAGACATCTGCTGGAAATATAACACAGCAGAGAGCAGGCAGGCTAGGAGGTTCCTCGAGCGTATGGAGGATAACTTCCTGACACAAATGGTAGGTGAGCCTACCAGGGGAGGTGCCTTGCTAGACCTACTGTTCACAAACAAAGAAGGGCTAGTGGGGGACGTGGAGGTCGGAGGCCGTCTTGGGCTTAGTGACCATGAAATGGTTAAGTTTTCCATCCATAGTGAGGTAAGGAAGGGGGTTAACAAAACCTCCATCTTGGACTTCCGGTGGGCAGACTTTAGCCTGTTCAGAACCCTGGTTGGGAGAGTCCCATGGGAGGTAGTCCTGAGAGACAAAGGAGCCCAGGAAGGCTGGACGCTCTTCAAGAGGGAAATCCTAAAGGCCCAGGAGCAGGCTGTCCCCATGAGGCGCAAAATTAAAGGGCGGGGAAAATGGCCGGCCTGGATGAACAAAGAGCTCTTGATGGGACTTAAGGAAAAAAGGAAGGTTTACCACCTTTGGAAGAGGGGACAGGCAACTCAGGAGGAGTACAGAGATCGTGTTAGGTCATACAGAGAAAAAATCAGGAAGGCAAAAGCCCAGCTGGAACTCAACCTGGCAATTAACATAAGGGACAACAAAAAAAGTTTCTATAAATACATCAACAAAAAGAGAGTGACAGAGAATGTCCATCCCTTACTGGATGCGGGGGGAAACCTTGCAACCAAGGACGAGGAGAAGGCTGAGATACTTAATGCCTTCTTTGCCTCTGTCTTTAATAGTCAGACCAGCTACCCCCAGGGTGTTCAGCTTCTTGGGCTGGAAGATAAGAATGGAGAACAGGACAACTCCCCTGTAATCCAGGGGGAAGTAGTTAATGATTTGCTTATGCACCTGGACACGCATAAGTCTATGGGGCCGGACGGGATTCACCCAAAAGTTCTCAGGGAGCTGGCAGGAGAGCTCACCAAGCCTCTCTCCATTATCTATCAACAATCCTGGTCAACAGGAGAGGTGCCGGATGACTGGAGGGTGGCCAATGTGACGCCCATCTACAAGAAGGGTCGGAAGGAGGATCCCGGAAACTACAGGCCTGTCAGCCTGACCTCGGTACCGGGAAAGATCATGGAGAGGATCATCCTGAGTGAGCTCTCACGGCAAGTGCAGGGCAGCCAAGGGATCAGGGCCAGCCAGCATGGGTTTATGAAAGGGAGGTCCTGCCTGACCAACTTGATCTCTTTCTATGACCATGTGACCCGCTTTCTCGATGAGGGGAAGGCTGTGGATGTTGTCTACCTGGACTTTGGTAAGGCCTTCGACACCATCCCCCACGGCATTCTCCTGGAGAAACTGGAGAATTATGGCATAGACAAGTGTACCCTCCGCTGGATAAAAAACTGGCTGGATGGCCGTGCCCAGCGAGTTGTGATTAATGGAGCAAAATCTGGTTGGCGGCCGGTCACCAGTGGTGTCCCTCAGGGCTCAGTTTTGGGGCCAGTCTTGTTCAATATCTTTATTGATGATCTAGACAAGGGGATTGAATGCACCCTCAGTAAGTTTGCGGATGACACCAAACTAGGTGGGAGTGTTGATCTGCTTGAGGGTCGGAAGGCCCTACAGAGGGACCTGGACAGGTTGGATCAATGGGCCAAGGCCAATGGGATGAGGTTTAATAAGGCCAAGTGCCGGGTCCTGCATTTTGGTCACAACAACCCCGGGCAACGCTACAGGCTTGGGGAAGAGTGGCTGGAAAGCTGCCCGGCAGAAAAGGACCTGGGAGTGTTAGTGGACAGCCAGCTTAACATGAGCCAGCAGTGTGCCCAGGGGGCCAAGGCGGCCAACAGCATTCTGGCTTGTATCAGGAATAGCGTGGCCAGCAGGAGTAGGGAAGTCATCGTGCCTCTGTCCTCGGCACTGGTGAGGCCTCACCTCGAGTACTGTGTTCAGTTTTGGGCCCCTCACTACAGGAAAGATATTGAAGTGCTGGAGCGTGTCCAGAGGAGAGCCACCAAGCTGGTGAGGGGTCTGGAGACCAAGTCCTATGAGGAGAGGCTGAGGGAGCTGGGCATGTTTAGTTTGTAGAAGAGGAGGCTGAGGGGAGACCTCATTGCCCTCTACAACTACCTGAAAGGAAACTGTAGAGAGGCAGGGGTTGGCCTCTTCTCCCAAGGGAATAACGACAGGACCAGAGGAAATGGTATGAAGCTGCGGCAAGGGAGATATAGATTAGATATTAGGAAGAATTACTTTACTGAAAGAGTGGTCAGGCACTGGAACAGCCTGCCCAGGGAGGTGGTGGAGTCACCATCCCTGGAGGTATTTAAGAAACGTGTAGACATGGCTCTTCAGGGCATGCTCTAGTGCCCAAGATTATTGTTTGTGGTGGGGTGTTGTGTGTGGGGTTGTGGGTGTGGAGTTTAGTTGGTGGGTGCTTTTTTTTTGTGTGTGTGGTTTTTTTTTTTTTTTTTTTATGTGGTTGGACTCGATGATCTCAAAGGTCCCTTCCAACCACTAAGATTCTGTGATTCTGTGAAATAGCTGTCTGAACAGTGATATTATCATATCATAAACAGATATCGCACAGGACAGCAGAATGATAATCCTCACCCCTCTTCCAGACATGGTAAACAGCATCGCAGGGAGTACATAAGCCATATAGGATTTTACATAACACAGCCATGAGAACAAACCAAGCAACATGGTGACCAGTGACTATTTACCTAATAAAATAAATGCATACAAAAAAAATTCGTTTTTCCAAGCTCTAGTTGGATTCTGTCGTTATCTCAACCCTTCGAGCCCCATGTTGGGCGCCAAAAAAGGACTGTCGTGGTTTAGCCTCAGATGGCAACAAAGAACCACCTGCCGCTCGCTCGGGCCTTCCCAATACGGGAAGAATCGGAAGAAAAAGGCAAGACTCTTGGGTTGAGACAAAGGCAGTTTAACAGAATAGCAAAGGGAACAAGAAAACAGCAACAATAACACGGATAGAGGAATATACAAACACGATTACGGAACCGCCGCTCCCCGCCGGGACCCGGGAGGCCCCAGCCCGCTCCAAGAGGCGACTTCCTGCCCCCTCCCCCGGCAGCTCAGGGTGGGCATGGCTCACATGGCATGGAATACCAGGAAAAATTAACCTATCCCCGCCGGAACCAGGACACGTTATCACTTTGGATTCCCTTGGGAAGGGGAAGTGTGCTGAACCACCCTTTTAGGCCTTTCACTGTGTTGTCCCCAGTAGCTGATTTGAAACTGCTGGCCATACTGAGGCTGGAGATAATCTTCACTCCTACCAGGACATATCTTTTCCCACCTGATGATCTCAAGGGCCCAATATAATCAATCTGCCATGAATGCCACAACGTTTTCTTGTCCCGAATGTGTAAGGGAGGTGCCTTACTCGGATGATCTTTGCTGAGTCGTAGGCGACATTGTGAACAGGCAGTTACTACTTGTTCGCACAGCTTAACCGACACAGGCCACCCCCGGGCTAGACCTTCCTGATACAGGTTAGCACGGCCTGTGTGGCCACGTTTAACATGTAACCATTCGAGTAAGCGTTCCCATTCCCGACCATCATCTACAATGTCAATTTGCTGCAGCCGCGTGAGGCTATCTACCTGTTGGTTGAATTGAGCAGTGATCGAGTTTGAACGATCATGGCCTTTTACCCAACCAGTGTGCAATGTTCTCTGTCCTCCTATTTCTAACAGTTGCTTCCAACTATCTGTCTCCCAAATCGGGACTCTATTCACCTGCCAATCATTGGCTGCCCAGTGTCCTATCCATTCAGTGGCTCCTTTAAAAACAGCATATGAGTCAGTGTAAATGGAGGTGGCCCCATGTTGTGCAGCTAGTAGGACAGCTCTGAGTTCCCCTACTTGTGCACTACCCTCCCCTGTTTCAATCGCTCTTTCTCCCGTTGCTACTTCCAGTGCTACGGCCTTGTATTTCCACTTATTGTTTTCACGGTGAGATGATGCATCAGTAAACCACACTCCTGTAAGATCACTGCCTTCTTTCAGAGGAGGTGCTTCTTGGATTGGAGATGGTCTATTTGGTGGGGATTGGAACAATAGGGCACCATCTATATCCTTTTGCAGCTTGGATGCTTTAACACCGCCTTCAGAGACTGGCATGATTTCATTAATGCCTTCTAAATAAGCATACCACTTTCGAACTGTAGGTTTCTGGGCAATGCCAGCTGGTGGTGTTGTCCCTTTACGGACCACATCTAGGAGGCGGAAAGGTCCCCAAATGATCACACTCTGTTCTCTTCTTATCTGCTCTGTTCGTTGCAACGCTCGCACTAGGGACGGTAAACCCTTCTCAAGGTCTGAATATCTGCTCTCAGTATCATTGAAGGAGTGAGAGCTAAATTCTAATGGTCTCTCCGGTCCTGCTGGTCCCTTCTGCCATAAATTGCAATGGGAACCATGTTCACTGAACCCCCATTCTACATGGACAGGGTCAGTTGGATGTATAGGACCAAGCTGTTGGAATAACCTTAGCTCCTTTATTAGTAATTGCAGAGCATTAGCATGTTGTTCAGTCCACTCCCAGGATTTACCCTTCTTGAGCAAACTATAAAGGGGGCGAGCAATGATGGAAAAGCCAGGGATGTGTTTACGCCAATAACTTAAAGTTCCCAGACCTTGCTGTAACTCCTTCACGCTGGAAGGATTCTGTCCATGTTCTATTTTTTCCAGGGTATCCTGAGGGACAGAAGCAGCTCCCTTAATCCACCAGACCCCCAGGAATTTAACTTCCTGTGCAGGTCCCTGACACTTTGAGTCTGGAATTTCCAATCCCAAATCTGATAATGTTTTTCGGATGTTTTCCATCATGTCTTTTACACTTTCTTGGTTCTCTCCCCCTATTAGGATGTCATCAATATATTGGTATACCATACATCCCTGTGAAACAGGAATCTCTGACAGCACTTTAGCTAAAGCATTATGAGCAATAGTGGGGGAATGTTTGTATCCTTGTGGAAGTCGGTTAAAGGTATATTGGACTCCTTTCCATGTGAATGCAAACTGCGCTTTGTCCTGCTCAAGGAGGGGAATCATAAAAAACATGTCTTTAACATCTAAGGCAGCCATCCAAGGATGGGCAGCTCCTTGTATCATTGTCACAATTTCCGCGATATTTGGAACTGCGGTGGTCAGGGGTGCAGTGTTGACATTCAACTTTCGGTAATCTACTGTGAAACGCCATTGCCCGTTTGGTTTCTTTACCGGCCACACTGGTGAATTATAAGGCGAGTGAGTCCTCTTGATGATGTCTCTTTTTTCTAAATCTGATACCACCCCGTCTGCTCCTGCAAGTGCAGCTGCAGGCAGTGGGTACTGCCGGACGTTAGTGATTTTAGAGGGAGGTAAAGGTATGGAAGTTTCCAAGAGACTCAATTTCACTGTGTCTATTACTTTTTCACATCCTGCAAAACTCCACACAGTTCCATCTGGGAATTTCCACATTCGCCCACGCAGCACGTCAAATCCTAGGAGGTTAGAATGCGAGGCACCCACTAACACTTCCGCCCTGGTCATCCGCTGCTCTCCCGGCAACCAGAGGTTAATTTTTGCAACGGGGCATGTTTTTACCACACCATCAATTCCTGCGAAGTTGACTCTGCGTCTGGTGGGATTTATACCTAGAAGTTGTGCCATTTCGTTAGTGATTGCAGACATTTGGGCTCTGGTATCAATAATAAAGTTTACCGACATCCTCTGGGGTCTGACAGGAATGGCGATAATAGGTTCGGAATCTTTATGAGAGAGCCATTGATGAGAGCTAGTACCCGCCGGACAGGGTGGCTCACTGCCCTCCCTGGGGATAGGAGTTTTTTGACTGGGATTCTGACAAATCAATCAAATTACGCTCTGGTGCAGAAGGCACAATTTTCTCACAGCTTGGGGATTCTCTGGTTAGACTTTTCTCCCCAGCCAAATTATTCTTTCTAGTTAGAGATTGGACCAGTGTACGGAGATCTCCCGTAGGGACACCGTGCAAGAATTGTTGGGGCACCCCTAATTGTAGGGCTTTACGCCACAACTCGTTCCGGTCCTTATCAGGCTTAAACCTTTCCACCGGTTTGGGGTTTTGAGTGTGAGTTCGGACTTGGCGAACCTTTCGGGGGTGTTCGGAGGATTTTTCACTAGTTAGGCTGGCCCAGCCCATTCGGCGCCCGCATTGGTCTATTTCCTGTACATATTCATTCCAGGTGGGCATGTAGCAATGCCGGCCCCGCCCATGAGCATCCCGAGCCTCTCGTATGCGATCTTGAGTGCGAACAACAAATGATTTCAGGCAATCGGGAAGACCACGGATGAGAGGGGCTAATCGATCGGGGTCGATAGGGGCTGACATTGGGGATTTCCGAAATTCCTCTCTGTCATACATGGCTTGCAGACAAGCTGCTTTCCATACAGCCGCAAACAGATCACAGTAGCCTGTAGCTCTAATCTCTAATGGCTCCCCCCTCTCTCGCAGATCCACACCACCTGCCCAAAAGGCTGCTCGAGCGGTTAGGGAATAATTATGATCCCCGTCCATTGTAGTTAAAAACACTCCTGGTCCCCAGGAGTCTCCTGCTTCTTCCTCACTCAACATAATTCTATCTCCTCCTTCAGAAGAAACTCGCCACACATACTCAACAGCTGATTCTTCTGGCCGCCTCGAATATTTTTCCCTTATTTTCGCTAACTCTGTTGGTGTCCACGGAATAGTACGCACAGTGTTGCGGACTTCCTCATCATCCTCATCAACTGTGGTTTCAGTTTTAATCAGAGGTCGTAAAGGAAAGACTCGAGATTTCACAGTAAAAGTCCTTCCCTCCTCATCTTCTTCCTCATCTTCACTATTAGACCAAAAATCTCCAGTCTGGGTTCCGGAATTTGGATAACACATTAACTTATGAATTTGTTGGACTTGGGTCGAGGCCTGCATTTTATCTAAGAGCCCAGTCACCCTTTCCAATAACATTTTAAGTTGGTGATTTTCACCTTTAAGTTTGAGATTTTCACTCCCAAGTTGAGCATTACGGTTTCCTAAACATTCATTCTCACTCACAAGCTTATCAACTTGAGTTCTTAATTTTTCTCCTGTCTCCTTTTGAAAGGCTAGTGATGACTTCAACACCTCATTCTCCGATTTCAGGGTTGCATATTCTACAGCTGAAATCAGATTAGGAGCAGGGGTTTCCCTAGCTTCTTGTTGTGCACAAGATAAACAGGCGCCTAACACTGCACAGATCACACCTTTGCCTTTCCCGGCTCTGAGCTTATGTGAAGCCCGACACTCTTCAATACGTGCCACCACTTTCTCTTCATCCTTCCAGAATTTATGGGCCCACTCCTTCCCAGCCTGGGAAGGGGCACAATCATATTTTTGCAGCAGTTTATCCATGGCAATCCTGCCAACTACGCCAAAAATTCTGTTGTGTGAAAAGGGGCAAAGTGGTTTTGGCAGAAAATAAACCCCCTTGCGTTCTAACACTCCTCACCGAGGTGGGAGGCTAGGTGCGGCTAGGTTTAAATTCTGAGTGATGCCCAATTCAGCACTATCAGTCCAGTTGCGTTTAATATGTATTAAACTATTACGATTTGGATACACTAATAGTGGACTGCACCTTCAGTCTAGTCGTGCTCATGAACTAGCACGGCCACTCTCCAGTCTTTGGTCACGTTCAGTGAGAAACCAAAACGACTAGCTACTTAAAAAAAGGTGCAGTTTATTTAAGCAACAGGTATATAGGTTCTTAGGATTGCCGGTGATAAATACACTGTCTGCAAAGCACGTGCAAATGAAAGTATTGTTACATATACAAAACGCGCGACAAAGTTATAAACGATACAGCCTGGCTCTAAAAGTAGAAAAGAGAGTCTCTCGAGAAATTTCTAAGTTTCCCGAGGAAGCACTCGGTATAGTCTAAGTCTTACCCAAAGGCGTCCCTATGCAGGGGAAGAGAGGCTCAGCCCGTCGACTGATCCCAGAAGTCAGTGATGGAATTCTTTGAGATGGTGTCTTCCCTGGGTATCCCCCCTCTCTCGGGCTATTTTTATACTATTTGTTATCTTCAAGGTGGAGTTTGAGTGACTTTAGTCATACATACTTTTATCATGATTGGTGTAAAATTCTCTCGCTTCACAATTAAAGGTATAGTTGACGAGAAATTCAGGGCGCAGACTCAAGAAGGAGTGGTCGCACCTTGGAGGTGGGTAGCCTTTGGGATGGAGGTGTGGTTTGGTATCATAATGACATTATAATGAGCAAAGTTCGCACAGAGGACAGCATTTCATCAAAATTTGACAAAATGTTGTCTCTGAGCATTGAGCGAGCAGCTAATTGGCAGCTTATCTGTTTCATGGTATCATCCCATTCCCGTATCTGCTATACATCATAAGGTAAAGCCGCGGAATAATTGCATCCCGTCCCGTACCTCATGTAGCTTATCAGGGAACCACAGGTGTTGTATTCTTCATGCCAGCTGTGGCTATTTTCTACCTCAGAAGCCTCTTGATTTTATACTTTTCCTTAATGTGTGAACAATGCTGTACTTTTGTATTTTTAGCCAATTTAGTATTTATTCCACAAGAGAATGACTGTTAAATTGGGAGAGAAGGAACTTGGTACCTGACGGACCAGTCAACGGGCTGTGTTCTCTTCCTCCACCCCAGGCAGGGACACCTTTCTGGGTAAGCGCTGTGCCTTCACCCTCTGGTGAATGTTACCCCGGGTTGTTGTACTATCGTTATTTTTGCTAGCAATATTAACCTTAAGTAATTAGCGCTATTGTAGTTAGTGAATTTATCAATGGCAATCTCGAATCTGCAACTGTCGCTCTCAATAAAATAACTGATTTCGATTATTTGTGAATCTGACTCAGTGAAAGTCCTCTGGTGAAACTCTGACAGATAAATATCAAAACTACAGTCCTTTTAACGCGACAGAAAATAATGGCGTAGTTGGCAGGATTTGCCATAGATAAACTGCTACAAAAATATAAGTGTGCACCGTCCCCAGCAGGACTAGTGGGCCCAGGAATTCTGGAAAGATGAAGATAAAATAATTGAGCAAATTGAACAGTGCAGGAGTGAGCAGAAGGTTAAAGGTAATAAGGGTCAAGGAATTGTCTGTACGATTTTAGGAGCTTGTTTATCATGCGCGCAGCAGGAGGCTAAGGAATCCCCACCTCCTGAACGAATTGCAGATATGGAATATGCTACTTTAAAGTCATACAATGAAGTGTTACAGAAATCTCTAAGTTTTGAGTGGGAACAGTTAGGAACGCGAGTAGATACTCTCCTAATTGAAATTGCAAATTTAAAGAAGGAAAATGAGCTGCTCTAAGATGTTATTGTTGGCTGTTGGTGAAAAGTCCATAGAAAGTCCATTTTGGGAAAAGTTGCACTCTGTGCTGGAATCAATGCCGACCGCTAGTGATTCTACAGCACAGATCTGCAGAATAGTTCGGTGTACTAATCCTGAAACGTGGGAAGGAGATACCTGGTATGATGATGATGACTCTGATGAACCGGAGGAGGGTTCCAATTATGATTATACCCCAGAGCCTGTATCCGTATGGGTGCTCATCAAAACTGAGGCCACAAATGAGGCGGGGAGCGATCGTACCACTATGCGGACTGTCCCATGGTCTCCTACTGATTTAGCCAAGCTGCGGGAAAAATACTCATGGCGCCCAGGGGAGTCCAAGACTGAGTATGTGTGGCGTGTATCCCTCACAGGAGGAGATAACATTTTGTTAAGTGAAGAAGAAGCAGGTTATTGGAGTCCTGGAGTATTTTTAACCACCATGCTGGGTGATCATAATTATTCATTGACCACACGGGCTGCTTACTGGGCTGGTGGTATTGATCCACAAGATAGGAGAGACCCTTGTGTGATAAAGACTTCAGGGTCCACTGACTTGACTGCATCTGTGCAAAAGGCAGCCTGTATACAGGCAATGTATGAGCAGAACTTGTTAAGGAAATCCCCAATGTCAGCCCCTATTGATCCAGCTAGATTAATCCCCCTTATCCATGGACTCCCAGATAGTCTAAAGACGTATGTGGCAAATGTGCAAGATCGCATACAAGCCACCCAAAATGTAGTGCAACAGGGTGGTACGTGACGGAGAGACCAGGCAGAACAGGCTCGTGTAACTACTTGGGGTGATTTTGTACAGGAATTGGTAGATTATGAACGTAGGATGGGCTGGGTTGGCTCGACCGCTGAGAGGCCCCACGACCCCCCCCCCCCCCCCCCACGGAGTCCATCAAGTCTATACTCCTAAGCCAAAACCTGAGGTCAAACCTAAATTTGATAAGGAGTGCACTGACCTCTGGTGACAGGCTGTGGCAATGGGAGTGTCTCGACGGTTGTTACACGGCTCATCCACTGCTGATCTCCAAGCTCTGGTAAAATTGCTGAGCAGGAGAACTGATTCGCTAAAGAGAGATCAGTCACCAGGAAGGCATATAGCCCCTGACAAACCCCCACCCTCAGCGCCACAGAGATTTGATTGACAGGAAAGATACGCTGCAAAAAAACGTATGCCCCCGGGGAGGACAGTGAGCCACCCTGCCCGGAGGGTGTTAGCTATGCAGTGGCTCTCTAATAAACATCATGAACCAATTATTATTATACCAGTGGGACCCCAGAGAGTTTTTGTAAATTTTCTTATTGATACTGGTGCCCAAATATCAGTAATTACTAAGAAGACCACAGAACGCCTAAATGTTAAACCTGGTCGCTGCAAGCTAAAATTCACAGGAATTGATGGGATCATAAAGGAATGCCCCATGGCAAAGATCACTTTATGGCTCCCAGGGGAAGATAAATTGACTCGAACTGAAGTGTTGGTGGATGCAGGCAATACTAACATATTGGGATTTGATTTATTATTTGGCAGAACACGGAAACTCCCTGATGGCTCAGTTTGGAGCTTTGCTGGGCGAGTTAATGCAGGAGGGGATGAGACAAAAAGTATAAATTTATTAGAGATGTCTATACCCTTGCCCCCATCAAAACTTACCAATGTGAGACAATACCTGCTGCCAGCGATCATGCAGTCGGGCATTGACGGGGTGGTAGCAGACTTGGAAAAAAGAGATATTATCACTTGCACTCACTCCCCATATAATTCTCCTGTCTGGCCGGTAAAAAAAACGAATGGACAGTGGCGGCTTATGATTGATTACAGGCGACTGAATGCCAACACTGCACCTTTAACTGTCGCCACACCAAATACTGCAGAGTTAGTGACCCTAATCCAGGGAGTGTCTCACACATGGATGGCAACTCTAGATATAAAGGATATGTTTCTTATGATTCCACTGCAGGAATGTGATAAGGCTAAATTTGCCTTTACTTGGAAAGGGGTACAGTATACCTTTAACAGGCTGCCCCAGGGTTATAAGCGCTCCCCTACCATCTCCCATAATGCCTTGGCAAAGGTTTTAGCAGAAATTTCTAGCCCACCAGGCGTTACCATCTATCAATATATTGATGACATACTGATAGGGGGAGACAATTTAGAGGATGTCAAGTGCACTCTGGAAGGTGCGTGAGAAAAATTAATAACTCTAGGACTAGACATTCCTCTGTCTAAATGTCAGGGGCCTGCACAGGAGGTTAAGTTTTTAGGGGTCTGGTGGATAAAAGGAGCTGCTTCTATTCTCCCAGACACACTGGAGAAGATAGAGCAGGGGCAGGAACCATCTAACAGAAAAGAGCTACAGCAGCTGTTGGGGACTCTGGGTTATTGGCGCAAACATGTTCCTGGTTTTTCTATTATTGCATGCCCATTGTAGAACCTATTGAGAAAGGGAAAAAAATGGGAACTGACTGAACAGCAGGCGAAGGCCCTGAAGACCTTGATCAGAGAATTAAGGTTGTTCCAGCAATTAGGCCCGATACATCCATCTGATCCCATTTTCGTGGAATGGGGATTCAGTGAGCATGGTTCTCATTGTAATTTGTGGCAGAAAGGACCAGATGGGCCTGAGAGGCCATTGGAATTCAGCTCTCACTCTTTTAATGATACTGAGATGTGATATTTGGATCTCAAAAAGGGCCTACTATCCTTAGTACCAGCCGTAGAACGGGCTGACCACATTAGGAGAGGTCAGAATGTGATCATCAGGGGTCCTTTCCACCTTTTAGACCTAGTTCATAAGGGTACAGCGCCACCCGCAGGCATTGCCCAGAAACCTACCGTCTGTAAGCAGTATGCCTATTTGGAAGGTATCAATGAGATAATGCCTATCACGGAAGGCAGTGTTAAATTATCTAAGTTACAGAAAGACATAGATAGCACTTTACTATTCCCCACCGAGTAAGTAGTCTCCAATACAAGAGGCGCCACCCCTGGAAGAAGGTAGCGACCTAAAAGGAGTGTGGTTCACGGCTGCAACATCCTATAGACAGAACAATGAGTGGAATGATAAGGCTGTGGCATTGGAGGTGGCCACGGGGAAAGGCTGAGTGAGGAAGGTAAGGGAAGTGCACAAGTGGGGGAACTTAGAGCAGTCCTGCTAGCTGCACAACATGGTGCTAGCCAGATCTATACCGACTCATATGCCATTTTCAAAGGGGTCACAGAGTGGATAGGTCATTGGGCAACCAATGATTGGCAAGTAAATAGAGTTCCAGTCTGGCAAACTGACAGTTGGAAGCAATTGCTAGAGATAGGGGAGCAAAGAATGCTGTGTGTTGGATGGGTAAAAGGACATGATCGATCAGCTTCTATTGCTGCCCAGTTTAACCGACAAGTTGATAGTCTCACACGACTGCGAGAAATTGATATCATAAGTGATAACCAGGAATGGGAACGCTTGCTCAAATGGTTGCATGTTAAATGAGGCCACACTGGACAAGCTGATCTTTATCGGGAAGGCATACTTCGTGGATGGCCTGTATCGGTAAAGCTGTGTGAACAAGTGGTGACAGCCTGTTCACAATGTCGTTTAGGACTTAACAAAGACCATCCAAGTAAAGCACCTCCCCTGCATATCTGAGATAAGAAGACACTGTGGCACACTTGGCAGATTGATTACATAGGCCCAGTCCCACCTTCAGGAAGTAAGAAATACATACTAGTGGGGGTGGAAGTTGTTTCAGGAATAACCATGGCTATAGCAGTTGCAGCTGCCTCTGGGGAAAACACTGTACCATGTTTGAAAGAGTGGTTTAGCACACTTCCCCTTCCTGAGGAGATTCAAAGTGATAACAGGTCACACTTTTCAGCTACAGTAGTCCAAGACTGGGCAAAGGAAGAAGGGATTCGATGGGTATTCCATACGCCGTACTATCCCCAAGCTAACGGTATTGTTGAGTGAACAAATGGGTTGGTCAAACAGTTCTCTAAAACCTATGAACATGGGTGGCACCTGCGATTGTCTGATACCAGTTAAATAATCAGTGGAGTGGAGATGGATGCCCGAGGATGAAAGCTTTTTGTGTATCAGCCTCCACCATTGTCCCTAAGGTACACACTAAACCAGGGGAATATCCTACAGGATTTTATGCGGGCCAACCAGTAATGGTCAAAATGCTCCAGATTGGAACAGTGGCAATGGTGTTAACAACTCCAAAGAATCTCTATGCTTGGGAAGCAAAGGACAGTTCTGGGAAAATACACCAAATTAGTACCAGATGAGTGGTACCTACCTTTTAACTTTACTCTGCCGGTCAGAATACAACTGAGCATTCTCTTTTGTTTTACTTTGCAGAAACACTGACGACAACATATTGCACCTGGGACCACGGCCTATCCTACACAGAGTTGGAGTGTCCTCAAGGCTCGCTAATAGCTCTAACAATCTGACTGGCTTTCATAGTGTCGATAATAGTTTGGCAACCGAAATTTTAACCATGATGCTGGTAAAATATAGTTTGGGTATTCTCTTGTTGTCTACCTGTGGATGGGGTTTTTCCACAAACCTTGTATTGCAATTGATCCGTGCTTTTGGGCACATACATAATGTCAGTCAAATAACAGCATGTTTGCCTCTACCCAAGTCCGCTGCTTCACCTTTGGACTGGGGAATTTTAACCCTTGATCTAAATCAAACCTTTACGGCCATGACAAAAACTAGCATAGGCAGGATGAAGTTTGGAAACACTACAATATATTCTCTTGGCTGGTCACACATTGGCCAGAAAGAGACCTGCTGGGAAGGTAAATATTCCCATGCAAAAATCAAAACCACATGTGACAAATTTCCCTGGGGAATGCACTTACCCAAAATATGGGAAGAACCCAAAATGGGTGACTGGCATTACATGCAGACCACTGACTGGTGCATTGATTGGGATGGGACCATTGGACCATCAAAGACCCTTGTTGATGTATATACCGATTTTAAGGTTTCTCGTTCCATTAAACCAAAAAGCTATAATTGGAATTGTACCAAAGTTTACAATTGCACTAGCAATGAGAGTGAAATTCAGAAATTGGGCCCGATAGCTCGAGCTCTTCGCCTGGGTTGTATTTGCCGTAAATATACCACTCCTATCAATGACACCTGGTCACGTTTGACAGTTAAGGATACCCATGTAAATTGTAAAAAGCTACCATTGCCTTCTATGGGACGTACTGTTTGGGTTAGTAGTGATGGAACATGGACTACCGATTTGCCAGTGGAAGGCCCATGACACCAACACACATTGGGATTGCTGACACTCTGTCCTCTCTGGCAAAAACCCCTTGTGCCACCCCTATGGGGCCGGATCAAACGGGAAGCAGGAGACCCTTGGCAGCATCCGACCACAGGAAATGTAGTTGGATGGACTTTGGAATCCATCTTTACACCCCAGATAATGGCTTTCCAGAATCGCATGATGCTGTATAACCTTACGGGACAAATTGAAGCATTGGCTAATGTGCCTCAGGTTGGACTGGAAAAATTAAATGAACAGCTGCAGGCAACATCAAAAATGACATTGCAAAATAGACTGGCATTAGATCTGCTATTGCTGCATGAAAATGGAGTGTGTGGATATTTGAACTTAGTAAATGATACCTGTTGTGTTCATATATCAAATGTGACTACAGATCTTGACGAACAACTAGATCACACAAAGCGTGTGGCAAAGGCCAGCCGTGAATTGAGAAAAGGGATGGACACAACAGGGTTGAATAAGCTGTTACACAGATTGGGATTTTCACTATCAGGATGGCTTGCTTCTTTATTGCAATCTGTGATCATTGTAGTCATAGAATCATAGAATCATTAGGGTTGGAAGGGACCTTAAAGATCATCATTGTAGTCATTGCTTTTTGTATGATATTGGCTTGTGTCAAATCTATGTTGACCTGGGTGTTAATTCATCAGGTGCGGATGATCTCTGGCTGGACAGAATTGAAGGTGAGTCCTGGAGTGGAGGATGAGAAGTCTAATGTAAGGGATAACCCCAAAATCGATTTTATGAGAGTGTGATTTGGATTTAGATTGGAGTGACTATAGTCATGGGGTGGATAATGTGGAACTTGGATAATGAGGTGAAGGCTCTGTGCTCAAAGAGCAATTAAGACTGGCCTTGCTATCTCTTGTGCTACCCAGGGTCTGTCTATCATGGGATGCAGATAAGGAGGGAGCCCTGTGGAGCCAGGACAGCCCTGCTTTTCCTCAGCAGAGACAGTAAAATCAAGATAACAGAGACCTTGTGTAGCTCTTTGTTTCTTCAAAAGGCTGCCATGCCCAGTAATTGACCTTTGCCTCATTACCTGTGAAATGCATATTAAAGTTGACACCGCTGTATATGCTAATGAAGATTTTAGAGATCATGCTAAACATATATGACTATAGCACTCATCTCTCCACCCCAATCATACTACACGTCACCTAGGGGAGGGAAACCTTGTAATTTTGGGGATAAAAGGATGGAGAAAATGACTGTTAAATTGGGAGGGAAGAAACTTGATACGTGACGGACCAGTCGACAGGTCGCATTCTCTTCCTCCACCCCAGGCAGGGACGCCTTTCTGGGTAAGCATTGCACCTTTCACCCTCTGGTGAATGGTATCCCCAGGTTGTTGTATTATTATTTTTGCTAGCAATATTAACCTTAAATAATTAGCGCTATTGTAGTTAGTGAATTTATCAACGTCAATCTCTAATCTGTTCTGTCACTCTCAATAAATAACTGATTTCAATTTTTGTGAATCTGGCTCAGTGAAAGTCCTTTGCTGGGACTCGGATAGACAAATCAGTGAAAGTCCTGGGACTCTGACAGACAAATATCGAAACTACAGTCCTTTTAATGCGACAGGTCCTTGGCACCTAACTCCCCTTAGAATAGAAGTATCTGTTATGTATAATGATACATGTGCTTATCACAGATCATGACATATCATCACTTTTTCTATAGTTTAGTGGCCAGAGTGCTTCCAGGAAAAGGCTTTTTCTCCCAGTCAGCATATGACTATTGTGAATCCCATTCTCCTGCATCTAATCTTCTCTCTTCTAGATAGAGGGAATCTAAGTCCTATTTTGAATTACAGTTTCCTTGGTAAGTGCCTAACTTGAAGATCTGAGTATGTCGATAACTTGAGCCCTTTGGAATCATGATCCTTCATGAATCCAGCTCCTAGAAAGCAACTGTTTGTACTTCTGAAAAAAATCCCATTTCAGTGTTCTAAAAGCAGACACAGCTTGATGAGGCTATATTCAATACATTCTGGGATGCTCTGTAAAAATGAAATAGAGTTAAATGCAATTAAAACTGCTGTCTATTTAAAAACTTTTTAATATTTAATGAATGCAATATGAATGTGCTGGATTTTTTAATATTTTACAATATATAGGGAGAAGGTATAATTATAGTACTAAGCATATTAAAACCATAGCATATCAAAGTAAATACCTGGAGATACTTCTCTTTCCCATTAAATAGTCATAAGGAAAAATATTTGAAGAAATGTTTTCCCTTTCTATGTCAATTTATACCAGTTGTCTAAGAATCTTCCTGCAATCATTATTATAACCTAGGTAAGCATAGTTATGATTTTACTAGGTATTTTTATATAGGAAACCAGCAGGTTTCTCATTTATTTTTATATTGGTAAATAGATTTCTAATTTAATATTATAAACAAAGAGATTTATTGCAAGCTAGCACTTTCAAGTAGTGGACATCAAAATTAATTGAAATTTACTGCAATAATATATCAACAAGAATAGGAAAATAATATTTTCATAAAGCCACCAACAGAAGTCAATTACTAAAATCACCCTACCAGCTCAAGAGGTCTCTGCCAGGATGGTGGCCACTCACCTCAGAGCTAAAAACAGTGTTTTTCTACAGAGAAAGCCCCTGTGATGTCTAACGCTTCTACCCAGACAAAACTGGTAAGAAAGGAGACTTGAGTACAGATGGTAGGTTGCAATGAGTGCCCAGACTCTTCTCCTGGAGAAAAGGAAAGTACCTGCAAAAGCTGTGCACAGGCTGATGATCTGTTGCATCAGGTGGCTGAGCTGCAGGAAACAGTTAAAAGGCTGTGCAGTATTAGAGGGGCTGAGACGGAGATAGATAAGTGGTTTCAGAACCATGTTCCTGTAGCAGATGTCACAGATAATGAGGCACCTTGGACCCTGGTGACCCACAAAAGCAGGACTATGTTTCAGCCCCCACCCTCCAGTATTACAACCATAAACAGAGATGAAGCTTTAACAGCTGTAGACGCCCACAAGCACGATGAGTGCTAGTAGTGGGCGACTCCCTGTTAAAGGGCACCAAGGCGCCCATCTGCTGTCCTGACAGGGAGTCACATGAGGTATGCTGCCTCCTGGGAGCTAAGGTTCCAGATGTTGCCGAGAGCGTGTCGCAACTTGTCAAGAGCACAGACTACTAACCACTGCTACTCTTTCATGTGGGCATGAAGGACACTGCAAGCTGGAACCTGGGCAGAATCAAGGAAGACTATAAAGCCCCAGGGGTGCAAGTGAAAAACATTGGTGCCCAAGTCATCTTTTTCTCCATTTTACCAGTCAGAGGAAAGGGAGCAGCTAGAAATGGGCGGATAATCATAGAATCATAGAATCATAGAATCATAGGGTTGGAAGGGACCTCTGGAGATCATCTAGTCCAACCCCCCTGCCAGAGCAGGGTCACCTAGAGCAGGTTACACAGGAACATGTCCAGGTGGGTTTTGAATGTCTCCAGAGTTGGAGACTCCACCACCTCTCTGGGCAGCCTGTTCCAGTGCTCTGCCACCCTCAGAGTAAAGAAGTTCCTCCTCATGTTTAGGTGGAACTTCCTATGCTCAAGTTTGTGCCCATTGCCTCTTGTCCTGTCCCCGGGCACCACTGAGAAGAGCCTGGCCCCATCCTCCTGACACCCACCCTTTAAGTATTTATAAGTGTTGATAAGGTCACCCCTCAGACGTCTTTTTTCCAGACTGAAGAGACCCAAATCCCTCAGCCTTTCCTCATAAGAGAGGTGTTCCAGTCCCCTAATCATCTTTGTAGCCCTCTGCTGCACCCTTTCCAGCAGTTCCCTGTCCCTCTTGAACTGGGGAGCCCAGAACTGGACACAGTACTCCAGGTGCGGCCTCACCAAGGCAGAGTAGAGGGGGAGGATGACCTCCCTTGACCTGCTGGCCACGCTCTTCTTGATGCACCCCAGGATGCCATTGGCCTTCTTGGCCACAAGGGCACATTGCTGACTCATGGTCATCCTGTTGTCCACCAGGACTCCCAGGTCTCTTTCCACAGAGCTGCTCTCCAGCAGGTCAGCCCCCAACCTGTACTGGTGCATGGGGTTGTTCCTCCCCAGGTGCAGCACCCTACACTTGCCCTTGTTGAACTTCATAAGGTTCCTCTCTGCCCAGATCTCCAACCTGTCCAGGTCTCTCTGTATGGCGGCACAGCCTTCCGGTGTGTCAGCCACCCCACCCAGCTTGGTGTCATCAGCAAACTTGCTGAGGGTGCCCTCTATCCCCTCATCCAGGTCATTGATGAATATATTGAAGAGGACTGGGCCCAGTACTGACCCCTGGGGAACACCACTCGTCACTGGTCTCCAACTAGACTCTGTGCCCCTAATCACAACCCTCTGAGCTCTATCTTTCAACCAGTTTTCTATCCACCCCACTGTCCATTCATCTAACCCACACTTCCTAAGCTTCCCTATGAGGATGCTGTGGGAGACCGTGTCAAACGCCTTGCTTAAGTCAAGGTAGACAATAATGCATATCAACTCCTGGCTACGTGGCTGGTGCCATCGGGAGGGTTTTGGCTTTAATGACAATGGGACATTCTTCAATAACTATAGCCTGTTAGGGAGGGATGGGATCCACCTGTCTAGAAGAGGCAAGGGAATCTTTGTCAGCAGGCTGGCCAACTTGATGAGGTGGGCTTTAAACTGAAGGACTCGGGGGGTGGGGTCCAAAGTAGCAACGCTCACGCCATTGCAACAAACTGGGGAATAAGCCAGGCCAACCAGAGCAGTGACAAATGTTCCTTAGCTGCATCTCAAGATGACTGCTCACCTCAGCTCGAATTGACATTGTCCAGAAATATCAAAAATGACAAGAAAGAGTTCTTCACGTACCTAAACAACAAGCAGAAACAGAAGGAAAATATTGGCCCGCTGTTAAACAGGAGAGGGGAATTAGTCACCAACAACACTGAAAAGGCAGAGGTTCTCAACACTTTCTTCACCTCTGTCTTTTTCAGCACTGTTGGGCCCCAGGCCTTGGGAACAACAATCCAGGTTGACGCAATCACAGACTCACTGTCAGTGAAGGAAGAGTTGGTATACAAACTGTTACAGGAGCTTGATCCCTACAAATCAATGGGCCCTGATGTTATCCACCCAAAGGTGTTAAGAGAGCTGGTTGACGTTATTGTGAGGACGCTCTCCATAATTTTTGAGAAGTCGTGGAGATTGGGGGACATCCCAGAAGACTGGAAGAAGGCTAATGTCACCCCTATCTACAAGAAAGGCTTAAAGAAGGATCCAGGAAATTATAGGCCCATCAGTCTTACTTCAGTCCCTGGGAAAGTTATGGAACGAATCCTCCTGGGGGCTATCACAAGTCAAATGAAGCACATGATTGGGAAAAGCCAGCATGGATTCACCAAGGGCAAATCGTGCTTGACAAACCTGATTGCCTTCTACGACAAAGTAACCTGCTTGGTTGATGTGGGGTGAGCAGCGGACATTGTCTACCTGGATTTCTCCAAGGCTTTTGATACGGTTCCCCACAGCCTCCTAGAGAAACTAATGCGTTAAGGTCTAGACAAGTGGTCTGTGTGGTGGGTGGGGAACTGGCTGACAGGCTGCACCCAGAGGATGGTGGTAAACAGCTCCTTTTCAAGCTGGCAAGCTGTCACAAGTGGGGTCCCCCAGGGATCAATACTGGGCCCAACGCTGTTTACTATCTTCATAAGTGATGTGGATGATAGGATCAAGCATACCCTGAGGAAGTTTGCTGATGATGGCAAACTGAGTGGGGAAGTGGACTCTTCAGAAGGGAGATCCGCCCTGCAGGAAGACCTGGATAGGCTGGAAGAGTAGACTAACAAGAACCTGATGAAGTTCAACAAGGACAAGTGTAAGGTCTTGCACCCGGGAAAACAGAATCCAGGAGTGCAGCACAGGCTGGGATCTAGCCAGCTGGGGAGCAGCTCTGTGGAAAGGGACCTGGTGGTCCTGGTGGACAACAAGCTCAATATGAGTGAACAGTGTGCTCCTGCGGCAAAGAAAGCCAACAGGATGCTGGGTTGCATCAACAAGGGCATCACCAGCAGAGATAAAGAAGTCATTATCCCACTCAGCGCTTGTCAGGCCACACCTGGAATACTGTGTTCAGTTTTGGTCCCTGCTATGCAAAAAAGATGTGGACAGGCTGGAGAGGGTCCAGAGAAGGGCCACCAAGATGATCAAAGGACTGGGAAGCCTGCCATATGGGGAAAGGCTGAGAGAACTGGGTTTGTTCAGCCTTGAGAAAAGAAGGCTTAGGGGAGACCTTATCACCATGTTCTCATGTTCTAGTATTTAAAGGGTGGCTACAAAGAAGATGGATGCTCCTTTTTTACAAGGAGTCACATGGAAAAGACTAGGGGTAACAGGCACAAGTTACTCCAGGGGAGATTCCGATTGGACACAAGAGGAAAATTTTTCACAATGAGAAGAATCAGCCATTGGAACAATCTCCCCAGGGAAGTGGTGGATTCCCTGACACTGGATACTTTTAAGATTCAGCTGGACAGGGTGCTGGGCCATCTTGCCTAGACCGTGCTTTTGCCAAGAACGGTTTGGCCAGATGATCCTTGGGTTTCCAAGGATCCAGATGTCCCTCCCAACCTGGTATTCTATGATTCTATGATATAATTACTACAGATGCAGTAACCTTGCCTTTAAAATGGATTGATTAATTAATTACTAATTAATATTGTGATTCTTCCACACCCCTGACTAGTATTTCCTGGTATTCTATGATTCTATGATAAATATCTAAACATTTGTTTCTCAAGTTTTTAAAAACCTTTTTAAAAAACAAGAAAATATCTTGTCAGATATTTGATGAATGCAAAAATGTTCAGTATTTATTTCAAATAAATGTTTATAACAATGAAACTTTTCAACTTTAATGCAAAGAAAAAGCAAAATAACACATAAGTATGCTGAACATTTATTAAGAATTTGGTGTTTGACATTACCAGTTTATAGATGCAGTTTTTAGATACTGTATTGGACTTGATGCTGTTTATCACATTCAGTCAGAGTCAGAGTTGCTGCAGTCCTTGCTGAGAGCTGTTAGGAACACGTGCAAACCCTCCTCTCTCGCCATTTCGAGTTGTCAT
Source organism: Larus michahellis (assembly GCF_964199755.1). Classification (NCBI taxonomy): domain Eukaryota; kingdom Metazoa; phylum Chordata; class Aves; order Charadriiformes; family Laridae; genus Larus; species Larus michahellis. Next base: position 6,582,751 of record NC_133929.1, on the reverse strand, counting down.
GAGTGTTCCTTAATTTTCTGGGAAATGTGACAAATCCTTCCTTTTATAGCTTCCTGATGTTCTTTTAACTGTGCTTTCGTCAAAGGCTTGCGGCAAATTCAAAAAATGTTGTAATAAAGTCATATAGATATACATTATAAAATAATAGAATAAAAATTGTATTAACTACTGATCATTTAAGCAATTTAAATGTTAATCTGATTGTTGGTAACTATGATATATTTAATAAACACTTTAAACCCCTGGGTTTTTTTTATAATCTATAATTTGATAAATGATCTGAACTTCATAATTTTCTATAATTTTGTCTTTTGCATACCTCGAACTCAACAGTTCAGATACCAAGAAATGAGCCACACTCTAACCATTCTCTAACTTCCTGAACCTATGTCAGAATCCAAGAAATAGTGACAAAACCTAAAATAAACAAGACTACAAGACTAAAATAAAAAATACTACAAAGAAATAAATACAAAGACTATGATTGTAGAATGACCGGTTGTTCAAATTTTTGTAGGATGAACTTTTTTTCATTACCAGATCTCTACTTTCAGTCTCATGCAGATGAGTTGAGGCTAAAAGTTAGTACTACTACTGCTTTTTGCTAGCAATTTCTTACATTCCAATTACACACAATGCTGTTTTAAGACACTGGCCCCCAATCCCCAGCTTGAAGGAAGATCTTAACAGTAGTACTACATCACCTAGCTGTTCCTCCAGAAATACCATTAACACACCATGCAGTGAATGCACTAGAGTTATACATAGATGCCAAGTCTAACACATAGGGTGTGCATGAGCATGTAGTGCCCAGGAGCTTTTCAAGGATGAAAACTCCTGCTGATCCACAAACTAAGAACAGTCCACATATTGTGCAAAGTGAATATGATGATCGATTATTCTAATAGAAGAAAGTCATCAGTAAGTTTGAATAATATGACGAGAGGAGAGGGAGCATCATGAAAAAGAGTAATTTATTTTAAATTTTCTGTGTGAGGAAAAAGAATTTAAATATGATGTGGTGATGATGGAGACAGTATGGGATTCAAAGAGGGAGAATAACCTGTCTTGACCTGTATGCATGTATCAGGGAGCCCATTAGAGAGCCCCAGCCCACTGTTCTCATGAGCCATTTAAATTAATGTGTGGACTGTATTAGCTTTGGACAGGTTGTGAATAGGATCTCTTTCCTGCTCCAACAGGATCAATAAGGAAAGGTAAGGGAGACATCAATTAGGCCACTTTTATTACCCATCAAAAGATGCTTGAGCTAGGAGTAGATCCAGAAGAAAGAAGGCCACATTTTTTTCATTGTCTTTTCAAAGAGAGGAAAAATGGTAATGAAGCAATTCACGTGGATATAGGAAGATAAAGAGGCACAGCCAGTGAATCTAAGGGAGGACAGTGAAAGAAAAGATTTAGAAGGAAAATGAGAAGCTTCTGTTTCTCACTGAACTTCAAGACAGCTACTTTCATCAGAAATTAGATAATCATTAGGTTATCTTGAGCTCTCCATTGTGAAATGCTAATAGTGTTTCTAGGTTTTGTTCTGTGGCTTTGACCCGATTTCCTTCATACTTTTTCAAAACAAAGCTATCTACTCCCAACAGAATTTCTGAAACCTTTGGGGACATGGGGTTATAAATTACTTTGGTGAAATTACAAGTAGGTTTCAGCTAATGTGAATGCTTTGAGACAGAATTTTTTGTGCTTTTCAGCACCATTCATAGGAGCATGTGAGCCTTTGTCTGGCTTATGTAATTTGGATCTATGAAAATGGTTTCAACTATCTTCGCTTTTCATACCATTCTTAGGATCTGTCATCATTTGGGCTGGGCTGGCCACTAAACGAATGACAGATGCTCTCTTTACCTCTCCCTTTCCAGAAGAGAAGGGAGAGACTTATGGATTGAAAAGAAAACTAAAGCTACTTTGATGAAATATTAATAATAAAAAGAAAAGATAATAATATTAATAAGAAAATAATGAAATATACACAAAACCAGTATGGAGCTGCCAGAATGATGATCACATCACCTGCAGAAAAGTCCCAGACTGGACTCAGCAATGGACAGAAACTTGATTCCGAATCTGGATTCAGGAACGCAGGAATTGGGATCAAAGGCAGACAAACAGAGTCCTTCTCAGACACCAGCCATTGAAGAAAGAGGCTGACCCCTTTGATCCCTCAGCTTTTATACTGAGCATGATACCCCTGTTGGTCAGTTTTGGGTCACCTGTCCTGCCTGCTCCTCCCCACAGGTGCGACCCCTTTACACTTTTCTGCTTCTGGCCCTCCAACTTGGTACATAACAAAGTTAGCTGACCTTGGCTGTTATAGCAATAAGCATAAGCAAGAGCCTCTCTGCATACCATTCCTTGGTATTAACTACAAACATCAGATGTTATCTGCTAGAAGCTGACACTGTCTGAAAAATATGCTGCAAATCTCAGAGAATTAGTTAGAAGAGGCTTAACTGAAAAGTAAAATTACTGAAAATAAAATTGGTTCTGTTTTACCTCAAACTGGGACAGGATCAAAAGTATATATGTGACAGCTACTTATCCCAGAATGTCAGGTAGACTTCCCTGTCCTATTCTGAAAGAGATTAAAACATATTTGATATTGCATCTACTACAAAGTGATTTCTCTGTCACTCAGTACAGTTGTTTAAAAAAACATATTCTGAATTTCCTGACTATGAAGCAATAAAGATTCTAAATAAGAGTCATCATTGCAAGTTTGCAAGGTGAGACATATGATACAAATAAAATACAGCATTTAATTCACAGTCTTTTGGGTGTAGGGAAAATTGAACAAGATGCAAGATAGCCAGTATAAGAATATGCCAGTATAAGAACATGCCATAAAGTGCAAAAATGTAGATGACAAAGGATAATGCCTTCTTGAGCATTTTGAATGTCCTTGACTAAAGGAGAACTGCTTTCTGGATTATTAAAAGGATTTTGTTGACTGTCTTAAACTGCCTGTAATTCCATTTGTTAGTTTTTTCTTCTGCATTCCAAACTTGGGATGGGGCGGAGTTTATTGGTATGAAAATAAGAAGAATATATTTCAGCCTGTAAAGTTCATGAATAGATTGCAAAAGTCTCTTACAGAGAAGACCTTTAAGTTAGTATTGCAGTCATCTAAAGCATCCATCCCTTCTCATAAGTAAATAGCGTTCTGAAAGAAACAGGTTTATTCAAGTATCACTGGGAAGAACCTAATAAAACCCTGAAGAGCCATATTCATGGCTGTAAAGAATAAAATTTTAGGTGGGATTTTTCAGACCTGCCCAAGTAAATCAGACTTAAAAACCACATATCCCACTTTAATCTCAGGTATACCAAAGCTAAATGGGGTCTTCCAACAGCAATGTGATCTGAGCTGCCTTTAAAGCCTTCTTTTTGGTATTAATATTATTTTAAATTCATTCAAACTTTTGTAACCATGGAAAACCCAGTACAACACAACTTCTGTCACTGGTGTCTGGAGGACACAGAGCAATGCAATCTTAGCTCTCCAGATGTCAGTACTGATATTTATGAGAGGCAAAGAAAGAAAAGGAAATAGATGGTGATAGCGCCAGGATGTATCAATAGACCTATATCCTGCAAAACCAATATTGTCACAGACTCTTTGTGAGTGTAAAGAGGGGACTTTATCAAAAAGGCTTTTGTCTCTTGAAAGCCTTATACACTAAATTGAAATCCTCTGTATGTTGAAACCACTTCCTTACAAGGGGACTAGAATTACAAAACAGAGTTTTACCTCTTTAAGTGTTTTCTACTTCCTCCATTTTCCTGTCCCTTCAGAAACCCATCTCTACATAGCTGCATGAGTGATCCCCCCAAAATGTCAACTGTGAATAATCTGTGAAGCAGCTTGTATCTGAGGAAGTATTACCATATTCATAAAGTAGCAGCTCTGTGGACTTACAGGATTGGGTACTCAGAAGCTGTCACAGAGCTTTCCTTCCTCCTCTCAGTTGCACTCTGGTAAAGTTCCCATAGACTAATATCCTAATATTTTGTATTTTGTGTATTTTATAGCTTTATTTGCATTATTCAAATTCCCAATAAACTGGATGATTAAAAGATGACCATAGAAAACAAGTCTCCAAGATAAATAAATAGTTCCATTCTCATATATGATAGTTCTGTAAATGCGCACATTTAAATGCCTATTGCAAAGTTTTTTTGAATTGTAAGGTTGCAAAAACATTAGTAATAAAACTATTAATTTTTTGGTTTACTATGATTTTTTTATTCATGGGAAAAATGAGTTGAAATTGCTTGGAGCTACCTTCTTAAATAACTTCCAGATTGTACATGTACATTTTGCATGCAAATAGGACTGAGAGATTGTGGCTACAAATAGCTATACTTAATTTGAATATGCAAAAATAGTATTTGCATATGTGAACTTTACTCAAAGATGAGTAAGAGAGTTTAAAAAATAGGCTTTATATCTGTGTTTTCTAGTCTTCTGCAGGATGGCAGGAATATTTATCAAACTAAGGACACATAGAAATATCAGGAAATTAACAAATTTGAAAACTGATGGAGGAAAAAAGGGAAAAGAATCAAATTATAATCCAGTATACTCTCATAATTCAGCAATCAATCAGATTGTACTTTATGGAAATAAAGCTTCACAAGCATGAATAATTCTCAAAAACAATAAACATCACAATTCACATTAGCCAAGTATTTCTTAATGGCAAGTTGGTAGACCTTGCTTTCCTTCAGATACAGTCCTTGGTTATTTACTCAGTCTCCTACAGTTCTGTGCCCTGGTTCTGCATCTGGATGAAGTCCAAATTCTATTCCTGCTGCCTGAGGAAATCTGGAAGTTAAGACGACAAATACTGGATAGGAAAAAGGAATAAATCAAATTAATGAACCATTCATAATAATGCAGTGTCAGACTCAGAGCAAATAAGACATTGCTCAACATGCTCTTAAATAACAAGATTAATAAGATCATACTTGCACCAAATATCCTACAATATAAGGGTATTTGAGGCAGCAGCTGTAACTCTTCCTGCCAACAATCCAGAACTGATCATCTATGTTAAGACACTACAAAATGAAAGGTATCTAAGTTTTTATATTTGCATGATATAGCAATAATATTAGAAATGTTTCTTGTAGAGAGGTAATCATCATACTTTGTACAAGTATGACACAAGGTTTATGATACCATTATCAGCATTAAGTGAAACTGTGTGAAACATTTTAAGTTTCTAAGATAATTAATATTTTCGTACACAGGTAGAACAGACTGAATGATTGCTATACAGACTTTCCATCAAGACCTGGTTATCTGTAAAACTCCTTTTAAAAAGCTTCCAGCAGTTGTCTCCTTGGAATTCTGACTACTAGCAGTGGATCTACAACAGGGAGGATAGCAAAAAGGTCATGCATAGTAAAATCCTCTGCTGGATATACTCAGTTTAAACAAAAGGTATCTACAAAACCATAACAGAAAATAAAGACATTTCATGTAGGGTTTTTCTTTCTGAAAACATCTGGCTATTTAATACATTTTCTTGTTGAAAGATTTGAGGTTAACTGTGGTTTGAGGTTATGCTAAATAAGAAAGAATGTATGTAAAAAAACCTGTTCAAATAACAGTGATGTAGGAGTTGATACTGCAAAGATCTTAACTTTATGTGCAGTAAAAAGTCTCAGAAAATTAAGCAAGCATGTTGATTTAATGACTTATATAGTTAGAGGTGTGTTGTTTGGGGTTTTTTTTAAATATTGCATACATGGGTAGATGAAAAAAGACAAATCTCAATCATAATCCCTTCCATCATAAAATAATAATACAGCCAACTTAAAACCAAAGCCATCCAGGCACCAGGTAAAATACTGTTTAAAACAAACAAACAACAACAACAACAACAAAACAAATAAAAAAACAGTATAAAGAGAGTAATTATTAGCTAGGAAGAATGGAAAATGGAGATAACACCACCATCAAAACTGATTGTATATGAAGAGTTGTAGAAGCTTTCATTTTTTAAATAGTTCAGTAGCATTTTGATTTAAAGCATATTTGGCAAAACCAATTGCTCTGCAGATTTAGTAAGATCAATGTTTTATATATGGGAAAAGAAATGTATTCTCAAATTGCTTCTTATTTGATTGGGGAGTGGAACTAATTGCAAAAATATGTTGCTTTCGAGGTTACAACCAGGATTTCACCCAAGCTATTTTGTCTCATTACAGTACTGCTGTACTTTAACAAAGCGTTTTTCACTCTCACCATATTTGCTCTACAAACACAATATGCTTGATTCCTGCCTTGCATACCATATACTTTAAAAGACAAAAAACCACCAAAACAAACTCATAAAAACAAAGTACAGAAAAGTAGATTTTCTAAATAATGGAAAACACCAATACGATCTAACCTATAAATACCAAATTTAAAATAATTTCTCATAAGACTATGTGTTCATATATGCACCAGTATGTATGTTATTGTACTTCAATCATAACCTGAAGCAGTTAGCTTATGTGATTAGTTCACACGTAACATGCTGATATTTTCAGTATATGTATTGATATATGAAGTAGTAAAACTTACTTTTACAACTTTTTGCTAATTTTAAGTTCCTAATTTCTTCAGTTTTCTTTTCCTCTAATATAACTATCCCTGAATTCTTTTCTGTTACAAATCCCTGACTTCTGGATTTGTTCTTACTCAGTGTCCTGGTTTGAGGTAAAACAGAACCAACTTTCTGTTCAGTAATTTTACTTCTTAGCTAGGCCTCTTCTAACTCTCTGAAATTAACAGCATGTTGTGCCGAAAACTGTTTGTTCTCAGAGTGATAAGACCAATGTTTACAGTTAATGCCAAGGAATGGTATGCAGAGAGGCTCTTGCTTAGACTTATTGCTATAACAACCAAGGTCAGCTAATTTTGTTATTTGCCCCATTGGAGGGCCGAAAACGGAAAAGCATAGAGGGGTCCCACCTGCAGGGAGGAGCAGACAGGACAGGTGACCCAAAATTGACCAACAGGGTATTCCATCCCATCTGCCCCATGCTCAGTATAAAAGCTGAGGGATCAAAGGCCATTTCTTCAATGGCTGATGTCCGAGGAGGACCCTGTTTGTTCCTCTGCCTTTGATCCCAATCCATGTGTTCCTGACTCCATCTGTGGAATCCAGTTCCCACCCATCACCGAGTCCAGTCTGGGACTTCCCCAGTGCCTGCTGGTGACATCATCCTGAGAGCTCAGTATGGTTTTGTATATATACTGTATCTATTTCATTATTTCCTTTTTATTTTATTATTAATATTTTATTAAGGTAGTTTAGTTCCTTCTAAACTCGTAAATCTCTGTCTCTCCTCCTCCTCTCCTTGGAGCGAGAGGTGGAGGAGAGCATCTGTCGCCGGCCATTGGCCAATCTGGCCTAAACCACAACACTCAGGTGTTTTTGAAGGGCTACTCCAAACTAAATAATTAAGACACATTTCCAAGGTCAAATATTAACATATTCAAAACATTTTGGATTACTAAAAACGTTTTAAATGATGACTTTAAGTAGCTAGTGCTACATCAGCATGAGCAGCTTCTAGTTGCATTGGGTATAGGACTTCCCAGACTGCTTTCTGCTCTTCCCACAGTATTTATACAACCATCTAATTCTGTATCAGCTGGAGAAAGAACTACTTCTGAAGGATGATAAATAATAAGATCCTCAATATATTTATTTGCAACAAACTTTCCTTAATTCTAGAAATCTGTTTCAAAAAACATATTTGTTTTATAATTTTCAGTAGAAAAAGAAAAACATGAAAGTGTATTATCCCTTCAATCCCATAAATCTGAATAGACATACAAAACATTATTTGTTTTGGCCTGGATTAATGCCAACAGTTCTAAATCCATCTAGCTTCCACTCTATGCTTATGTCTATGCTTATGAGATGTTTAACAATATCAACAAAGCTACAAAATAAATCTCTGGAGCTTATCTAAGCAGGAGGAATTCCAGTCTAGCATTTCTTCTTACTATATCCTATATAAATAATTTGCAGATAATAATGATAGTGGACAGCAGAACTGATCAAGACCTGCTGTAAGATAATAAATCCAAGACATTCCTGCAAGAATAATAAATACAGTTCTATCCATCGTTGTCCTTAGGTAGAAAGTTTGACTGGACTGCAGGAGGTGACTGCAGGTGACTGAAGTAGAGGAGTTTGTTCTCTTGCAGGGAATCTGTTCTCAAATGCAAAGGATATCTGTGATTTCACTTGTGAGCTTGGAAAAGTCAAATTTTTCCTTGTTTCATGTTGTATTTGCAAAGAGGAAGGTAAGAGGATTCAAATGATTGTACTAAATCCTATAAGAGGACTGAGAAGAATTTATACAGAACTTGAGAATACATGGTAAGAGATAATAACCATGTTCATCAAATTAACAGGTTGTAACTTGTTGCTTAAATCCATTCTTGGAACCATCGTCAGCCACTTACATTTCCTGAGCAATCTTCTTAACTATTCTCCCAGTTAAATGTTCAAAGCAAGTTCACCTGTGGTCAGCAACAGAAATGTTTCTGCAGTTTAAAGACAGTTAAGATCAGGGATTGCAATCAACTTC